>NW_024070188.1:44085923-44569551 GCF_014754425.2 Oryx dammah | reverse complement strand
ACCCTGTAACTGCCAACTTTGCCTCTATCACAAGGGACCCACTTACCTTTTCTTCATTACACTTATCATATTTATCTTTTTGATTTCACTTTTACACTCTACCTTACCTATAATCTTCATGAATATAGAAAGAGAGTCTGGCTTGGCTCATGCTTATAGATTTTGTTGTTGCTCTTCACTCTCTAAGTTGTATCAAACTCTTTGCAACCCCATGGACTGCAGCATGCCAGGCTTTCCTGTCCTTCACTATCTTCCAGAGTTTGCTCAAACTCATGTCCATTGAGTGGCTGATGCCATCCAACCATCTCATCCTCTATCATCCCCTTCTCCTTCTGCCCTCAATTTTTCCCAACATCAGGGTCTTTTCCAATAAGTCTCTCTTCACATCAGATGGCCAAAGTATCGGAGCTTCTGCATCAGTCCTTCCAATGAATATTCAGGACTGATTTCCTTTAGGATTAACTGGTTTAATTTCCTTGCAGCCCAAGAGACTCAAGCATCTTCTCCAGTACCACAGTTCAAAGGCATCAATTCTTTGATGCTCAACCTTGTTTATGGTCCAACTCTCACATCTGTACATGACTACTAGAAAAATCATGATTCTGACTGTATGGACCTTTGTTGACAAAGTGATGTCTCTGTTTTTTAATATGCTGTCTAGGTTTGTCATAGCTTTTCTTTCAAAGAACAAGTGTGTTTTAATTTTGTGACTGTAGTCACCATCCACAGTGACTTTAGAGCCCAAGAAAGTAAAATCTGTCACTATTTCCACTTTTTCCACATCTACTTGCCATGAAGTGATGGGACTGGATGCCATGATCTTAGTTTTTTGAATTTTGAGTTTTAAGCCAACTTTTTCACTCTCCTCTTTCACCTTCATCAAGACACTCTTTAGTTCCTCTTCACTTTCTGCCATTAGGTTGGTATATCTGCATACCTAAGGTTGTTGATATTTCTCCTGGCAGTCTTGATTCCAGCTTGTGCTTCATCCAGTCTGGCATTTCTTGTGATGTACTCTGCATATAAGTTAAATTAGCAGGGTGACAATATACAACCTTGACGTACTCCTTTCCAATTTTGAACCAGTCCCTTGTTCCATGTCCATTTCTAACTGTTGCTTCTTGACCTGCATACGGCTTTCTCAGGAAGCAGGTAAGGTGGTCCGGTATTCCTGTCTCTTTAAGAAGTTTCCACAAGTTCATTGTGATCCACACAATAAAGGCTTTAGTGTAGTCAATGAAGCAGACTTATACCCTGGTGCCTAGCATAGTTACAGGCACATAGCAGCTGCTCATTAATACATGCTATATTTGAATGAGAAATGAACCAGGAAGTGAAATCTCTGCATTCAGTTTTTACTTGATTACTTATTAGGAGTGTGAACTTGGACTACTATGTGTGCTTTATCCTCAGACCACAGAAGGGGTACTGCTGCAGATTCCAGCCCTATAATTATACACCAATGGTATATGCCTCACATTCATTGTCTAATGTAAAGGTCATGTATTTTCTTATCATAACTAAAATCAAAGTTTCTATTCAAATGGTAGTAGCTTCTAGTCATATGGAGTCCACCAAAGCCCAGTTTGGAATGATGACAAGGCAAATATACCAGGAAGCCAAAATCACTGAGTAACAAAACCAAGAGAAAGCAGAAGTTGTTCTACAGAAAAAGATGCAATAAGAAGCAGAGAGAGAGAAGAGGATATACAGCTAAGGAGAGAAAGAGAGAGAGAGAGAGAGAGAAAGAGAGAGAGAGAGATGCAGAGGGACAGAGAGAGCATGTGATTAACTGTTCTGTGGCCTTCCAGTTTTCTCTGAGGCCTGGCTCTATTCTCAACTTCACTAGTCCATGATATTTACTTGTGTCCTTGGAAAAAGTTCTCATTTGTTTCTGAGCTACACTTAGTGAGTTTCTCTTCATTTCAACCAACAATGCCTGACTAAGACATTGAATTTAAGTGATCTGATTCTCAGTTGTCTCATTGTTAAGTGGATTTTATAGCAAGTCTGCTGCCTGTTTCATAGTTTATTATAATAACCTTAAGACATGTGAAAGCACATTTGTTTATACTATTTTGATTGATATGTTCCTATATTCATTCAATAAAAATTAATTGCATGCCAACTATGGGCCAGATATTGGGCTTAGTCTGAGATTCAACAATGAGTTAGTTGCTACAATACCGTCTAGTCAAAGCTATGATTTTTTCAGTAGTCATGTATGGATATGAGAGCTGGACTATAAAGAAAGCTGAGCATGGAAGAATTGATGCCTTTGAACTGTGGTTTTGGAGAAGACTCTTGAGAGTCCCTTGGACTGCAAGAAGATCCAACTAACCCAGGAATGTTTTACTTTCTGTTTTTTCTGTAACAAATTATCTAAAATTCCTTGTGTCATTTACTAACTAATCAATCAAGGACAAGATATGAGTTACTTCACTGAAATCTATTACCTCATGGCTGTGAAGCTTATTGTCATTGCTGTATGGAATTTAGTATGTTTTACTTAATGTAAATAAGTATTTAATTACTTAAAAAGATCCAACTAATCACAAATGCAGGGAGCTGGTTGTTAAAAAAAAAAACACAAAACTTCCCAACACAAAGCACATATGACAAATATTACTCAGTAAAGCCTTAATCCTTCAGAAGAGATTATAGTCACGCTCACAGTCTGAGTATTTGAATATAGCATGTCCTTTGAGAGTCAATTAAGTGCTGCTAAAAGTCTGCTACCAAGACCCTAGTGGTCTGCAAGATTTTAGTTTGCATATGTCCAAAAAAATTATCCTGAGGTAAACAACTAGATTCATTCTTAGTTGTTTATTTAAATATATAATGTATATATATATATATATTTATATGGATGTGTATATAATATATATTTGCTTTAAAATGTTATATTCTTAAGAAAAGTTTTGGGTACCAGCTATCAGCAATGATGGGTTAATTATTCTCCCAATTATTTAAACCATATGCTAAGTACTTGGGACAGATATGTTGGCAAACAAAACAGTCATTGCTCCTGCCCTCTTCCTCAAGAAGCAAATAAATATATAGTAAATAAGAAATGTACAGTAACAAAGTATGATAAGAACTATAAGCAGAAACAATAAAATTCCACACAAGAGCATTTCTATGGGGAGGTGTTTGAGTCTATGTGAGAAGAGAACAGGAAAGTGCTGTTATAGGAAGTAACATTTAAGCTGAGACCTGAAAAATGAGGTTACGTTAGTTAGTAACACAGATTGTGTTCTCTGGAAAGCAGACTTAGAGATGGAGATTGGCATCCAGAAAGTCAACATCTATACGGGGAAGCAAGTGTGCTGAACTGTTGAGGGGAGAAATTGGGCTGATACTGTTTCAGTGGATGCCTCTGCAGTCCCCACAGAGACTTCTGAATCTGGAGTGGCCCCAAGAAATTGTCCACTGTTGGGAGGAAAAGGGAAGACGAATCAGATGGTGAGGGAAATGACCATTGGAATTAGTAATATTTAGATGTTCTAAAATAAATGAAAAGGAACACTGCTGAATAGAGTGGTAAGGTGTATCTGAGGTTAGAGATCATGACGTGATGTCCACATGTGTTGTAGAACTAACCAGACCCATAGAAGACAGATTTTGGGATTTTTCCAAATAGAGAAAAGTTAAGATAATGGAAATGAATCTATTTTACATGAAATAATTACAATGATGAACTATGGACTGTAAGAGTAATGAAGAAAAAATCAACAGCAGGAGGATGCTAAAGAACAGAAAGAAAGAGAAAGTCACTCAATTGTGTCCGACTCTTTGCAACCCCATGGACTGTAGCCCACCAGGTTCCTCCGTCCATGGGATTCTCCAGGCAAGAATACTGGAATGGGTTGCCATTTCCTTCTCCAGGAGATCTTCCCAACCCAGAGACTGAACCCAGGTCTCCCACATTGTAGGCAGACACTTTACTGTCTGAGCCATGTCAAATACTAAGAACAAAAAGGAGTCAATTAACTCAGTTTCTAAGATCTAAGATTATTTAAGTCAGCACTTGCACTTGAACTAAAGAGACAGGATGGAGTCAGAGTCACATATTTAGAAGGATGATATTCCTTCTTGTTGAGAATAACCCTTGTTTATTCCTGTTGTTTCAGCATATGATTGGTAAAATAATTAATAGGATATCCTTTAATTCTCAAATTTTTCCCAAATTGGATATTATATGACTACTGAAGAATATTTAAATTCATGAATTTTAATGTAGTGCATATTCTGGTGTTGACAATACACTGAATGAGACCATGGAGATGTGTAGATAGGGTGGTTGGAGAATCATTGGCAATGTGATAGCAGTGAACTAGGGAGCCAAGATATCATTCACATAAATGTTGAATCATCAAGAAGGATGGGTAATAGGAAGTTGCCCAGACTGAAATGAATGAGGAAATTTTAGAGCAGGATGTACTTGGTTTGGATTTTTTTTTTTTTTTTTTGAAGAGGGCAATGGAAACTTATTCCCTGAGAGTTATTCTCCTAAACTTAATTATTCAAAATAAATTTCCAGATGTCCTTCATGGTCATCATTCATCTCTATTCTGAGGAAGCATATATCTTGTATGATAGAATCTCATAGAAATGTGTTTTCTAAATCATCCTATTACTAATTGTCACTAGTGCTGATTGTCTCTTTAACTGAAATGAACAAGTTTACTACCTATCATTTGTTCACACATAAATAGTAAGGAGACTTACATGGAATAGGATTTAAAGATATGGTAAATACTGGGAAGGAAGGGAGAAACAGTTTGCTCAATAAGGTAGAGGGATTTACCACTTACCAAGTATCTGTATGTTGCTCCATATTTTCCAGCCTCTTTCAGTTAGGTAGAGTTATGTGATCATTTCTTTGTACAAAAATAATGTGTGTCATTTATGAGTCAAAGCATTTAAGAGGAGATTTGAGTCCCATACTCTCTTCTCCTGCTATGGAAACCACAAAGCCACAGGTTGAGATCATGGACCCAAAGATGGAGGATTCCTGAGTTCTCACTTGGATGCTACCCTGGGAAGCCTTTGGATATACAGCAGAGTTGCATGAGCTCTAGTATCCATAGTCTTTGAGATTTCAGTTAGGCAGCATAACCTAGCCCATTGTGACTCACATACCCAGTGCACAATATTTGTACATGGAAAAAAAAAAAAGAATGTAGCAAACAAGAAAAGTGAGTCATCATAAGTAGTTATTTTAAATCTCTGATTACTATGGCATATTTTAGAACATCCAAATCAAAACTATAAACCATATGAAAGGAAATGTTCCTTAAGGAAATTTAACTAACAGATATTAACATCACCCCTCTTTGGAAAGGAACGTCCTTGATGTGTCCTTCCTTCCAGAAAAGGAGAGCTGGTGAACCCCACACCTGAAGTAGTCCAACAGGCCTCTTTGAAATACTTAACAAATACACACTCTCACATTTTTTTTCAAAACATTCATTATGCTACATCCTCCTGCCCTTTACCAAATAAATCTCCCTTTGTAAACAGAGAAAAGCCCTGGTTTTAGTCTGAAGGCGATTATGGGAACAATGATTTATTGTTCTCCTAGACCTTGTGTTCCTTGGATAAATTGTGCAATCTTAGCTTCCTAGCACCTCCTTGTAGCCTCATGCCTGTTTGAGAAGCTGCTGCTTGGGTAGAAGGCAACTGATCACAGAGTCCTTATTTCAAAAGTCCAGAAAATATTTGTCTTTGGGGGCCCAGTTCTCACATATTGTTGATTTGAAGAATGACTACAGTGCATACCTGGAGAAGCAAGTGGCACTGGTTGGAGTAGGGGAAAAAACAAAGGCAAAACAATTTTGCTTTGTGAGACCCCAAAGAGATCCCATCGAGACTCACCAAAATTATGAATTAGATCTGCATGTCACCTGTCCACTGAGCCCTCTGACTGCCCTTTTCAGAAACTGCATGAGGTGATGGCAAGGCCAGGACAACTGTGGCAGAAACCCATGAGTGACCCTTCAAGGAGGCCAAATGGCCAATAGAAGAGCATCTGGAATCACTTTGCCCTCAGTTAATCACATATTTTATCTCTGCTACATGGTATCCTTTCTAATAAATCTCTTGTTTTAGAGCAAGGAGCAGGGAATTTTTTTACTTTGTTTTGGAAAACTCTAAAGGGGTAAATAAACCCACATGCTTTGAAATAGGATAAAAGGTTAAATATCAGGATGGGACTGCCAAACCCTTCAGGAGCCCTCTCAGGCAAGAGCAAGAAATGTAGGCTCGTGGATGGAAAGAGACTCACATGAGGACCCTACATGCATTCAGCATCCCAAAGAATTCAACAAAGCAATTAACAATTGGGTAAAATCTGTATTCAGCATAATCCTCACAGCCATCATAAGACCATGCTATATCTCCTTTGTTCACCTCATTACAAATTTTCAGCTCTTTTTTCCTCAAAAAATGTAATGCCTTCAGGCTTCCCTAGGTCTCTGATGACATAAAGAAAGATAATTAAGTGACAAATCAATTAGCATTAACCTGTGATTACTAAATGCCTTCACTAATATTTCACTAAATAATAAAGAATACTGTGAGCCTGTAACTGCAAGACAATGCAACGGGGTGAGCTCACACTATTTTCTACAGAAATCTTAATATATATAAGTGACCATATATATATATTATGGGATAATATTTTGGACAAAAGAGCATTTCCAGCAGTCATCATATGATGCTGGATAGCTGAACACGTAATGTGAATAGAAATAATGGCAAACCTAGAATCTAAATCTACTTTGTTTCCTTTGCAAAAAAAGTATCTTAATTAAATCAACATATTTACTAATACTCCAATCTTCCAAAATTTAGAACAGTGTCTATAACATAATTTTCATTTATCAACTATTTGCTGAATGTCTCTAATGTTAAGAAACTACCTTTTGATAAATGACAGCTGAGTTTTGACAGGTGCTTGTATAGCTATCTTTTTATTCTTTTCAAAGAGCCCGTCACAAGCGGTAAAGAAAAAAGTAAGCACCTTTTTCCATGTAAAAATAGACATATCTATGAGTTTAATAAATCTTAAATTCCTAATAGAAAAGCTGTCCCTATTCCCAAACTGGCTCACTTTCTTATACTAGATTATGCTATTTTCATCTACCTAACTGCACACTGGAAAGGTGACTGATGTCAGCTGAGCAACAAATATGGTCTATGCACTATTTTGGATGTTACATTTGTTATAGATTTTCATATTCATACATAGTGTTGACTAATTACTACTATAACCACATTTTACAGACAAGAAAACAGACCCAGAAAAGTTAAGTAATGCTCAAATTCTCATAGCTAGTAATGTAAAAAAAAAAATTAGGATTAGGATTTAGACAATTATTTTCAGTTCTAAAGCCTGGAGATTGTCTACCTCAATACTGAATAATAAACTCTGCTTTAACACTGGATTATAAGACAAAACTAAATCTTAAATTATATTTGTATTCTGATCCATTAAATTATCTTCAGTGGATATTGTGACTATGTACATGCAAATAAAACAAATTTTTGTTGTAAAGATAATAGAATGTGTAAATAAACGTGCCTGAGTAACCATGGACCCTGCAAGAATTTCAAAAACTCAGAACATCCACTATCAGTCCCTGTGCTTGTGTTTTCTCCTCAACTAACAAGGTAAATTCCATCATTGTATCCAGCATCCAAACATAGGCAAAAGGTCTTTACACACAAGATACTAGCAGATAACCATGCACCAGAAAATAATGAAGGAAGGCCAGCATCAAGACAGAGAGGCACAAAACTTAAAAATACTTTTTTAAAGAGATACATTTCATTTGTTTATTTTTAATTTTTTTCTTTAACTGTGCTGGGTCTTCATTGCTGCCTTAGGGCTTTCTCTATTTGTGGCAAGCAGAGGGGCCTCTCCAGTTGCGGTGCACAGGCTTCTCATTGCAGTGGCTTCTCTTCTTTCAGAGCATGAACTCTTATGCTCTGAAGAGTTCGTGGGTTCAGCAGTTAACGGCACATGGGCTGAGTTTCCCTGAGGCATGTGGGATCTTCCTGGACCAGAGATCGAACCTATCTCCTGCACTGGAAGGATTCCTTACCACTGATCCACCAGGGAAGCCCAAGAAATACATTTTTAAAAGGCAAAAATAATCAATGTTTTCTTTAGAGACATTCAGAGAGATAGTTTCCATAAAATAATACAGAAATGATTATGATATTGGAAATAAAATTATTTGATTAGCAAAATGAGTAAGAAAAAAGTCAAAGACAAGTTTAAAAATAGAATGGGACAACAGAAAAGCTAGTTAGTAAGGAAAAAGACAGCCAGCCCTCCATAATGTATCATGTTTTAAAAAGGTTTGAAAAAATATATGAAAATTCAAGAGTCAGAAAATAAATCTATATAATCTATATAATAGAATTTCCAGAAGGAAAGAATATAGACAAAACAGAAAAGAGAGTAAAAAGTAAAATAATAGAAAAAATATTCTAGAGTCAGGCATCCCTGGGTGCTCTGTGGTAAAGAATCTGCCTGCCAATGCTGGAGATGGGGCTTCAATCCCTGATCTGGGACGATCCCACATGCTTTAGTGCAACTAAGTCCAAGGCCCACACTGTTGAGCCTGTGCTCTTGAGCCCTGGAAACAGTGCGGAAGCCCACGTGTCCTAGAGCCTGTGCTCCACAACAAGAGAAGTCACCATGATGAGAAAACCACACCGCAACGAGAGAGCAGCCCCTTCTCGCCACAACTAGAGAAGGGTCCATGCAGCAACGAAAACCCAGCACAGCTGAAAATAAAAAGCAATTTAATAAAAACATTCTAGAGTTGAAGGAGAGCAAAGATCAAAAAGCTCATCAATTTCTATGAAAACTATGACTGACCAATACTAAAATATACCAGTGGGATTTTTTTTAACCAATAATAATAATAATAGTTTAGCAATGAGATAAAAGTTTAAAAGCTATCTACTAAAGATTAATATTCAGATTAACCCTAGGTTTCTCATTGATTAGAGTCAGTAAACCCTAGGTTTCTCATTGATTATAAGTCAGAGAAACAATGGCTCCTGACAGAGTGAATTTGAATCCCAAAGACTATGGTCAGTTAAATTAGCTTTCACATGTGAGGATAAATTGTATATATTTTCTTCAAATGAAAGAACTTACATTTCATACAAATACACAATTCTAAAAGAGTAATAAAACAAATCAAAATTTAAATATGAATTCAGAAAAAGGAAGGCATGGATTATAAGAAATAATACTGAGAAAAATAAAATGAAGTAAAGTGACACTTCCAATTAAGTATAAAGTGTATATAAATCAATAAAATAGGTAATAAATATATTTATATAATAAATATAAAATATCCAATAAATTATAATTTTAAGACATATAAGATGATTTTATATAATAAACTAAGAAGCATACAATAAAATAGAATTAAAATCCCAAATTAAGCATGGAATTTAGCCAAATGATGGAAGAGCAGGGAAGTGATATATTATAATCTTATTAGAAAACAAGAAAAATAAAAATGTAATGACCCAACTATATAATCTAAGAAAGTGTGGCAGGGAAGTCTTAAAAATAAAATTTAATAACATTGAAAACAACAAAAGCTGAATTTTTCCTGATTTTTTTTTTTTTTTTTTTTGCTGTTCTGATCAGGTAATTATAAAAAAAAATACATAGGCATATCATTAAGAAGAACAGAGACAAAGCTAGAGATAAATAAGAGTTTTTTTAAATTCTGGGAATAATAGATATACTTCAGTAAGTGTATTTGAAAAACAAAAAAATTGAAGGATTTTGCATTTAAATGTAGATGATCAAACTTGGACCAAGAAAAATGAAAATACAAAAGTTAATCAGACCAATACTAGAGAAGAAGTGTAAAATGTCAAAGATCTACTATAAAAGACATAAAATCAAGGTAAATGTATAGGAAAGTTCTATCAAAACTTCAGGCAATAATTATCATTTCAATTATTCCATAGCATAGAAAAATTATTTAATATTTTTACTCATCCTAACATTAGTCTGGGTTTTCCTGGTGACTCATTGGTGAAAGAATCTGCCTGCCAATGCAGGAGACCTGTGTGTTTGATCCCTGGGTTGGGAAGATCCCCTGGAGAAGGAAATGGCAACCCACTCCAGTATTCTTATCTGGAGAATCCCATGGACAGAGGAGCCTGGCAGGCTACAGTCCATGGGGTTGTAAAGAGCTGGGCATGACTGAGCAACTAAACTACAACAACATTAGTCTGCTGTGAAAATCAGTGGTGATGAATACAACACACACACACACACACCCCTCTAGCCCAAATTTCATGAGCATGTATTTAGAAAAAATGCTAAATGTAATATTAGCAATTAGAATCCAAGAAAATACTAAAAGATTAGTACATCATGGCCAGGGTTGATTTACTCCAGAAATAGAAAAATATTTCAATATGGCCATTTGTTGTATTTTGATGTGCCTGCATGCTCAGTTGCTCAGTAATGTCCAACTCTGTGACCATATAAAGTGAAAAAGTGGTTATCTTCATAGATATTGATTACATATTAGATAAAATTTGACATCCATTTCTAATTTTAGAGAAAGAGAAATAGTCACATTGTTGTTGTTGTTTATTTGCTAAGTTGTGTATGACTCTTTGTGACCCCATGGACTGTAACCCACCAGGCTCCTCTGTTCATGGGATTTCCCAGGCCAGAATACTGGAGTGGGTTGCCTTATCCTTCTCCAGGGGATCTTCCCAACTCAGGGATCAAACCCACATCTCCTGCTTGGCAGGTGGATTCTTGACCACTGAGCCACCTGGGAAGCCTGATGCTCTCTTAGGAAGCTGAAAGTAAAAGTTAGAAACAAGTTGATGATGCTTCCTATTGCCATTACTTGGAGAAGGCAATGGCACCCCACTCCAGTACTCTTGCCTGGGGTCGCTAAGAGTCAGAACGACTGAGCGACTTCACTTTGACTTTTCACTGTCATGCTTTGGAGAAGGAAATGGCAACCCACTCCAGTGTTCTTGCTTGGAGAATCCTAGGGACAGGGGAGCCTAGTGGGAGGCCATTTATGGAGTCGCACAGAGTTGGACACGACTGAAGTGACTTAGCAGCAGCAGCATTGCCATTACTAGTCAACATTGTTGTAGAAGGTCTAAAGGTGTTAGGTGAAAACAATGCAACAATTCTAAACAATGAATATAATAAAATAAAGAAAAACAGCTATTATTTTTGGATTTTACTATAATTGGGCTTCCCTGATAGCTCAGCTAGTAAAGAATCTGCCTGCAAAGCAGGAGACTCCGGTTCAATTTCTAGGTCAGGACGATCTGCTGAAGAAGGGATAGGCTACCCACTCCAGTATACTTGTGGCTCAACTGGTAAAGAATCTGCCTGCAATGCAGGAGAACTGGGTTTGATCCGTGGGTTGGGAAGATCCCCTGGAGAAATGAAAGGCTACTCAATCCAGTATTCTGGCCTGGAGAATTCCATGAACTGTATAGTATGTGGGCTGGATCGCAAAGAGTAAGAGAGGACTGAGTGACTTTCACTTTCACTTTTGCTACAGTTAAACATTATAAACTAATCTGCTGTAATTGTTGAACTATTTTTCTTGAGAATGGGTAGATAAAATTTGTATTTTTAAATTAAAAACAAACAAAAAAAATTAATCCCTGGGTCCTCATAGAACCACCTACTGAATTTAAAGCAGAGCTTTCTATCAGCTGGCTTTTTAACTTATTCTTTCCTTTAGGTAGAAAGAAAATAAAGAAAGGAAAGGAAAACTATGGATAAGGATAGGAGAAATGTTTTTATACCTATGCTACAGTCCTACAGGATTAAGACAATTGGAAATCATTTCTAAGTGGCAATCATTACTTTCTCTTAAGGAGATTAAGTTCACTGATGCTAGGCTTGTGCAGAAATCTATCAGATTCTAAGAGATTGAATTCCAGCCTGAGATAATGGCATTAATTGTTAAGATACTGAAATAGTTCTGCACTTACAAAAGGCCCAAAGCAGTTGCCATCTTGTTGTTGTCCATCTCTCTGCATTCTTAGTTCAGTTCAGTTCAGTTCAGTTCAGTTCAGTCGCTCAGTTGTGTCCGACTCTTTGTGACCCCCATGAATTGCAGCATGCCAGGCCTCCCTGTCCATCACCATCTCCCGGAGTTCACTCAGACTCACGTCCATCGAGTCCGTGATGCCATCCAGCCATCTCATCTTGGGTCATCCCCTTCTCCTCCTGCCCCCAATCTCTCCCAGCTGAAGCTTTACATATTTCTACTCTGAAGATAAAAGTTATTAAATGTTTATCTTGTTATCCTCAAGCTTCTTAATCTTTAATCTCATCTAGACTCAAGTCTTTAATCCAGTTTAGTAGTTACAAGGATTCTGGGGATAGAACTGAAAGATAAAAAGCTGAAAAAGAAATTACACTTAAAAACCTCATAAGGATTGAAACTCTGCAATTAAAAAATGAAAGAGGTAGCAACTGTAGACTACCAAGAAAAGGTTAATGAGATTCAATCCTTAGCATTCGGGGAGGTAAGAGAGCCTAGTAAATGAAAGCATAAACTATCTGCCCTTTGTGGATCCTCTTGGATGCTAACCAGCTGTGTGACATTGCTCATTTTCATATTGCTTCTCTGAAATAAAGTCTTTATTTTCTATAAACAATAGTAAAGAAAATGTATCTCAAAATAAGCTGGAAATGTTTAATGACACCTTGTTTCTGATACATGATTAGCAATATAAGCAATAAATATTAGACAAAATAAAATATGTCACAATGTATTATGACAGATAAGATAATTTTTTAATTGTTTGATTCAAAATCAAAATTCTTTGTGTCCTCTATTAGGTGACAAATCTAAATTAAAGTTAACTGTACACATTTAGCATAGGCATTGAGTTTAAATTATGTATGCTGGATTGTATTATTAAAAGGAAACATTTTTAAGAGTATAAAGCATTTAGTGGTATTCCATAATACATTATAAACTGCATTTTTTATGCATACCATTAGTCTGCATATGATGAGCAAATGCATTTTCAAGATAGAATGAAACATGTGAAGTTAAATTTTTAATGGAAGCTCCACATTTCTATTAAATTTGGTTATGGGACAAATGGGAGAGAGCTCAAATTGCCTGTGCCATGCTGATTTTGCTTGATTTTATTCTACTTCCTTTATAATAACCTTAGAAAAGTTTTTGTATAATCATTCTCTCTTTTCAGGAGTTGTTCTTGTTCAATCATTTTACACAGTTATGTCCTTGTGATCAGATCTTATGTCAGACTAGTCAAGATAATTGTCCTTGATTTATTTTAGTAAAAGACAAGGTATATATAAAATCTCTGTTTTCTTTTGGCTGAAAAAAAAATGCATGAGATAGAAATCATGAAATCTGAACTTTCATGAGCCAAGAAGAAATGGGACTTGAGATACTAGGTGGATATGTATACTTTTATCAAAAAAGGCTGAACTCTCTCTTCAGTAGCATATTATGTAGATGAAAAAAGTAACTGAAGAAAATAACATCACAGGTGGTGCAAGAAATCTCAGCTGCAGCCATTGCACATGTTAATTTCATTGGTATAGCCTCCAAAAGGCAGTTTGGCTGAGAGGTTCAGTATTTGGGCTTTGGATTCAGGCAACCTGGGTTTGAATACAGCTCTGTTGATTACCATATTTGCAACCGCAGACAATTTATGTAACCTCTCAAAGCCTCAGGTATCTCATTTGAAAAATAAATGGTACCTACTTGAAGAATTGTGATAATTAGTGAGGTGATATATGTATGAGCACTTACCATGCTGTCTGAACATGATCAGAACTGCATACACATTAGCTAATATTAATAGTGTGTGTGTGTGTGTATGTGTGTGTGTGTGTGTAGAGGGAGGGAATTAAAGAGGAGAAAAGTCATAGGTGGGGGACACAGCATTACCAAAATATTCCATCAGTTTTTCAGTTTTTTTTTTCCCTTACTTTGAAACACTAAACCCTGGGAATCAACTTCTTAATCACACCTCTTTTTCCTTTATTGTAAATTGAATGAAATGAAATATATCAGAGGAAGGCATTCCGCTTCTCTTATTCTATTTAGGTTGCGATTTTATTACTAAATAGTCTTCCTCTTTTGTAATCAATATATTTCTAATCTTGGCCATTGATCTACTTCATTGATTTGGTAGGAGAATCCACTTATTAACACCAAAACTAAGAAACAGGCTTCCTATCTTGACTCTGTTACTGAATACTAGTGCAAGATTGGTAGCGTCTTCAATATGACATTTATACTGTTGGAGGTTTGAGGATCCCCATAATAATAATACTTCTATTCTCCTACCAGACTGAAAGCAAATTGAGAAATAAAGAAAATGAGGAAGATGGAGTGGGGAACTTCATTACTGGTAAAGCAAAGATGAAAGAATATGATATACATGCAGCATAATTGAGCCTCTTATTGCGATTTGGCTCGGGTGCATCTCTAGCCCTTCCTGGTCTCTGAACTCTCTCTCACCTCCACCGCCAGCTGTGAAGGGGCCCAGTGTGTAGCATAGCAGGAATGCTCTGTAGGCAGCTTACTCCTAAAGAAAGGAAAGAGAGGGGGACCTGACTACTTTCTTTGAGTTACCTGTAGTATCTCCTAGCATCTCCTCATAGCCAAGAAAGGCATGAGGGAGGGGATGGAGAGAGACCCAGGATTATGCTAATATATGTTTTTAGGTGTAAGGAACTATTGACAGCGGAATTAAATGCATCACTAATTAGGATTTCCCAGTTTAACCCCTTGATTAAGCCTTAGCCTCATTTTGCCTATTATCTCCCAAGGGGTGCCCATTACCCTGGGAGACTGAATGGAGAAGAACAGACTATCAGGACAGGTTCCTTGGTACCTTTTTGGGTCCATGCCCATCCCTACTTTCTCTGGTATTTTCTTGAGGGAAAATATTAAGGAAAATATAGACTTACCCTCAAAAGTTATTAAACAGTACACTAAATCAACTACAAGACCACTCTATACCCAAAGTTAAACTGCATTGTCTGCTCTATTTCAAATCCCAAATTATATCTATTTGCATTTTTCATTATATCTCACTAGAACTTCTATAATATGAAGTATCATAATATCATAGAGACATTCCAACAATAATATGGTAAATTTTACAATAAAATAATGCCAGAAACAGAAAGAAGCTCCACATTTGAATAAAACACCCCTCTTTTTCATATTCTCTGAGAGAGATCAAGTTTAAAAACCACTTATAAGACCAAGTTCAAAGATTAAAGGAAACTAAAATACAAATTATTTTCTTGTTATGAGCTAGAAGTCCAAGGTATTAAACACACATACATACACAAACACACCCATTTTATTATTATCCTATTTCAACCATAGAGATACTTAATGCTTATGTGAAGCTGAAGTTTCTTATGCAACTACACCATCTTCAGTGGAAATAAATGTGCTTCCTTAAAGACTTCAGAATTTGAATTCACCCAATGCCAAACCTCTGCTCTGTCACACTTTTTAGAAACTCCAATAAATTAATGGAATGTGCAAGATAATCATAGTATTGGCCTCAAAGGAAGTCATACCCTAGTGTCCAAAGTGATTATCCAGGAGGCAGCGATATTCCTAAAAGACAACACATAAGTTTCCAAAGACTAGCGATGACTCAGAAGTGTTTGAGTGAAGTAGGACAAAGAAAAACCTTCCTGGTTATAGCCTCAGGAGGATGCTAGTCAGTATTCGCTAATTGCCTGTGAATTTATTTAACTGGGAGAATTCTCTGAGCAAGATGTTAATTTTTGCACAATTGCTATTCCACTATCTGGGGAAAATTAGAGGGAGCATGCCTCCTCTAAGAATAGTATCTGTATATTGGAGATATCTTGAAAAGTTTATAAATCTGAGAGGGTGACCAGTCATCTTGGAGGTGTCTTTCCTTCTCTGCCAGTATATTGACTAACCTTGATTTCCATTTCTTCTATGTCCTGCCTACCTGTGCCTGACACTAAGAACTCCATTCTAGAATTTCATCTGTGCTCTACATCAACACAGAACTCAGTGTCATTGTGGCTTAAAATTAATAAATGTTGTACCATCTACCTAAAGACCTATAGAGAAAAGGGACCTTTACCCATTAGATCTTGACCACATTTATTGCAGCTTGTGCAGCATGCTTGGGTCTGCAAAGTTTCCTGGAGAGCCTGT
This sequence comes from Oryx dammah, assembly GCF_014754425.2. NCBI lineage: Eukaryota > Metazoa > Chordata > Mammalia > Artiodactyla > Bovidae > Oryx > Oryx dammah. The sequence goes on along the minus strand of NW_024070188.1, from coordinate 44,553,298 downwards.
GTATATATATTAAGAGGCTGGCGTCTATGAAGTTCACGATCAAGCTGTAGAAAACTGCTTGACAAAGTCCTCTTCATAGTAGCTCTTTTCCTGAGACCAGTGTAACTCAACCCATATTTCCTGAGTTCCACAATATTCTGCCTACTTCCCCAGGTAAGAGAGAGAGATCCGCTAATAGATGTTATTCTTCAGGAAAGTAATTATTAGGACCAGGAAAGGATCACTCCTTCCCCTTCCTTTAAATGTATTTGTTAAAAAAAAAAAAAAAAAAAAAATAGACCCACAGAAATCACTTCAGTTGTAAACTGGCCAATAGGATGTACTCACATACTCAAAACACTTACTCCAGAAATAAAATGTTAATAAGCATTATTATCATGAGCAATTACATTTTATTAAAATTCAATGGTACAATTATGAGTTTAAAAGCTAAGTTGTTTTTTAAGTTTATTAAGCTAAAACAACTTTTTTTTATTTAACTCATTAAGAGAGTTTATTAACTCACTTTTCCTTTAACTTGCATATTTGAGTTTAATAATAATAGGCTTTTCTTTTAATAGATATAATTAATGTTTGAATCCTACAGCACCCTTAAGTGGACATGATCCTACCAATGACCAGTTAGTAATTATCCTGGAGGCTAATGCTACAGGGGGAGTTTTTACAAATAGCTAAAACTAATAGATGATACAAAAACATGTGCTTCTCCTTTTACTTATAAATGATATGAAAGTCATTCGTATAAAGATACCCATGTTCAGCCATAACAATAAAAAATATTTCTATAGATGAAACATGACAAGTGCTTCCCTCATTCCTTGTAACTTCACTGGAGTAGGTAGGGGTTTGGTTGCTGTATTTACCTTTTATCCAGTGCTGCTCCTGCTTATCTTACTTACTTCTTTGAAGCTGAACATTAAGGGTCCTTGAGACTTTGGCTTGGATACCTATTAATGATTTAAGTACATCTAATTTTTCTTCTTCAGCCATTGTACCATTAAAAAAAAAAAAATCAAGACCACTTTATTCCACAACCCAAAAATGTTATGGAGGAGGTAACTAAATGTTTAAGAATGTGTTATTTTAGTTATCATTGTCATTGTTAACACTCATTAGAGCTTTTTATCTTCAAAGTGCTTGGTAGGCATGAGGAACCCCCTCCCTCTCACCTCCTGTCCACCTTTCCTCTCTGTCTCAAGAACTGTGATGGATCTTTAACTCTCTGTGACCTTTGCATTTTTATAAAGTGCAGTCATTGATGATGACTACCCTTTCGGGGTCACTCTTATCTAGTGGTAAGGAGGAACATGTGCCTTAAGGTTCAAAATAATTAATAAGAAATAAAATGCTTTCCAAGTGGAATTCAAGAGCTCCTTTGAAATACATCTTGCTTTACTCACCTCTCCAGCTGTACCCACTACATGTCCTTAAAGTAATGCAAACACACCCACTGCTCCAAGACGCAGGGTTGTACATGGAACAGCAAGCCACTATGCCTGGGCCCAAACATTTCATTGTTGGGAGATAAGCGAAAAGCCAAAGTTCACAAGACTACAAAGAATTCAACTGAAAATCAATCACAGTGTAGAACAGATTAATACCAGAAAATATTATTTGTGAAATAACCGTTTAAAAGAAATGAGGTATTGTGGAATCTAAAAAAATGGTAAAATGAACCTATTTGCAAAGCAGAAATAGAGACACAGACATAGAAAACAAACATGGACACCAACTGGGGAAGGGGAGGTAGGGTGAGATGAGTTAGGAAATTGGGACTGACATATATATACTATTGACACTATGCATAAACTAGATAACTAATGAGAACCTACCGTATAGGACAGAGAACTCTACTCAGTGCTCTACAGTGACCTAAATGGGAAGGAAATACAAAAAAAGAGGGCATATATGCTAAAGTATAGCTGATCACACTGTTGTACAGCAGAAACTAACACATTATAAAGCAACTATACTACAATAAAAAAAAATTTTTTTAAAGCTCATTTATAGAAGGGATGCCTACTGTTCTTCCTCTATGTCTACCTCTAAAGGAATATTATTCATAAAGGAGAATTCATTACCAAAGGTCACACAGGAAAGATCAGCCTTAAACATATAGACGCTAATCAACTAACTGGCTGAACATGCAGAAGCCAAAAATAGGCAAGCTGCTGCTGCTATAGCTGCTGCTGCTGCTAAGTCGCTTCAGTTGTGTCCGACTCTGTGCGTGCGACCCCATAGACGGCAGCCCACCACGCTCCTCTGTCCACAGGATTCTTCAAGCTAGAATACTGGAGTGGGCTGCCATTTCCTTCTCCAAAAACAGGTATGGATGTCAAGAAATGCTGAAGAGGTATTCCTGAAATGCAAATAAGATTTTGTTTTTGTTAAAATAAGTCACAATTCAGGGTCTCACCTGAGAAGCACTAAAGCAGAGATAACAATCTTGCCAGCAAAGCCTGTTTTTTTTTTTCTGGGGCACCACCCTGAGGACAGTGGAAAAGGAAAGTTCTGATAGAATTTTTGTGTGGGGGATGCTTTCACATATGTGATAACTCCAGAGTCAGACTGAAACGCATTTGCTATTTACAGGTGTGACTGGTGCTTTTAGTATTTGGAACTACGATTGCAAGGGTCTGAAGAAAGGGTAATTCCCAAGGTCTCATCTGAAGTTATCTAGTTTTGAGACCTTTTGGTCTTCTTCCCTTAATTCTGAAAGGATCACTCTGCAGCAATGAAAGAATGTGTTTCTCCTTTTTGAAAAAGAAAGACGGACTTGTGTTTTCTTTTTTAACCGTTTTAATCTGGGATAGGTTAGCAAGGATGTAAAGTGTTTGCCTTGGGCCAAAAAAAACAAATATTCAACATTCACATTATAAAACTCTTCAGCAATGATTTAATGTTTAGCAAATGGCAGTCTAAGGAAAGTTAACTTTTGATGAATTATTACAATGTTTCAAAGAACACTCACAATTACAGATTTTTGTATCCTTTGTTTTGTTTCCAGTCTTTTTTTTTTTTTTTCTCTCTAAAGAAAGTATTCAGTCTTGGTTAAAGTCACTTTGATAAAAACGGATTGCAAGTTAATCAGTTCCACATTTCTAATTGTTTTCTCAAAGAAGCTAAGGATTATTAATTTGGTGAAAGTTGTAAATGTTTGGTGCTGGAGTTTCCAGGGACTACTCTGGTAAGATTTGTTGGAACCATGTATAATAAACTATGCTCCACACTCTACATTGATAGAATAACAGGATCTGATGTTTGTAAGCCTAATTGCTCTAGGGATCAAAGACATGTTACTTACTCATCTTATGCTGGGTTCTGGGATCACAAGGAAAGTAGCTTGATCCCCCCAAAAGCTGTTCTGAGGCAAAAATGGAGTGCAATAACCCATATTTGATCCAGAAAAAAGGAACAGAATTGATTTCCAGTCAGTTTTATACAATGGAGGATATAGGAACTATATGATCAGTAGAAGGAAAAACAACAAAAAACAAATGTAACACATAATTAACTTGGCAAATATAATTAGGTTTATAAAGAAAGTTGGAAAGTATTTTTTATAAAGATTTTACAAATTGCATATATTAGCTTAGTTTTAGATTAACAGTCTTTTCCTGAATTTAATCACTGAAGAGAAAAGACTTTTGTCTGGCTTAAGGTTTTTTACAGGTCTAAACTTCTAAAATCTTTTCTTGTTTGCATAAAAAATGGTGACATTTTAAAGAATCAAAAACACCTAATGAAAAACATGATGGTTAGAGTCCTTAAGATATTGAGAAGAGTAGAACAATTTATTTCCCCAAACTTAACAAATGAAGTAGCAGAACTTCTTAATATTTAAATTCAGAACTCGTACCCGCTGTCTGCATGTATTTGATAAAGACTCACAGAACTTTCCACTGAATTTTTGAAAAAAAAAAAAGAAAGGAGAATTTGCTCCTTTCCACTCTTCCAATATATACACTATTGGAGTCATAATTTTCACTCCTAAAATGAGTAATGGTATATTTAGTTCAAGAAAATCTAGATAATAATAACAGCTGACATTTATCAGGCAGTCAATAAGTCATCGACCCAGATTTAAGAATTCCACATCTGTAATCTCCTTCTATATATAGAACAAGTCTAAGGGGTAGATTATAATTATCCTCACATTACAGATGAGGAAACTGAGTCAAAGAGGGTATAAATTACTTGCTCAATATAACACCAAGATGGCAGAATTCATATTTTTGGTTGCAGTCTCCAGTTTTATAAAATCAGAGACACTATTTCTTTTACTTGTATTAATTATGAATCACATGTAGATACACACTTCACCTAAACTGTTTCTAATTTTATTCAGTTTCCTTATTTGCATGTCTGCCATTGCATGTCCTCCCTTATCTGCCTTTACACCAATGAAGCATCATTTAATATCTTGGTACCTCATGGAATACAAAATACTTTCCCAGATCAGATAGTATATATGAAAATTATATGGAAAAACACTGTAAAATTGACTCCATTCAAAAGAAACTCTGATATTCCAGCTAATAGATTAAAACAATAACAGCAAAACACACACACATAAAACTTCCCTTAACAAGTAAGAGATTTTCTTTTCTTATTCAAAATATGCAAATTTCATAGTTTGCATTCTCTTTATTTCTTCCTTTATCTTTCTTCTTCCTTTCTTTCCCTTTCTTTCTCTCTATCCTCTATGTATTAATTTATTTGCTACTTCCACACTATCAAAACTTATCAAAATTCAAATTTATGATCCTTTAGAATGGGATTGGGCTGACCTATAGACCAGTTAACTGAAATAATAACTTAGGAAATAAGTGAAATTGACAGTATTTCACTTAAATGCTCAGCATACTAAAAGACAGTGAATGTTTGTGTGATACATATATCTACACAAAATCATAGAGCCAACTATATTGTTAGGGGAAGCACACTGATTGAAAGCTTCCACCCTGGCCAGGTACCATGGTAACCATTTGCATAAGTTGTTTTGTGACAGGAGGTCCTGGTAAGGACCATGGAACTAATAAGCCTCCACCAACTGGAATAGTTCGGGAAAGATCAAAAGGAGACACCACAGGTCCGACCACCTCTCAGAATCCTTTTCTCTGGCATCCCTCTTGGCTGAACACCGCATACACCACCAGGAAAGACTCTTGAGTCAGAATGATTGGCTAAAGACAACCCAGAAACGAATCCCTTCACCATAAAACCTGAGACTGTGAGCCATGTGGCAGAGCAGTTCTCCTGGGTTTCCTTACCCTACTGCTCTCCACCCGGGGGCCCTGTCCCAATAAAATCTCTTGCCTTGTCAGCACATGTGTCTTCTCGGGCAATTCATTTCCGAGTGTTAGACAAGAGCCCAGTTTCAGTCCCTGGAAGGGGTCCTCTTTCCTACAACAATATCATAACTTAAAAGTAACCAAGCTAAAATGCATTCCAACAGACTATTGCCATATCTTTGTTAACAGAGTTGGAGTTTTAGATTTGAATTTGAAATAAGACCGTTTCTGTTAAAAATTCAGAATCTCAATTAATCCAAATCTCCAATTAAGTCAAATCTCCAACTGGCGATTTGACCCCATATCATTAGACTGCTGTGGTTGTGTTTCACTATCCTATGGGTAATTTTTTTTAGTAATTTCCATTTCTCTTCATGTCCTTAATATATTTACTGAATCAACTTAACATCTGTTTAACTGTAAATATTCAAGATAGGGACTTCCTTTTTACTTGTTAGACTAGAACTGGAAATGCCTGAGTGATTAATAAAATACTTGATATGATGACTATAAGGATGATAAAATGACAGTGATAATCTGAGTTTGAGGTTTTAAATCAATAGGTTTACTTTATAAATTTAAAATGGTCTAAAGGAAGAAGAGAACATAAAAAGGGGGGAAAAAATTCTTAACACTGTCATTTGTGCCTTTCCACTTTAGTAATTATTTATTTTTGAAATATTCTGATTATAGGTATATTCCTTTACCTTCTCCCCCAGTTTTATGTTTTTGTTTTTGTTTTTTTACCTTAACTGATTCCTTCCCTGGGTTAAAAACAGAGCACATATTTTGCAAGGCTCCTTCAGATAGAAACAGCTTCACCACTGCTGTATGACCACTGGAACTATCCTTATTCAAGTCTTGAGACTTCTAAAACAATATCTGCCTTGCATCCACATTGTTTCCAATAGGCAGCATGTATTTGGGAAGCATTAATGATTTTAAAAGGCTCTGGTTTAGAATTTTTCTTCTAAAGATCCTTTGCATTTTTCTTTTCAAAGGGCTTCAATATGGAGACCTGGTAAAGGAGGATTAATGTAGTTTAACAAAGTGAAAAACTAATTGAATCATTAACTCACCATTCAGATTCAAATATCTTCATTCCAAACCTTATTCACTATTTACACTTCTGCTTTGCTCCTCTGCCTGACTCTTTTCTTCTCCCTTATTGGTAAAACTTCTTAGTCTTAGTTCTAACCCTGAAAAGGTCATGTGAAAATGCACATTAAGCATGTAAGAGACAGGCCTGGCTACTGGAATGAGGGCTCAGAAGGCTTTTGCTCTAAAAGTTAGAAGTCTTAACATTTTAGTGTTCTTGCAAGACCCGGGAACCTTGTTAATTTACTTAAATTGGCACAAAAACATAACTGGCTATAACTTTGTTTAAAATTAGTATTTGATGGTTCTCAGTCATTTTGTTAACTTTATTGAAGCATCTCATTTCTCCTTGAAACAATCTGAATTCAAAGTTACAATGTAATTTCCCTGAAATTTTTCATTTGACAGTAGTTTCTTCACATAGTAACACTCTGCAGTTTTAATATCACTTTTTAAAAATAGTATAAAGTGAAAAAGTAAAGTTGCTCAGTCGTGTGCGATGCTTTGTGACCGCATGGACTGAAGCCTACTAGGCTCCTCTGTCCATGGACTTTTCCAGGCAAGAATACTGGAGTGAGTTGCCTTTTCCTTCTCCAAGGGATCTTCCCATCACAGGGATCGAAACCCAGTCTCCCACATTGCAGGCAGATGCTTTACCTTCTGAGCCACCAGGGAAGCCAAAAAATAAATAAATAAATAAAATAAAATAAAAATAGTGTAGATATTACTATACTCCAATACTGAAACTCCAATAGTGTGGCCACCTGATACAAGGAACTGACTCCTTGGAAAAGACCCTGATGCTGGGAAAGATTGAAGTCAGGAGAAGGGGACGACAGAGGATGAGATGGTTGGATGGCATCACTGACTCTATGGACGTGGATTTGAGCAAGCTCTGGGAGTTGGTGATGGACAGGGAAACCTGGCATGCTGCAGTCCATGGGCTCACGAAGATTCAGACATGACTGAGTGACTGAACTGAACTGAGACACTACTATATATAAATAAGCAACAAGCACAGGAAACTCTACTCAATAATTCATAATAATCTGTAAGGGAAAGCAATCTGGAAAAGACTATATATATAACTGAATCACTGTGCTGTATACTTGAAACTAACATGATATTGTAAATCAACTATACTTCAATTAAAAATAATAAATTCATAAAACAAAGCAGTGTGGATTAATTTAAAATGTATATAGAATACAATGTACACTGACCATCATTTCACACAGAGAGATGAAGGAAGAGAGCTACAGAGGGAGAAAGATGTGTAAATTTAGGGTGGGAGAAGGCTGTGCTTGCAGGATGTCATTTAACAAGCTCACCAGCAATAGGATCTTCCCAGTGGTTGCTATCTATATTTCACCTCTCAAATTTTTCTGGACCATAGTCAAATTTCAATCTTAGATACTAAACTGACAACTAAAAAAAGTCATTTGCCATCTGGTTCTAGGGGAATGAAGTCATAAGCCCTTGGACTCACTGACCTTTTACACACCATGAAAGGAAGGACTTCAGGATGGTGATCAGGAATGAGGCACTCTGTGCTCTGGGAAAATTGGCAGAATAGCCCTTCAAATAGACATTTTCAGGAGAAGTATTTTTATTAACTCAAATTCTTGCATCTTCCCATACTTAGGAATGCCCTCAAACCATTAACTAAGTAAGATATCTGCTCTTCATAGCTAGCAGCAACTTTCTACTGAGATGTGTGCTTGATTTCATGTAAATTACATATATGTTGACTTCTCTCCCACCTCTTCAGAACAGTTCTTCAAAAGTATCTGAGAGGATTTATCTTAGGCTATTGTCCTCAGCAAGTCCCCAAATATAACTGAACACATAGCTCTCACATTATGTGGGGTTTTTTTAAGTCAACAAAGTCAGTGATGATAACATAACTATTATGTTACTGTTGTTGAACCTAAGTTAGCATGTCTGATGCACAGTAAGGCCAAACAAATCAAAATATTAGAGTTTAGACCACAGAAAAGTTTACTGCAAGGGCCAACCAAGAACAAGTAGCTTATGCTAAAAGAAAACAAACTACATGATGGTTTTCAGGGAAGAATTTTTAAAGGCAAATTTCCCTTGGGGTGAGGGCTGCAGGTGTGTGACTTTCTTGATTGGTTGTTGGTAAAGGTAACGGAGTGGTGCTCCAGGAGTCTTGTGCTCAGCTTGAAGTTACTGTTCTTCACCTGGATGAGGGTATTAGTTCCTATGTGTGTATATGCTAAGTTGCTTCAGGCATGTTTGACTCTTTGTGACCCTATGGACTGTAGCTCACCAAGTTCCTCTGTCCATGAAATTCTCCAGGCAAGAATACCGGAGTGAGTTGCCATGCCCTCCTCCTGGGGATCTTTCCAACCCAGGAATCAAATCTGTGTCTCTTATGCCTCCTGCATTGGCAGGTGGGTTCTTTACTACCAGTGCCACCTAGGAAGCCGGCTCTCAGTTCCTACAGAAGAACTCAAAGATTCATTGTTTTGTATATCTCCGGAGGAGGAACTAGAACTCTGATTTAGTGTTTGCTGCACTGTAGTTTCTTGACTGCTTTTCCTTTGTTTATGTATTCCTTTCCATCCCTAGCTGCTGCTGCTGCTGGTAAGTCGCTTCAGTCGTGTCCGACTCCATGCAGCCCCATAGACGGCAGCCCACCAGGCTCCCCTGTCCCTGGGAGTCTCTAGGCAAGAACACTGGAGTGGGTTGCCATTGCCTTCTCCAGTTAGTAACTACTTAAATCTGTGCTTGGAGACTCAGGAGAGGTCTAGGAGGCTGAAGTCTTTCCCTACAAATAAGAAATAGGGGATATAAAGGTCCTTTGGTACCCACGAGAGTCCCACAGTGTCCTGCTTGGTATCAGTGTGTTCACTATGTTATAAGAAATTGCTGCATTCCTATTAGTCTCATCTATTTTACACTCAATAGTTTTTCATAGAAAGAAATATACTAAATTATATCACTGACATAGTACAACTTTTATTTGACTAGAAATAATTTATTAACTATGAGAAAAATTCATAGACTTTTACAAGTAAGCAGTTTTCTCCTTGATCACTGGTAGACTCAAGTCCTTTATAGCTCATTCATCTCAATAGGTGGGCTATAAAACAAACATTATGTGCAATCACTCAGATTTGTTTTAATCCCTTAAATGAAACTAGTTAGTCCTGAACTTAGATTTAAAACAAAACTTACTCTCAGCAATGTTTAATTATTTGAAGAAAAAAAAATAGCTGCTTTTTAAAATAAGATCATAGCAGATAAAAATCAAGTCCTAATTATATACAATTCCATTTGTGGGAGCACCAACTTAGTGCCTTGCATGCAGTAGGCACTCACTTGGTGACAATTATAGTTATTAGCAGAATTAGAACTAGACCAAATGCTCAGGGCTCCCAGTCCCTTTCCCCACATCCAATTTCCCCTTATAAACCTCCAGCACCTTGTTCTATGAAATTTATCATCCTTGATCTAACCCCACTCAAACTGTAGTTTCCAGGACCAGAAGAGAGATAAACAAATCACGAAGACTTCCATGCCTTATCATGGGCCTTCTTAAAAAGGAGTTTATTTCAAATATTTATTGTTTCAACCATGTTACCGGACTGAACTTTGGGTTCACTCACCTGCTGTGCAGCAAAATCAATTTATTGACACAAGTTTATGGTGAAAGAAAGTATAGTGTTTTATTGCAGGCACCAAGCAAGGAATATGGGTGGCTTATGCTCAAAAGAACCAAATTCCCCAGATGGTTTTCAGGGAAGCATTTTTAAAGGCAGCATTTGGAGGTGAGGGCTGCAGGATATGTGACTTTCTCCTGATTGCTTGGTGGTAAGGAAATAACAAGGTGGTGTTTCAGGAATCTTAATCATCAACCTTCTGGTTCCAAACCGTCTGTGTTCCACATACTTATGCTCAGCATTTAGTCACCTTCCTCCACCTGGATGGGTGTGTGTGGTGGCTAGAGGGGTATTGTAGCTCCCAAAGAACTACTCAAAGATAAATGTCAGATTGTTCTGTATATTCCCTGAGAAAGAACTAGGTTTAGGTTTCTGTTTTATCACTGAACTATTATCATTACTTTTCTTGCTTGAATTATTTTCCTTTTTTTTGCATTCCTTCACTTTCCTACTCAGTAACTCCCTGTTCAGCTCTCTTTAACTCAGGGAAGGCCTAGGAGACTAAATACATTTTCTGCAAATAAGAAATGGGGGACACAGAGGGGCTTTTGTGCCTGGGAGATTCTCAAAGGGTCCTACTTGGTTTCAACCACAAGTAGCCATTCTTCTTCTTCAACTGGCTTATTTCCAGAAGCCAAATATATACCTGAATATCAGTGCCAAACCTAGACAGAACATTAAAAAGCAGAGACGTTACTTTGCTGACAAAGGTCCATCTAGTCAAAGGTATGGTTTTTCCAGCAGTCATGTATGGATGTGAGAGAGAGTTGTACTATAAAGAAAGCTGAGCGCTGAAGAATTGATGCTTTCAAACTGTGGAGAAGACTCTTGAGAGTCCCATGGACTGCAAAGAGATAAACCAGTCAATCCTAAAAGAAATCAGTCCTGAATATTCATTGGAAGAACTGATGCTGAAACTGAAGCTCCAATACTTTGGTCACTTGATGCGAAGAACTGATTCATTGGAAAAGAGCCTGATGCTAGGATAGATTGAAGGCAGGAGGAGAAGGGGGGCGACAGAGGATGAGATGGTTGTATGACATTATGCACTTGATGGACATGAGTTTGAGCAAGCTCTGGGAGTTGGTGATGAACAAAGAAGCCTGGCGTGCTACAGTCCATGGGATCACAAAAAGTAGGACATGACTGAGTGACTAAACTGAACTGAATCAGTGCCAAAATAATTTTAAAAGTTAAAGTATTCTTATTGTGTTCATTAAAGTAAAACTCTAAATCAGCCTAATCCTAGATTTTGGCGATCTATCACCATCATAGATAATGAAATTTGTTGCCTCTTTTGCATATTAGAACAAAGGACAAATGGTCCAGACCTTCAGTGGGTCTCTTCTTGAAGAGAATCTCAAACTTAAGAAGAAGAGATATAAGAATAAGATTTAAAAACAAGGGTAAAATTGGAGTTTTCCCCAGAGTTTTTAAAACACAGTTTTTTTCCCTCTGAACTCTCTTTTGTAATGTAGTATCCTTCAATCATCAAAAACAAACCTGAGAAACTGAAACAGCAGTAAAACTCAGAGGAGACTTTTTTTTTTTTGCTTACCCTACACTCGTTTGTGTCGTTCCAAGCCCAGAGCTGGTGTTGAAATCCAGGACAGAATACCAGACCAGGAAGGGACTCCAGAAAGGGGCCCCAGGGCTGTTCATAAAGTTTTACAATTTTCTTGATGGTAAGAAAGACTTCAAGATGATTCCTTCTGAGGGTGGGCGTCTGAGGCATATGCTTCAAACTGATGCTACAGGCAGAAAATGAAATAAACGGCTCCCTCTGCTTTTTTCAGAGCTGGTTGCCTGATCTAAACAAAAGGAGGACGCGATTTGGATTTACCTCACTTTCACTCTCCTTGGCGAGGCAGATGTCTTAAGCACTCTATTTTAAGGATTCAAAGCCCATAATATTACTAATAACTCCACATACTTGTTTGCATTTCCCATGTTACATATAAATGTCAGAAGCAATGACTTGCAGCCCCCTTTAATCTCGTGACAGCTTTATTATCATTGGTTGGCTGAACTTCAAGAAAAGTTATGACAGTGGCAAAGTTCTGCAAACTGCAGCACATATTTCGGTAATTAGGTAAAGGAGGGAGAGCTCCATTTAGAATGCACAGCTGAAATTATTTGCTAAACACTTAAGATGCTGAGGTATATCACATTCCTCCCAGGACAGCTTTTGAAGGATGATTTACAAAGCATTTCTTTTACCGTTTTACTATTTTTTTCCCCGTTAGACTGTTTGAGCAGCAGCTTTTACTTGAAAATGGATCTTCTGATAATGGAAATATTGTATTTGCAATATGAGAAGGTGGAAGGAGGGAGTGGTCTGGAAGGCTGTGGTTTTCATTTTCTCCTGTTTTGAACTCAGCTTTCTCGAATGACAGCATCTCTCTCATGAATGCTTTAGGATTGAACATTGTAGCTGATTTTTTTTTTTTTTTTCATTTTTGGAACCAGGTCAAAGTTTTCCAGTCTTGGGGAAAAAATATAAACTGCTTAAGATACATTTTGATCCCACCCAAACAAAACCATTTGTCTTTTTTAAAATCTTAGTTATCAATAAAGCTTATGCTAACAATTAACTAATAAATTGCTGTTTTTTGTATCTCGTTAAAAGGTCATATACTTCAACAATTTCTTAAAGGATTTTTCCCGCAATATGGTGATGGGTTTCAATGAAAAACCTTTCATTCAGATTCTTTTACAGCCAAGATCACAAACAGAAAGAGAGGACAGAATCCGAAACTGAAAATTATCCAGATATTGCTTAAGAGCATAAATTTCATCTAATTCACACTGACTTTTAATTCCAAACTTTAGCCTGTCCAAACCCATAGTTAATAAAGTCTGTTCATCAACTACTAAAACTTCTAGTTTTGTTTTCATCTGAAACTCCAACTATTTTGATCCAACCTCATAGCTTTCTCAAAGTTAATTTCAGTATCATTTAACAAATTGACATTCCTAGAGTTTCCACAGGAGAAAATATGCTTATTGCAAATTGGAGAAAAATAAACCAATTCTATTTCTATTCTGCCCTCTGTTGCAAAGTATTCTGCCTCATGCTATGAGGAATGCAAAGCAAATTCTTCGCCTTCTAACTCTCCTCTCCCAAACTATATATCTTTTTATAGTTGACCCTTTTATCCAAAAGAAATCTAAAGAAACTTAAAACATGAACAAAATAAAGTAAATTACAAATACACCAAAAGATGAAGCCAAGGAAAAGAACAATGGCTAGAAATGAAATCCGTGAAAAATGAAAGCTGTGACTCCCCTGGTGGTCCAGGGGCTAAGGCTCTGTGCTCCTACTGCAGGGGGCCCAGGTTCCATCCCTGGTCAGGGGACTAGAGTCCGTGTGCCACAACTGAAGATTCCATGTGCTTCAATGAAGATCAATCCACATGCTGCATCTAGGACCCGGGGCTGCCAAATAAACAAATTTAAAAATATTTGAAAAAGAAAAATGAAAGCCATTATCCAACACACTTCCTAAAAGCTGTTCGTAAACTGACCTTCAGTAGGATAAAAAAAGTTTTTCTGGTCTTCTGATGACATTCTCATTGTTTTTTACAAGAAGCAAAAGCAAGTAGTAAGGAAACACAGGCATCTGTGATCACAGAATGAGAAAGAAATAAAGACACTGTGTCATTTCATTCAAGAGTGTCAGTTACCACAAAGAAAGCACCACTAAGAACTTTATAGCTGTATTTGTCATCCTTGTCCTCTCTTTAGTCTCATGGCTTCCTTCCAAGACCCCGTTCAGTAAATGCCACCCACAAGTGGGCTAGTATGCTTTGGATGGCTTGGCTTAATTCAGGAGTATATTGTTTACTCTCTAAAACAATAGATGTACTGTATATCTTTCAGGTGATCTTACATCAGTATTATTTCTTTTAGTGGAACTTTGTTAGATACTGAAAACCACTGAATTCAATATTATACTTTCAACAAGAATCTAGAATCCAGTTAGTCTGTATTGCAGTATGTGACATATGTTTATGGTTTATCATTCAGAATGCCAAGAGATTTGATCCTCTCTTTGTTTCATCCTAAGTAGATATGTTCTAAGAAACTAAGGATTTCCCCATTACCCATATCCAAGTTTACCATGTATAAGATTACCAATAAATAAAGATACAGAGAGGGAGACAGCACTAAAACACGACATGCTTTTCATAAAAAGAATTAAGAGAAAATTTAATAAGTGTGCCACTTTAACTACTTCTATTTGAATAAAAATTTTTGTATCATTTGCATGTTTCAAATAAAATTTATTTTATAAAATATACACACAGAAAACTATAATTTTGGCTTCCATTTTCTGAAACACATTTAAAACAATTTTCCACCCACCACACTTTATCTAAATGGATGAGCTTTTGTTAGCTATTTTTATTTTTTATTATTGGGCTTTCATAATAAAGATTAGCATAACTTAAATGCAATAAATATTGATTTAAAACTTATATCAAAAGTAAATATGATACAAGCTCTGCACAGATAAGTATTTTGACTTCTCTGAAAACCATTTATCTAAAGCTTAATCCAGTATTTGTTTTGTTATTAAAACTCATTAGTTATCCAATATTTTTAAATTAGAAGTCAGAACTCATATAAAGGCCCTCCTTGGAAGTTATCAGGATCCTGGCAAATTATGAGACTAAGTATGGTAAGTAATCTAAATGCCCAGATATAACCTTGAAAAGAATACTTGTTAGAAAATAGCAATACCAAGATGGCACCATAGGTCATTCCTGACTTCACTCCCCCTTCCAAGAAGAACAACTAATAACCACTCAAGAGCAAGACACCACGAGAATTTCCTAGAACATGGGGGTGAGCCTGAAGCATGCCTCCTGCATCATGGAGACAAGACAGACTGCATTAGAAGGGTAAGAGAAGCAGGATGCATTGACCATCTTGCCTCTCCCCCATGTCAACACAGCACCATGTAGAGTCTGTCCTAAGCCTCTGGCTTCTCCAGTAGGAAAACAGGACTCAAGGAACAAGTGGCCCCCCAAACCCCAGCTCTGTAGGTTGCTTCATGGGAGTTACTAGTCTGATATCTCTCCATGGAGATGGCTGGGAAATTTACAGGGTTCAACCAGTGGGGCTCTTGACTGTGATGGAGAAAAGGAGAGGGCTTGCTACTGAAACAGGAGGGAAGTGGGAAGGGCAGACTTTTAAAAGAATGGCAGGAAAGACAAACTGATTAAAAATGACCTTGAGCCTCAGAATAACTCATTGTTACACATCAACAAGCTAATGACACACCCACAGGCAGGCACCATGACAGTTCCAAGTATGGATATAAAGGTCAAAAAGTGGGCAATGGCCCAACTCCTGGAAACCTCTGCCCACTTCCCCAAAATACTTGGAGTAAATCCTCCCACTTATTAGCCTATGAAATTACCCATCCCATAAAAGCTAACATAACATATTTCAAGGCTACTCTTCCTTCTGAGATGGCCCACACTCTATGGAGTATGTTTCTCTCTAAATAAATACACTGTCTACCTATCATTTTGTCTATCACTGAATTCTTTTTCTGATGAGACATCAAGAATCTGAGTTTTCCAAATCTGTTGGCATATTGAATGCAGCACTTTAACATAAATTTAGCTCCCTTGCTGCTGCTGCTGCTAAGTCGCTTCAGTCGTAGCTCACTTGAGTTTATGTTAATAAGGTGACTTAGGGTGGGACCCCTTAAGTGGCCTCAGAAAGGGGCTGATCACCAGCAAGACCAAGTTATTAGGGGGTTGTATTTAATCCCCACCTACCAACTTCTTGGAAAGGTAAAGGGGCTGGAGATTAAGCTCCATAAAGACTCTTGAATAATGAGATTTGATGAGTTTCTGGGTTGGTGAATACATCCATATGCTGGTATGGTGATGCACCCCAGTTCCACGGGAACAGAAGCTCCTGTGCTTGGGGACCCATTAGAACTTTGCACTACACACTTCTTCATTTAGCTACTTGTTTGTATTCTTTATCATATCCCTTATAATAAGCTGGTAAGCATAAGTAAACAATTTCCTAGTCTAGGTGAGCCATTCTAGGAAATTATTGTTGTCAAAATCTTGGCTGTCTGTGCACCAGTGCCAAACAGAAGATAGAGTTATGGAGTGGCTTTACTTCCTTGAAGTGGGGACACAATAGGCTAGCATCTCAAGAATCGTGCTCCCCTCCCTGGTGAATTTTGTTGTTTAGTCGTGTTGGTGCTTGCCATGGGATTTCCATCTGTCTCTGCAGAGACTGAACCTTGTGCTGCTGTAGCTGCTGACCTTCAACAGACCCTGAAGGCAGGGTGGAGAGTGAGGCACTCTGAACTCCAGGGAAACTGATGGAATAGGGCTTTAGATAATAGTTAGATAGTTTCAGGAACTGACTTCATGATCCCAGTCCTTGCATCTCTTCATATCTCAAAAAGCACTAAATCCCTTCAGGGTAACTAGCAGAAAACCTTTGTAAAGTAGCTCTTGCTTGCATTGAATTCTGCCTTCACCAAAACCTTATACATTGACCTTTCCCTACTGCCTCTTTAGAGAAGTCTCTCAGAGCTATCTGTGGCACTGTCTCCCAGGCTGCAGTCCTCACTCGCAGGCTGCACATTATTTTTTAGCCAACAGTCACTAAGCTATGTCTGACATCTTTTGTGATCCCATGGACTGTAGTCCACCAGACTCCTCTGACAGTGGAATTTCCCAGGCAAGAATACTGGAGTGGGTTGTCGTTTCCCTCTCCAGGGGATCTTCCCGAGCTAGGGATCAAACCTGCATCTCCTGCATTGCCAGGCAGTTTCTTTACCACTGAGCCTCCAGAGAATCCCAGGGAGAGGTTAGGTAGTCAGGCAGGAATGAGAGCTGGCCAATAACAAAGGCTGAGCACCAAGAACTTGATGCTTTTGAACTGTGGTGCTGGAGAACTCTTGAGAGTCCCTTGGACAGCAAAGAGATCAAACCAAATTCTAAAAGAAATCTAGATTCTAAAAGAAATCAACCCTGAATATTTATTGAAAGAACAGATGCTGAAGCTGAAGCTCCAATACTTTGGCCAACTGATGCAAAGAGCTGACTCATTAGAAAAGACCTTGATGCTGGGAAAGATAGAAGGGAGGATAAAATAAATAGTTGGATGGTATCATCGACTCAATGGACATGAATTTGAGCAAACTCCAGGAGATGGTGTAGGACAGGGAAGCCTGACATGCTACAATCCATAGGGTGGCAAAGAGTAGGTTAGGAATGAGTGACTGAACAACAACAACAAGGAGTATGTGATAAGGATCAAGACAGTAAGTGTCTTGCATTCTTCTTTCTTCTGTAAAGTTCCAAAAGCACGGGGTTGTTGACAGGACTAGCATGTATGCAGGGTCCTAGGTGGTCAGGTCTCCTTGTCTTGATGAGCCTTTCTGGCCTTAGGTGGTTTCCTGGTTATTCCACCCTGGTTCAAATCTTCCCTTTCAAACTCAGGGAAAATTATGGAGGCTGAAGTTGCCTATGAGAAATGGGGGACAAAAAAGGTCTTCATGCCCAGTTGCCCCTCAGGGCCCTGCTCAGCATCATTATCAAACCCGAGATGAGAATGTGGGAACCAAATTTATAGTTCATAGGCCAAAATACAAGTAACAACCTGAACTTGCAACTGGTGTCTGAAGTGCAGGGCTGAGCCCTTAACCAATGGAAACAGATGCCATATCCAGGTAGATGGTATCAGAATTGAGTTCAATTTGTAAGATACTGAGTGGGCTGTCCACTAAGAATTAGAGATTTCCTTGGTAGTGTTGGAAAATACTCCAGATTTACTGCAGCAGTGTTCCTTACTAAGCCCTCTGATTTAGTTCAGATACTGGGCAGCCATCTGTTTCATGCACTCCTCCTCTCCCCCATCTCCAGGGGTAGGATGTTAATTAACCTAAGCAAATCAGGATAATTCCATTCCATTTGACAATTCTAGTTTAGTATAGGATGTGATACAAACCAGGCCAATAAGATGTTAGAAACACATTCTGGGAATTTTTTTTCTTCTAAAAAGGCATATCAGCTGAATATTCATCTTATTTTGAAAGTTCTCAAGTGAGTTTGAGGTGCCTGGATATGTCCCAGGTGTCTCTGATTCTAGGACTGGCCTCCCAGGAACACTTTATGTTGAAGATATTCTCAATCTCACTTACCTACATGACAGATTACTGTGATAAAAACAGATTGTTCCTAATGACTCAAAGATAGAGTTGCACATATAGACTAACAAAATCTAAATTATTCTAGCAGTGGAAAATTAAGGCATTTTGACAGGCAATATTTAAGAAACTCTGTGACAGCATGCAGACGGCCTTCTCACGGAAGTATCTTTTTGTTTGTTTTTATTTTTTGATAAAAGAAATAATTTATTTTCCCTAAGTTCTATTACCTTCTATGCATGGCTATTTTTTATACCTGGAGTGTATCCTTCTATGTCTTTCTCCATGCTCAGATAAGGACATTGTTTGTCCATATAAAAGGATTGTTGTTGTAAGGGTTATTTTTTTAATCATTGTAATTATCAACATGGGATTCCCTTATATACAAAACGAGCTGCAAAATATTCTATCAAATCAGTTCAGTTCAGTTCATTTTAGTCACTCAGTCATGTCTGACTCTTTGCAACCCCATGGGCTGCAGCACTCCAGGCTTCCCTTGTCCATCACCAACTCCCAGAGCTTACTCAAACTCATGTCAGTCAAGTCGGTGATGCCATCCAGTGATCTCATCCTCTGTTGTCCCCTTCCCTCCTGCCTTCAATCTTTCCGAGCATCGGTGTATTTTCAAATGAGACAGCTCTTCGCATCAGATGGCCAAAGTATTGGAGTTTCAGCTTCAGCATCAGTCCTTCCAATGAATATTCAGGACTGATTTCCTTTAGGATGAACTGGTTGGATCCCCTTGCAGTCCAAGGAACTCTCAAGAGTTTTTTTCCAACACCACAGTTCAGAAGCATCAATTCTTTGGTGCTCAGCTTTCTTTATAGTCCAACTCTCACATCCATACATGACTACTAGAAAAACTATAGCTTTGACTAGATGGACCTTTGTTGGCAAAGTAATGTCTCTGCTTTTTAATGTGCTGTCATCACTTTTCTTCCAAGGAGCAAGCGTCTTTTAATTTCATGGATGTAATCACCATCTGCAGTGATTTTGGAACTCCTCCCCCACCAAAATAAAGTCAGCCACTGTTTCCACTGTTTCCCCATCTATTTCCCCTGAAGTGGTGGGATCAAATGCCATGATCTTAGTTTTCTGAATGTTGAGTTTTAAGCCAGCTTTTTCACTCTCTTTCACTTTCATCAAGAGGCTCTTTAGTTCTTCACTTTCTGCCATAAGGATGGTGTCATCTGCATATCTGAGGTTACTGATATTTCTCCTGGCAATCTTGATTCCAGATTGAGCTTCATCCAGCCCAGCATTTCAAATGATGTACTCTGCATATAAGTTAAATAAGCAGGGTCACTCCAGGGAAGGGAATGGCAAACCACTTCAGTATTCTTGCCTTGAGAATCCCATAAACAGTATGAAAAGGCAAAAATATATTCTATAGTGGGTATATAATAATTTTTCCAGCAATTTTCCTATTGAAGAATATTGAGAATGTTCCTCTTCTTACTTATAACATGGCTACATTAAAATCTTTCCTTTATGTATATTTATGTGTCACATATACTTCTACATTGGAGAAGGAAATGGCAACCCACTCCAGTATTCTTGCCTGGAGAATCCTGTGGACAGAGGAGCCTGATGGGTTGCTGTCCATGGGGTCGCACAGAGTAGGACACAACTGAAGCAACTTAGCATGCATGCATGCATTGGAGAAGGAAATGGCAACCCACTCCAGTATTCTTGCATGGAGAATCCCAGGGACGGGGGAGCGTGGTGCGCTGATGTCTATGGGATGGCACAGAGTCAGACATGACTGAAGCGATTCAGCAGCAGCGGCAGCATACTTCTACATATAGGATAGATTTCTAAAGGTGAAATTGTTGTTTAAAATATATGGAATACATCTTTCCTTTCCTTTTAAATGAAGATTTCCCCCTTTTGGAAAAATTTATATACATATATGCATATATATGTGTATATATGTTTGTGTGCTTTTTGTTTTATTTTCCAATAATACCCCAATTTTTTCCTTATTTTTTTTCTTTTTTAATATTCATTTATTTGACTGTGCCACATCTTAGTTGTGGAACTTAGGACTTCTGATCTTCATTGGCATGTGGATTCTTTAGTTATGGCAGGCAAACTCTTCGTAGGGGCATGTGGGATATAGTTTCCTCACTAGGGACCAAACTTGGGCCCCCTGCATTGGCAGCATGGAGTCCTGGCCACTGGACCATGAGGGAAGTCCCAATTTTTCCTCTTGCAAAGAATTAAAATATATTCTGATGTATTTACACATGTTACCAAAGAGACTGCTATCTCTATGGAACCGCCTGACTGACTTTCATTTTATTTGTCCATTTCATAGTTACATACAAAGAAAAACTGATTTTACAACACTGTCCAAGTTTTCCCATTCTGAGACTGCTTCGTGTTGATGCAATTATCTGAGCACTGAATTAGTTTGCAAGTGCTACCCTGCTGTAGTAAACCTTCAATGTATAGTTCAAGTTCTTTCTTGGCATTTTATTTAAAAACAAGCTGACCTCATATCTTCTTGGTATTTAATCATTTCTTCCAGTTTGCAAAAGAGGTCAAATAAAGAAATACTCACTGATGATAAATAGTGAGGTTTCTTTTAGCATCTCTTCAGTTTAAAAGTCAGCACTCAGAGCCAGCTTTGCAGTCTTAGGAGGTATCTATTCTTCTGAAGAGACAGGTGTGAAACAGCAGTCAGGCCAGCTGTGGAACTGGCAGTGTTTCTAAAATAGGATGCTTTCTTAAAGCAGGAGGTCATAAAGATAGTCAGACTGGAGTCCAGGGAAGCCTTTTGTTTATTAGTTTATGCCTCTGTATCAGTCCTGGAGCTTGAGACTAACAGACACATAATTACAGTTGGCATTTGCTAAGATACGTTTGGCAAAGAGACGACGATGGAGCCTCTTTTCTTTCTGGCCAAGGACAGTCCTGCTGGCAGGCTACCACATAGACGGGTGTCTGCCTCCTCTATTGACTTGGGAGACAAAGAGGTTTGTGTCATCTGTCAGTCTGGCACCTTTCACAGGCACAAAATCCACCCAGAAATGAGAGATGGAGAAGGATCTTCATTAGAAAGTGATTGTGTATAGCAGTCATCTGGGGAAATGAGACTTCTGGAAGATACAGGAGGCAGAACAGTGTGGAAAATTAAAGTGACGTTTCTGTTGAAAGCACTCATTACCAATGCTGGAGTGACTTATGAAACGTTAAGATGAAATACAAGACCAAGGCACATGGACAAAGTTTAGCAAAAAAGAGAAGCGTTTCACTGCTAACACTCTGCAGTCCAGTCTGTGGTTAGCTTTACAGCCACTACATCTTAAGGAAGTGATGGCTATAGTTGACTCTGCCTGGTAACAGAATATCTTGGAGAATAAATGTAGAATCATTTACTATATAACGTCCTCTCAAGCACTACAGGACAAGGAATATTAACCCTAATATTTTTAATGCTGATTTAACTGTCAGAGAGCCTTGAATTATAGGAGAAACTTTTCAGTTATCCATTCAAAACTTAAGAGACAGACACCTTTTGTCTCTCTCTCTCTCTTTTTAATACCTGTGAAATTCAAATATTCCTTAAAATCATGAAGCTAAAATATAATGATTCATATAATACTTAACAGGTATAGGTGATCTAAAATCACATGCTATATGCAGGGAAGAGTAAGGCGATATAATTCAGATATCAAACTTTGGAATGAGTCAATCTCAGCCAAAATTCCGCTTTCCTTACTCTCTGTGGAACTTTAAACAAGTACCTTTTTGTGTGTTCTGATTTCTTCATCTACAGAATGTGATTAAGAATAATTATAGTGCCTTTCTTAGAGATTTTTAGGAACCTGTAAGACAATGTCAAATTTTAAAATATAAGGTAGGGCATTGCATGTGCCCAAATAAATAATAGCAAACATCATTTGACAGATTGTCTTCACCAGGCCAGGCTCCCTCTTATCTTCCATTGCCAGTTATTTAAATACTTGATCATCCTGTATCACCATCCACACGTGTAAGGAAGAAAGGTCAAAATGGATTCTACTTTTCTCCTAGAATTTTAAGTCAGTGCGTTACCTCTCTCAGTGCTATTTAACTCTTGAGGGTATTTTTCCCCACTCTAATTGTGCAGTTAAAGGTTTGCCATCTGTCACAGATATAGCAGCAGCTCTGAATGAGTCGGGAAGGTATTTCATGCCCAGAGGTGTGATTTCATGTCACAGAGTAGACAGTCCTACATTACTAATTCCACCTCCACATACGGCCTGCCCAGTCCAAACACTTACAGGAATGGAAATCAGATATCAAAGCATTAAAATATAAGGATCAGCCTGTGTTTTCCAAAAATAATTATTTTAATGTCTGACAAGAAAAGATTTTTATTTTGTACTCTTTGATTTACATTTTTCTCATCATTCTTATTCCAGTATTGAGATTTTCAATAAATTCTACCTCTTTTTTTCTCTAGCTTCTAAGAGATTTGGAGAGCATAAACCCCAAATTAGCTCACTGAAATATCACCAAAAGTAACAAATTTCTTTCAAAATCAAATTAACTATCTACTCATTCTTGTCTGTCTAGATCGACATGGTCATAGGTAATAGCCACCTTAACAACATGCAACAAGTGAGTGCTTAAGATACGGCTAATACAAATTGAGATCCAACTAAGAGTAGGAGGCACACCATATTTCAGATTTAGTTTGAAGGAAAAGATGTAAATTATATCATTGTGAAGTAAAATGAATGGTTTTTATATTGATATCATGTTGAAAATACTTTGGGTTCAATAAAACACATAAAATTAATTTCACCTGCTTACCTTTTTTAACTATAGCTCCTAAAAATAGAAAATCCCATATATGTCTTGCATATGTGACTTCTATTTCTATTGAATAGGGCTGCTCTAAACTAACTAACTTCTAAACTGACTTCCCTGGTGGCTCAGATAGTAAAGCATCTGCCTGCAATGCAGAAGACTTGGATTAGATCCCTCCCTCAGGAAGATCCCCTGGAGAAGGAAATGGCAACCCACTCCAGTACCCTTGCCTGGAAAATTCCATAGACAGAGAAGCCTTGTAGGCTACAGTCCATGGGGTCGCAAAAAGTCGGACACGACTGAACAACTTCACTTCACTTCAAACTAATAGAAGTGAAACATTGTTGTTATTAAAAAAAAAAAAAAAAACCACCTCCACATTAAATGGAATTTTAAAATAAAAATTTAGTGGAGAAAAATTTTTTTGGGGGGGGCCCAATGCACCTTGCACGATCTTAACTCCTAGACCACGGATTGAACCCAATCTCCTTTGGTAGAAGTGCAGAGTCCTAACCACTGAACCACCAGTGAATTCCCTAGAGAAATTTAATCCCAACATCTTATTTTAAAATCTAGTGGTGTATTTCTCTTTTTAAGAACAACTATGGAAACCAAGTTTATTATGTCTCCCCCCTCACTCCACAACAAGAAAGGTGTTTGAAGGCCTCAGAGGTATAATGATGCAACACATACTTGAAAGTAGAACCCTAGGAGGATGGCCAATGTGCAGGTGAAAACTGAAATCTACAAGCATCAGGGAACCAGGCAACCTTTACTGGGAGACAGGAAGGCCACAGAGCTTTTGACCATCTTAAAAGACTGCAAAAACAAAAATTGCCGTTTAGAACTTCCAAGCATCTAGGATTGAACTCCAAGATCTTAGAGAGAAGGGAATAATAAAGAAGTGGGCCCAACTCTAGTCAATTTCCAGTCCACATGTTTGCCAGATTCTTACACTGTTTAAAGGCAGAAGACTAAAAAGTTAAAAAGAAAATGTCTGAAAAGTAGAATGAAGTTGTTGGCTGTCTCAGGACTGGAAGGAAGTAAAGGCTGGACTTTCAGGAGATGCCCAAAAGATGGTGTCATAATAAAGACTCCAGGCTCCCTACTAGAATCTCTGGAGAACCAAACCCTATTAAAAAAGAGAGTTTGATGGTCCTAGGAAAACCCTACTCCAATCTGGGTAGATAGAGCCCCCAACTCTGTCTGTCGGAAGGGAATGAACTCTCTGGGGAAAGATAGTGCCATTCAGAGCCTCTACATTTTTTTATACATAATATTAGTTTGGGGGGCTTCCCAGGTGGCACTAGTGGTGAATAACCTGTCTGTCAATGCCAGAGATGTAAGAGATGTGGATTTGATCCCTAGGTCAGGAAGATCCCCTGGAGGAGGGCATGGCAATCCACTCTCATATTCTTGCCTAGAGAATCCCATGGACAGAGGAGCCTGGCAAGCTATAGTCCTAGTCCATAGCATAACAAAGATTCAGACATGATTGAAGCAAATTAGCATGCATCCACACATTAGCTCTTTGGTTAAAAATTACTATGCATGTGAAGGAACAGAATACAAAGGGAAAAAATAATCAACAGATCTATAGATGACGCGTGTTATGGTCTGAATGTATTCTCCCTAAGGGCATATGTTGAAACCTAAACTCTAAAGTGATGGCATTAGGAGGTGGGACCATGGAGGGGTTTGCTGCTGCAGCTGCTGCTAAGTGGCTTCAGTCGTGTCTGACTCTGTGTGACCCCATAGATGGCAGCCCACCCGGCTCCCCAGTCCCTGGGATTCTCCAGGCAAGAACACTGGAGTGGGTTGCCATTTCCTTCTCCAATGCATGAAAGTGAAAAGTGAAAGTGAAGTCATTCAGTCGTGTCTGACTCTTAGCAACTCCATGGACTGCAGCCCACCAGGCTCCTCCATTCATGGGATTTTCCAGGCAAGAGTACTGGAGTGGGGTGCCATTGCCTTCTCCAATGGAGGGGTTTAGGTCATGAGAATAGGGCCCTCAGGAATGGGATCAATGCTTTCATTAAAGAGGTTCTGGTGTGCTCCCTTGTCTCTTAAGCCACTTGAGGACACAAGAAGGTGCACTTTAGGATGTGGGCCTTAACAATACTTGACGATGTCAGTGTCTTGATCTTGGTCTTTCCCTTCTCCAGAACAATGCAGAATAAATTTCTGTTATTTATTAGATACCTAGTTCATGGTTTTTGTTTTTTCCTAGCAGCCCTAATGGACTTAGATAACCTAGTAACTGAAGTTATCAGATATAGACTCTAATTCATGTGTTTAAGAAAATAGCTGACAGATATAGAAGTTAAAAATGAAATGGAAACTCTAGAAATAAAAATTTAAATTGAAAATTTTAAATTGAAAAAATTTTAAAAATAAAACAGAAAACTCAGGAGATTGGTTCAGTTGCAGGAGAGAGGATTGCTGAGCTTTAAAATATGTCAGTGAAGATATTTCAGGAAGACTGTGTTTGTGGTGTTAGTATTTGTGTGGTCAATCAAACAACTTGATTTGGGGGAAGAAGAGGAGTCTCACCTAACTTCTTTGTGGTCAACACTTAATGCTTTGGGGTCCTTTATTTTGCAGGAAGAGTTGGTAAAATGAGTAATACACTATTTTTGGAACATGTGTGTGTGTGTTAGCTGCTCAGTTGTGTCTGCCTCCTTGCGACCCCATGGACTGGTTCCTCTATGGCTGAACAGGTTCCTCTGTGCATGGAATTCTCCAGGCAAGAATACTGGAGTGGTTTGTTGTTCCCTTCTCCAGGGGATCTTACTGACCCAGAGATCGAACCTGGGTCTCCAGCATTGCAGGCAGATTCTTTACTATCTTAGCCACCAGGGAAGACCTTTTGGAAGATAAACCTAGACAATTTGAAAATATTACATTTGGGCACAATATTTAACCCTGGAACTTCACCTTAAAAACCAGCTGACTAATAGAATGCTCTGTTGTCCAGGTGCTCTTTGAGATTTATAAGTAATTCTTAAAGACACTTGAGTATGGGCAGGTCTATTAAGATAGTAGAGTGAGCTGGGAGGCCCAGAGACACTTTCAGGTACCCTATAAGGTGAAAACTTGTCATAATGACATGAAGATATTGGCCTTTTTTTGCCGTTCTCAAGTAAACTGTGGATTTTCTAATAAATGGAAAGCAGATGCCTGTGAGAATCTAGATGTCTTAATAGAAATCCATGTCAATTTCTAATGTATTCATGAATTGTAATAAAAATGCCTACATACATAAAAAAATAAAATAGGTCAGTGAAAAATATCGGGCTTACTCAGAGAGCAAAAATGTTGGAAAATATGCAAAAGAGGTAAGAGGTATATGAGTCTTAATAAAATGTTCCAGTAAGAAATATCACTGAAGTCTTGGAAGAGGAAGAGAAAGACAACAGACAATAATCCTATTTGAATAGTCACTGGCTGAGAATTTTCCACAACTGTCAAAAGATATCACACCTCAGAGACAAGAAGCCCTACAAACCTAAACAGGATAAATATAAAGAAGATCACATTAGGTATATCTTAGTAAAACTTTGGAAAAACAGAGGTCAAGAGACAATTTTTAAAGCGTGGGGTTCAGGGGTAGGGGGCCAGAGCTAGTATACTATGCACTTGCCAGAAGATAAAAGAATGTAGCTTGTCAAATTGTAAAGGTGGATGAAATTAGGCATCAAAAGAGTTCTGCAAAGCTCTTAAGTCAATATCCTCGGAAAAGCTGCTGCAGATTAAGGTACACCAGCTGCGGTTCTCAAACTGATCCATGCATGGAAATGGTCAGTGAGCTGTAGCAAAGCACAGAGATTATATGGGTGTGCAGTATTGTTAGTCCTCTGTTAACTATGGTGACAACGTCTACCAGAAGAAAAGTTCAATAATAAATGGAAATTAAGAAAGATGAGGAACTTCTCTGGCAGTCTAGTGGTTGACACCATGCTTCTACTCCAGGGGTCATGGGTTCAATGCCTGGTCATGAAATTAAGACTCCCCATGCCAAGCAGTATGACCAAGAAAAAAAACAAAAAGAAACAGTTTAAAATTAAGAAAGGCAATTCATTTTTAAAACCATTTCACTAGCCTTTAAAATTGTCATTACTGAGGACTTCCCTGGTGGTCCAGTGGTTAAGACTCCATCCTTCTACTAAAGAGGGCACGAGTTTGATCCCTGGGCAGGGAACTAAGATCCCACATACCACACGGGGGCCAAAAAATAATAATAAGAAGAAAATAAGAAAATAAAATAAAACTGCCCTTATTTTGACATATGCTACCAACGATTAAGAGCTTCTCAGGTGGCACTAATGGTTAAAAACCTACCTGCCAATGCAGAGACATGAGACACTAGTTCAATCCCTGGGTTGGGAAGATCCCTGGGAGGAGGACACAGAAATCTGCCCCAGTATTCTTGCCTAGAGAATCCCATGGATAGAGGAGCCTATCAGGAGCCTACCAGCAGTCCATAGGATCTCACAGAGTCAAACATGACTGAAGTGACTTAGCACGCACACACCAATGAGTAATTTTGGAGATGTTCTTGAGAGTCGTAAGAATAGAACAACAATTGTTATGATAGCACCTCACTTCCTGTTTAAATGAAAACAATATAGTTAGATCAGCCTTACAAACAACATCATAACTTCAATTTTTATAACTATAAAATGTTTATCAAATTTACTTTCTCCATTCATATTTTGCTCACATTCTTCTCCAACAATAAATGCTATACGTGCCTATTTGCTCCAGTAAATAAATACAAACAAAACCAAATCAAAGCAGAGATTTTCTCCATCAAACATCACTGAGAAACATCAATAATAGGAAAGAAAAAGAAACAGGACAAGGCCATGTAAGTGTTTGTCTATCACTGTACACTGTACATGCATCAGTTTCATCACTTGTCGCTGTGCCTTGTGGCCAGAACCATGTGGTTCACTGTGAAGTGAATTCCTGTTCCAGTGGCCTAACCCCAGCTGATTTTAACTGTCTTCAACACCTCTCCCTCAGCCGTTTATTCATTTACTTAACCCTTTATTATGCAGATATTTATCGAGGACCAGTATGCACAATTCTAGATATGGTACTAAATGGAAGAGACAAGATAATTAAGTAAAAGACACGGAATGTCAGATACTGGTTAATGTTATGGGGAAAAGTTAGGTAAAGAAGGGTCAGAAACTGATGGGGTGCGATTTTAAAAAGAGCAGCCAAGCAGTATATGGGTTAAGAAAGTAAAGAATCTTATGGAAGTGATGGAGCAGAGAAATCACTACTTGTCAGTGGCAAGCATTTCAGTCAGAAATTCCAGTAAACGCAAGGCCATGGGGCAGGGACAAGGCTGCTCTGTTCAAGGATCAGAAGCCCCATGGGACTGGAGCAGAGGGAACTTAAGGAGTGAATGAGAGATGCGGTCAGAAAAGTCCCCGGGAACAAGTACCTAAAAGGCCTGATTCGGTCGTTGAAGAACTTTGGCTTTTACTCTGAATGAGATGGAGAGTCTTAATGCAGAGGAATTAAATGACTGAAGAGTGTCAGTCAGTCAGTCATGTCTGACTCTGCAACCCCATGGACTGTAGCCCACCAGGGGCCGCTGTCCAGGCAATTCTCCAGGCAAGAACACTGGAGTTGGTAGCCATTCCCTTCTCCAGGGGATCTTCCTGACCCAGGGTTCAAATGTGGCTCTCCTGCTCTACAGGTAGATTCTTTACCATCTGAACCACCAGGGAAGCCCTAAAGAAACATCCTGACTGTTGAGTGGCAGACACAGATTGAAGGGGACCGAGAGCAGGCAGACCCATTGTGAGGCTATTAGATAATTCAAACATAAAATAATGATGCCTTCATTTAGGGTGGTGCTGGTGTGAATGGCAAGAGATCACTGGATTCTGATAGAGCCTATCGATGTTGCTGATGGATTAGCCATGAGAAAGAAGAGTTAAGGATGACCATGTGGACTTTGGTCTAAATATCTATGGGAAAATGTTGCAGGCATCTACTAAAAGGGAGATTGTGGGAAGGGCAGATTTGGGCAATCTCAGTATTAAACTTACTAAATTTGAGATGCTAGATGCATATCTGCAAGTGAAGTGAAGTCGCTCAGCCGTGCCCAACTCTTTGTGACCCCATGGACTGTAGCCTACCAGGCTCCTCCCTCCATGGGATTCTCCAGGCAAGAGTACTGGAGTGGGTTGTCATTTTCCTTCTCCAGGGGATCTTCCCAACCCAGGGATCGAACCCAAGTCTCCTGCATTCCAGGCAGATGCTTTAACCTCTAAGCCACCAGGGAAGCCCTTAGACTTAGACGCGTAACTAAGTGGTGAGTCTTTTCTTTGCATGTTGTATGGCAAAGACTAATTCAAAATGGAAAGTGATCTATACATAAACTCTTAGGAATTTTCCACAGTTATTTAGATTCATAATGTGAGTTATTAGAAGATGCTCTTGAATTTGGCTCCTCAGCATACTGTCTTCTCCACCTTTTTATAATGTTATCTTTCTATACCAGAAAGGAGGTCCAAGTGATATACCCTTGAGTAGTCACTGAACCTTATACTCTTTGACATCACAAGGTGACCATTATGCTCTCCTTCCTGCTACCGATACACAGGTACAAAGGAAGAGAAATAAATTTTTTTTCCTTAAATTTACAAATTATGTAAATCTGCAGTTGCCATTTATCAACTTCCCTTATTGCAGGGCATTCTGTACTAGAAGACCATGAGGCAAATATACAGCCAGAGTATTGCTGAGAGGTAGAAGGCAAGCTTTGAGGACCTGTACCAACCTTGACTAAAACAAGCTTTACCCTAGGACTTCAGTTCAGTTCAGTTATGTCATTCAGTCATGTCCAACTGTTTGCAACCCCAGGGACTGCAGCATGCCAGGTCTCCCTGTCCATCACCAACACTCAGAGCCTACTCAAACTCATGTCCATCATGTCAGTGATGCCATCCAACCACCTCATCCTCTGTCATCCCCTTTTCCTCCTGCCTTCAATCTTTCCCAGCATCAGGGTCTTTTTAAATGAGCCAGCTCTTAGCATCAGGTCACCAAAATTTTGGAATTTCAGCTTCAACATCAGTCCTTCCAATGAATATTCAGGACCAATTTCCTTTAGGATGAACTGGTTGGATGTCCTTGCAGTCCAAGGGACTCTCAAGAATCTTCTCCAACATCACAATTCAAAAGTATCAATTCTTCAGCGCTTAGATTTCCTTATAGTCCAACTCTCACATCCATACATAACTATTGGAAAAACCATAGCCTTGACTAGACAGACCTTTGTTGGCAAAGTAATGTCTCTGCTTTTTAATATGCTAAGTTGGTTGTAACTTTCCTTCTAAGGAGTAAGTGTCTTTTAATTTCATGGCTGCAGTCACCATCTTCAGTGATTTTGGAGCCCCCCAAAATAAAGTCTGCAACTGTTTCCACTTCATTTACTTAGGTTCAGGACTTAGGTTCAGTTGCTTAGTTCAGGAATTTTACTTAGGTTCATAAATTGCTTTTCTCCTCCTCCTCCTCCCTTCCCCCACCTCCTCTAGCCTTCCTCCTACTTCTGTTTCTTTTTCTTTGTCTTCTTCTTCTTCAATTAAACTATTTTAAGTTGAATTTCTCTCCTATGCAGCCAATACAAACAAAATATAATTTTTGAAGAATAAAAAATTATTCTTTAGAGGTTTCTTCATTTCCACACATTAAAAACTGAGGCATGTCAAGCTGATAACTTTTTTTGGCTGCATTTTAAAATAATTCCTATGGAGACCAATAAGTAAGATTGTGCACTATAAAAATAGGCATTATTTTGAAATTGAAATTTGTTAATGATTTATTCCAATTCTTATCAGAGCCACCTTTCAATCATCCATGTAAGTGCAAGACAAAAGAACTAATGACAAATAGATATTCCCCCAGAAAATTTGTTATTTATACTAAAATCAAATATGTTCATGCTCTTTACTAAATATTTTTATATAAATTCATAATTTAGGGTACGACATACATATCTAAGTGGTGAATCTTATTCTGTATGAATCTAATATGAGTTGTAATTTCACCAAACTTTTAGGGTCATTCTTCTTTTGTTGAAAGACTAAGTGGCTATAGAAAGAGGACATACCCAGAGTTCATTGAATCCATATAGTCTGTAATTTGCCTTGAATGATTCATAGCTTATTATATTAACAATCAAGGGCCCAGAAAACTTTCCAAAAGAAACTGAGTTATAATTAAATCAGTAATAGATACTTGGCCAAACTCTGGGTTGCCATTAGAATGTTCAATCTCCAGAATAGTCCAGTTTATAATTATGTATTATTTACTATATCAGCTGATGGACAACTTACCTTCTAAATTCAACCATTTAAGCACATACTTGAAATTCTTTTTATAGAATTTGTTGGCTATTTTATAAATGTAACAGTGCTCCCTGAAGTTGCAACTTTTGTTCCATGCTCTTCACCTACAAAAATGTACACACTTATTTCTATCAGAAAATTCAGTATTGACAAACCAAACTTTAAAAACTCAAATATATAATAAGGGGCCTCCTCGGAAACATCATCACATCTTTTGTTAGAGGAAACCCAATACTTTAATTGTAAAATAAACTCCCTCCCCACAAAGGAAATTGTTGCCAGATGAGAGTAAATCAAAAATAAAAACATTTAGATAATATTTGTCAGGAAAAATATGAACCTAAAGATCATTCACATTTCCATTGAAGGTATTTAACACAAATACAGTTAGCATCTGGAGGAGGAAAAAACAAGAAAAGAGATACCTCATTATAATTCCATGACTTGGATGCATCAGATTTTTCTTATTTAGTTTATTTAATTCCTGAGTAACTCTGTAAGTCTGAGGATTAGAATGCCAAAAAGAAAATGAGAGGAGACCTAAGATAGAGTGAGCTTAGTCTAAACAAGAAGCAAGGCCCGGCGCACTACCCTCCTTTGAATGGAGATGCCTTGGATAATGCCTATAAATCAGACAGGAAAAAAAAGGCTTTGCATAGAGCTCCCTCATTGTTCCGTCTTTGTTGGAACCAAAATAAGTAGAGACTTGCTTTTCAAGCCCAGTCTGTGAGGACTAAGGAGAGGAATGCCATTGGATCCCAACAGCGTTTGATGTCTTCATTTTCCAGGACTCCTTCCAGAGAGACCTGGCAGGCGGGGGTAGTCTCCACAGACAAGAGGCAACTCCTGAACTGAGTCACTTCCTTGGTAATGAGCACAGGAGCACGTTTATTATGATAATGTGCTTTTCTTGTCACGGTAGAGCTAATGAAGCTGTGATGACATCGCATGTTCTGGGCTGAAATAAATAGAAGAAAGGGAAGAGGAAAAAAGTCCCCAGAAACTGTGAAATTCCCCAAAGGACCACAACTAGTATTGGCAACAGTGCAGTGGACACATATATGACAAATTATCAATACATTTGGGGCGAGTATGATGAAATGTTTTTAAGCCATCCTCTCCAACTTCTGTCCAACTGGCCCATCCCCCAGAAGGATGCTGCTGCTAAGTCACTTCAGTCGTGTCCTACTCTGTGCGATCCCATAGACGGCAGCCCCCCAGGCTCCCCCATCCCTGGGATTCTCTAGGCAAGAATACTGGAGTGGGTTGCCATTGCCTTCTCCAATGCATGAAAGTGAAAAGTCAAAGTGAAGTCGCTCAGTCGTGTCCCACTCTTTGCGACCCCATGTACTGCAGCCCACCAGGCTCCTCCATCCATGGGATTTTCCAGGCAAGAGTACTGGAGTGGGGTGCCATTGCCTTCTCCCCCCCAAGAAGGATATGAACTGAGAAATAAACAGATGAAGATAAGTAAATATTACAAGTTTTCTGGGTCGGCTACTGTCAGGGTTTAGAAGTTTCCTTAAAACTTAGGAATTTAGTATGTTTTATACTTCCTATGACTGTTTATGCATATTCAGATATTTTCAGTTTTAGAAATATGATCATATTGTAATTTAAAATATATTCTAAGGATGCACTTTTACAAGCCCCAAGATTGTGTCAAACAGCCATTTTACAGCTCTCTAGATTTCCACTCATCAGCAAAAATTACTGGCCTTAGAAAAAACCAAGTTCATTGTCTTGTAAAATACTGTGGGTATTTATGTCACAGCATGATAAATCTGAGAGAGAAAGGAAAGTGGGTATGAGATTTTTAGATCTATCACACCATTTAACTCAAAGAATGTTTATATGACCCACTGCACAAAGTTTAAATACATGAGGCAGTTTTGATTGTTAACTCCCTGAACTTGCTGGCGGAGCAGAGTGAGACAAGACATTTCTAAACAGTGTGCTCTGGTATTGTTATCTGCTAGAAGGCACTTTCTGTCTTGTCAGCTGCTTCAGACATCTGCTCAGCTCCATAAAGCCTTCACACAAGCATGGGTCTTTTCTGTTTGTTGGGAGTTGAGATGCATTAAGCATTAGTTGACTATAAGTTAGTTCTGTTACTCAGGTTAGATAAGACAAAAGATTTTAGTCCTCAAGAAAAAAACATTTTGTTTAACCCACTCAGTTTGTTTCCTAGACACATTTCCTTCCAAAAAGTATATGTTACAGCAATTTGAACAATAAAGAAAAGACAATGTTCTATACTAATTTTCCACGTAATGTAACTACTAGATCATTTTAGAGTACTTTTTACAGATATTTATATAAAAACTTGTGCATAGATTAAAGGTAAAGTAACATGAAACTCTACACTCGGTCATTTTCCCTTAAGATATTATTTCCTGTGTTGCTTTATTCTTTTTAAAGCATAATTTCAGATTGCTATGAGATAGGAAGATAAGAAAATTCACTTAATCTTTACCTATTGTTGATGATTTAATTAGTGCAGTATTTCTGTGGGACCCAGCTGTAAAGTTAACCCCACGTTTCCTTCTTTGGTTTTCAGGTGTCCTTTCTTCCATTACGTACCCCAAACCAATTCCTCTTCATTTTATTAAGGGAAAAAGTCTAACTTAACATATTACTATTTGGACAAATTGCTGTGTTTTTGACTAGCCTTTAAAATAGATGCATGATAAGATGAACTCAAGATACATATTAGTACACTGGTCATTGTTTAATTGCTAGGTCATGTCTGACTCTTTTGCAACTCCATGGACTATAGCCCAGGCTCCCCTGTCCATGGAATTTTCCAGGCAAGAATACTGGAGTGGGTTGTCATTTCCTCCTCCAGGGGATTTTCCCAACCCAGGGATCAAACCCCCACACATCTTGCATTTGCAAGTGGACTCTTTTACTGCTGAGCTGGTAATCCAGTGCAATTCTTTTCTGGAGCCCACAAATACTCTCGGACCCACTTAGTATGTTCATTCTATCAGCATGATTCCTGCTGATAGGAGTTCAACCTGCTTGGGAGGAAGTGGGGCTGGATTACTGTAGCCAAGCTCTTCTTCCCAGGCTTAGAAAGAAGAGAACTAATCAAACTATAATTCTAGAGACAAACCTGCAAATATAGATGCTAAATTTACATAGAATACACAATTAGACCTGTAGGGCTGTAAGGACATGATAACATTTGCCTTTTGGCCTCTTCCAACCATCTCCCTTCCTGTCTTCCTCTTTTATCCTCTTCAATAGCCACTCTCCATCTGTCGAGTCCTTGGCCTGATTATTAATATTCTTTGGGAAATTGAAGGCTTGGCAGAGGTGAGTTACCATGCTACTGCTGCCAGCTCTGGCTCAAACTCCCTCCCCACTGAGATAGGTCTAAATTTAGCCTGTTGATGCTCTTGGTATTTGTTTAAAAGTTACTCGACACTAGAAATCCCGGGAATAGGGCCAGGAGAGAGCTGGGGTATTATACTGAACGCTGATAACAAAGGCACATCTCCATCTTATCAGAATCGAGTGTCCAGTCGTGAGAACATATCCCAAGGAAATAGAGTTGAGCTCATACATTTTAAACAAAGACCAAGACTACAGCTTTAGAAAAGTTTTATTCACCAACTAAAATAATTTTATTTGATTTTAAAATATAATTTTAAAAGATATTTATTCTTTAAACAGTAATTTTAAATAACAATATTCTAACATTGATTCATTAATTATGTAAGAATGCAATAAATTCTTTGCTATCTGCTAAATTGGTGATCTGTAAAGCCAAATTTTTGTCTCTGATACCATTATCATGCAAACATTGTGTGTCAGTACTAGTTTGCTTCAGCAAGAGAGCGTCTCAAAATTTGTGAATAAAGGAAACCAGCATGTGCACATGTGACAGCAAATAATAATCTTTTGATTCACTTAATAATCTCTTGAGTAAATAATAATCTCTTGGTCTACTTCCCCCTTCAGTTATCACACCAACTTTTTTACCCTGTTTAAGTAAAACAGCTAGCTAGAGTCACTGATACTGGCTTTCTTCAATTCCTTTATTGTCAACTCATAAATCTGAGGTGATGCTAGTGGTAAAGAACCTGCCTGCCAATGCAGGAAACATAAGAGTTGCAGGTTTGACCCCAGGGTTGAGAAGATCCCCTGGAGGAGGACATGGCAATCAACTCCAGTATTCTTGCCTGGCGAATCCCATGGACAGAGGAGCCTGGCAGGCACAGGATCTCAAGGAGTCAGACACAACTCAGGCGACAGCACGCATGCATACTTAGCCCATCTTTCATCCTCAGAGATCCTCCACCCCTGCTCCTGTCAAGATCGCCTATGACTTCCAGGTTGATAAATCTCATGCCTTTTCTCAACCTTTCTCTTAAAATTCTGGCCTAACTTCCCTCTTTCATTCATGTAACATTTCTTCACTTGATTTCAGGATATCGTATTTCCCTGGTTCCTTTCTACCTGACAATGCTGGGCCCTTTTTAGCCCTCACACTTACAACTCTAATGCTAGAAAATGACAAGTTTCATTTGCTGATCTGCTAGTCTTTTAAAATCTACAGTCATCTCCTTACTCATTGGTGGGTCTAAGGGCTTTAAGTACCAGATATGCCTCAACGACTCCAACCTCACGTCTCCAGCCCAGGGCTTTGTTTTTTAGTCTTAACCATTCCGCTTGGAAGAATAAAGCATAATTCAAAATTATTTGATCTAAAATCAGACTCCTGATATTCCCCCCAAAAAAACCTAACCCTCTTCCCATAGTCTTAATTATTTTAGCAAATGATAACTCTATCCTTGCAGTGGTTTAGCCACAGCCTTTGAAGTCATTA
This sequence comes from Oryx dammah, assembly GCF_014754425.2. Classification (NCBI taxonomy): domain Eukaryota; kingdom Metazoa; phylum Chordata; class Mammalia; order Artiodactyla; family Bovidae; genus Oryx; species Oryx dammah. The sequence goes on along the minus strand of NW_024070188.1, from coordinate 44,517,008 downwards.
TGAGTTCCCCCATTCCTCCCACTCACAAAATCCACATCTGTCAGCGTATCATTTGGTTCTATCTTCAAAGTATATTCTGAAGAAAACCAATTCTCATTACTACTTCACCATTACCATTATTACCTGGTTCAGGCTAACCACCTATTCTGTATGATTATTGCAATAGTCTTTTAATACTGTTGCAGGAATGATCCAAATTAAATTAATTCAGATAACTAAGATAAGTCAGATAACATTATACCTTTATTTCAAACCCACCCTGTCTTTCTCAGAGTAAAGCTCAGAGAAAGCTCAGAGTAAACTCAGTAAAGCTCAGAGTAAACTTTACTTAGAGTAAAGCCCAAATTCTTTACAATAGCTTAAAATAAAAAATGTCTTCTACTTTCTTTGTGCAATCTACTCCTTGGTACATGCCATGTTCTTCCTAGAATGTTCTTAGTAGAGAATTTTGCCTAATTGTTTTCCCAGACTCAAATATGATTCTTCCAGAGAGCAGCATGGCTCATTCCCTTTCTTCCTTCCAGGCTTCATTCAAATGTCATCTTTTCAGGAAGGCCTTCACTGATCACCATCTAAAATGGACACCCCCAACAGCACTTGCCATTTTGTTTCTATTCTATTTTTCACCATCTACCATACTATACATTTTACTTACCTGTCTCCGCCAACTTAAAAATAGCCTCCATGAGTAAAACAACTTTCCATTCATTCATTTCTATGTCCCCATAGCCTAGAATAGTGCCAGGCACTTAGCAGGCACCTGATAAATTCCTGTTGACTGAATATATAAATAAATGAAAAGTAAAAGTAGGGAGCTAGGACACTATCTGAATATTACAAGTGAGAAATTATGGTGACTTGAACCAAGTTGGTACCAGTGGACATATTGATGGATTGCAGAGGTAAAGCAAACAACAGTATTAGGATTCCTGTTACTGCTATTTTTCTCATCATACAAGTGATAAATCTAAACTGCACTTGAATGCATCAATATTGAGTACTCATTAATGTGAGGTGTCCCCCCAAGGACCTGATCTGCTGTCAATATGCCAACATCATTCTTTTTATCAGCCTAGAGAACTAAAGACAGAAACTGGTCTAGATTTGCCAGGTAAAATACATCATACACAGCTGAGTTTGTATTTCAGATAAACAAGGAATAAAATGTAAATATGCTCCCAATACTCCATGAGATGTATTTATATTAAATATATATACACAAACCTATAAATACATTATATATATATATGTATATATGTACATAAACATATATTTAGTATAAATATGCCCATGCAATATTTGGACCTGTGTATGCATGTATGTGTGTGTGTGTGTGTTTGTTGTTTATTTTAAATCAAATAAAACAGTGTCCTTTTTTGTTTTGTTTGTTTATTTATTGCTAATGATGACAACTCTAAGCTAAACTACAGTAAATTCTCTGAAGTAATGAAGATTACTTTGAGTTTTTACAGGGGAAAACATGTTAGTTTTCTGTTGGTTAGAATAAATCTAGTTAGCCTAGTTTTTTCCATTCAACTTCTGTTTTATCTTTTAGTGGTAGGAGCTATGAAAGATAAGAGCCATAGTTACTTGTCTTTAATTTCACTTACTCTCCTTTTTCACTAAAGAATAATTCCTAGCCAATAATAATATCAAGAGAGAAAAACAAACCATTTCTATAGTCTAGCTACCTAATATGACCTTGCACTTAGTAAAATTACATTGATTTCATAATTCCCTTTCTCCCCATCTGATTAAGTACCTGCAATGTAGAGTAGTCAATAAAAATGTTTGTCTCACAGGCTCCCCCTTCACTCAGCTGAAACTTCAGCAAATGGTAGCTAAACTCAAGCCCTGTCTCCCCCCCTCTCTACCCCCAACTCTCTTGAGTTGATACACTGTACATATCACATACTATATCATGACCTTGTAACCCTGCCCTAGGATAGCCCTGAATGAACTTCTTCCCCGTTACTACTGTGGGCTCCCTGGTCCTTAGATGCCTACATCTTACCAGAACACTGTAAGAGTAGGTAAAGAAAAGACATAGAGGAAGGAGAGGAGCAGAGCAGTCTTAATGAAACCAGCTTAAGCAGTAAAAGAAGAAATTTAAGCAGAGAGTGGTATGGATAGAACTGGCAGCTCCCTAAATGTATAATCATATAACCCTCTATAGTAAAAAAGTATTATCTCAAACACATGTCATTCCCATTTTTATTTATTTTATTTACAAATATACCCACTGAAGCTCATGTTTAGAAATTGGATTATCAGCCACCTGGCTGTTCACATGAAGAAATCTGGTCAGTGATCTAAGTTCAAGTCCAAGGTGCTTCCCCTTTTCCACCAGAGCCTTCCGACAACTAGTACTGAGTGAGAAGTAAAAAAATAAAATAAAATAAAATAAAACCTCTAAAAAATATCTCTTTAACCTAAAGGAATTCTGGAAAAAGTGGAAACAACCAAAATACATCAATATATATTGAACTGTTAGAGACATCAAGCTGTTCTATGACTGGCTCTCTTTGGCACATATTTTCACAAGGAAGAAAAGATAGAAAAACATAGGAAAGTGAACTTTAAAAGTGCTTAAAGACAAACCTGTATTCAAAAATTATTGGTATATCTTACATAATCACATTAGGTAGCTGCTAGAGTATATTTGGAAACCAATGGGTTTCATCTGGTTTGCCCTTTATAGTTAGCTATTTTCCCCCTCTAATCTTAGTTAATTTGCATTAGTTGTTTAATTAGTTTTTCCTTTGCTGGAATATTGGTTCCATAACTTTACCTCAAGATCCTTGCATGCCATCTTGTTTACAATATTCGCTGAAGACAAATTTCTTTATTGATGAATGAATTAGAGAAATCATTATGATAAATCTCCTCTCCGGACAAGTTATTTTCTCAGTATTCTATGCTAATGTGTACTTCTTTTTCAATTCTTTATAGCTGCATGTGTTGATTTCAAAAGAAATGTACTCTCAGTCCTTTTCCTGTCCATATCCTTCAGTTCAGTTCAGTTCAGTCACTCAGTCATGTCCGACTCTTTGCAATCCCATGAACTGCAGCACGCCAGGCCTCTCTGTCCATCACCAACTCCCGGAGTTCACTCAAACTCACGTCCATCGAGTCAGTGATGCCAACCATCCATCTCATCCTCTGTCATCCCCTTCTCCTCATGCCCCCAATCCGTCCCATCATCAGAGTCTTTTCCAATGAGTCAACTCTTCGCATGAGGTGGCCAGAGTTTCAGCTTTAGTATCATTCTTTCCAAAGAACACCCAGGACCGATCTCCTTTAGAATGGACTAGTTGGATCTCCTTGCAGTCCAAGAGACTCTCAAGAGTCTTCTCCAACACCACAGTTCAAAATCATCAATTCTTCAGCACTCAGCTTTCTTCACATCCATACATGACTACTGGGAAAACCATAGCCTTGACTAGATGGACCTTTGTTAGCAAAGTAGTGTCTTTGCTTTTGAATATGCTATCTAGGTTGGTCATAATTTTCCACATCCTTCCCATCCTTCAAAATCTTGCTCAGACTCCATTGGCTTTTTAAATGTACACTCTTCACTCCTATTCTAAAGTTTCATGTCACCTAATGCATTTAGCATTTAATCATGTACCATCTTTTTTTTATTCCCTATCTTTTCAAGATTAATGAATCCTTGAAATCAGAATGTCTGATTCATTCACTTACATCTATCTCAAATTTCTTCTATCAAAATACTTTGGTTTATTGATGAGATAACTGGAAATAATGAAAGTGAAAATCTATTGAAAGAATGAGGAAGGAATGGGACCAGTAAAGAGCACAAGAATTCACAGCATAGTAATGTAGAATACTAACCCTTTTGGATCAGTATCAATCCTTGAATGTAATAGCAAGAGTCAAAAAATTGCCTAGTGCTGTACATATATGCTTTTGAACTGTGGTGTTGGAGAAGACTCTTGAGAGTCCCTTGGACTGCAAGGAGATCCAACCAGTCCATTCTGAAGGAGATCAACCCTGGGATTTCTTTGGAAGGAATGATGCTGAAGCTGAAACTCCAGTACTTTGGCCACTTCATGCGAAGAGTTGACTCATTGGAAAAGACTCTGATGCTGGGAGGGATTGGGGGCAGGAGAAGAAAGGGACGACAGAGGATGAGATGGCTGGATGGCATCGCTGACTCGATGGACTCGAGTCTGTGTGAACTCCGGGAGTTGGTGATGGACAGGGAGGCTTGGCGTGCTGCGATTCATGGGGTCGCAAAGAGTCAGACATGACTGAGCGACTAAACTGAACTTAACTGAACTGAAATTTATGTGGAATGCATAGATTAATACATTAAGCCTACACTTAATTAATCCATGCTCAGTAACTCCAACAGCATTACTCTTACAGTCATTCAAAATATGAAATCACTACTTTTATTTTCCAATCTCTCATTTTGACTATATCAACAAGCTTCATCTAGAGGAGCTGAAAAACACATGTGATCCCTGGTAGGTTTTTCCTACTTTTCCCTACATAGAAAAGAAAAACTGAGTCTTTTCCTTCACAGTCACCAGGCTATGGAGAAGCAGCTGTGTTGTAATCATTTATTAAAGGTAAAAGTTATTAATGAAATTTAGACATAGGTCCAACTTCAGGGGAGTTGGTTCATTTGGTGCATAAGAAAATACAAACTAATAATAAAAAGGCAAAATAACCTATCCCTTGGCTATTATTATGTGTAATAGCTAACTTGAAAGTAAACAAAAATGCTGAGTTGGATCTCAATGTTAGACCAGATTCAGATTTCAATGAGCCTGAGCTTTAACCAGTAGCCAAGGTAGTGCTTGGAGAACAGAAAGCACTTCTGAGAACTCTGGTTACCAAGAAGATAACCAAAGTCAGGGGAAAATACCAAGAAACTATTGAAACCTGAGGGAATAGTGTGAAGGAGTTATTTCATTTTGTTTGTCAGTAAAATCAGCTTTCTGCAGAACCTTTAAGGAAATAGGCTGTGAGCATGACTATTTGGGAACTGAATGTTTGGTTTGGGATGCTGCAGAGTAGAAGAGCATGTTTGGGTTGATACAATTCCCACAGCTCAGTAATGAACAATTACAGATAGATATTGCATGATCCAGACCCAGAGAAGGCTGTTCTTGCAGGTATAGCCAGACTGGTATTCCAGTCTCAATAAAAAGCCATTATAAGGTCTATTCATTCTGAGAAGAGCGACTGGGTGAAGGCAGAGAAAACAATCAAGAGACTGTCTTAGCAGGGTGGATATTTTAAATGGTCATTAAGCAAAAAAGGTAATAAAGCAAATATTTATAGGAATGAAGCAAGAGGAAAAAGTCATGAGACGCACCCCAGCAGGGTGGAAACTTTTAAATGACTATTAAGAATTGGGCTTTGTAGTAGAGCCTGAAGTCAGGCAAGTTGATTCCTCCAGTTCTATTCTTTCTCAAGATTGCTTTGGCTATTCCAGGTTTTTTTGTATTTCCACACAAATCTTGAAATTATTTGTTCTAGTTCTGTGAAAAATACCACTGGTAGCTTGATAGGGATTGCATTGAATCTGTAGATTGCTTTGGGTAGTATACTCATTTTCACTATGTTAATTCTTCCGATCCATGAACGTGGTATATTTCTCCATCTATTAGTGTCCTCTTTGATTTCTTTCATCAGTGTTTTATAGTTTTCAATATATAGGTCTTTAGTTTCTTTAGGTAGATATATTCCTAAGTATTTTATGCTTTTCGTTGCAATGGTGAATGGAATTGTTTCCTTAATTTCTTTCTCTACTTTCTCATTACTAGTGTATAGGAATGCAAGGGATTTCTGTGTGTTGATTTTATATCCTGCAACTTGACTATATTCATTGATTAGCTCTAGTAATTTTCTGGTGGAGTCTTTAGGGTTTTCTATGTAGAGGATCATGTCATTTGCAAACAGTGAGAGTTTTACTTCTTCTTTTCCAATTTGGATTCCTTTTATTTCTTTTTCTGCTCTGATTGCTGTGGCCAAAACTTCCAGAACTATGTTGAATAGTAGTGGTGACAGTGGGCACCCTTCTCTTGTTCCTGACTTTAGGGGAAATGCTTTCAATTTTTCACCATTGAGGATAATGTTTGCTGTGGGTTTGTCATATATAGCTTTTATTATGTTGAGGTATGTTCCTTCTATTCCTGCTTTCTGGAGAGTTTTTATCATAAATGGATGTTGAATTTTGTCAAAGGCCTTCTCTGCATTATTGAGAATTGGGATAAATAAAACACACATTGATGGAGTTAAAACAAAAGCTTAAGTATAGCACTACCAAAGGTTGAGAGGGTTGAAGGGACCCCAACTTGTCCCCCAATATTAAACTGCCTCAGACAAGTCCAATTCATTTCTCCCAGTTTGGAAAAAAATTTAAAAGCCTAAATACAGGGATTACAATTAGAAATCTGACCAACAGTCATTTGTACTTGTGGCAGAGGTTGAGGAGAAGAATCAAGTTAAAGATTGACAAATGATCCAGTGGTCCCTTGGCTTGACTCCTCAGTGGGAACCCAAAGCCTTTTGTACAAGTGTGGGCAAAATAGGAGGGAATGAATGAGGACTTTCCAAGACTCCTTGATATAGGAACCCCAAACTGTGGTACCAAAACCCATTGGTGAAGCCCTGGCACAGGCGAAAGTTGGATTGAGAAAATGTGAGACAGAAAAATGTGAGAGCCAGTAAGACTTCTATACCCTGACAAGTTGGAATGTTTCAGCAGACTTTATGTGAAATGGTTGTGTCTTCCTTACCTGAATGTTTTATGGGGATAGATACTAGATCTGGCTGGGAAACTCGTTCTCTATCTAATATTGTAAAGCAAAACCCTGTTGATGAAATCCTAATAGAGGCTATAGTTAGGAATATAAGAGTTGATGGAATTATAATAAAAGTTTATGGGAGAACTGATATGTTTGGACAGACTTTAAGAGAAGTGGTTGGATTTTCTTTAAAACTTGATTATATTCACAGATGAAGCTTGTGTTTGGGGAAAGTTTCCCCTACTTCTATTGAAAACCAGAAAGCATGTAAATCTCCCTTCCAAAGGATACTAATTGGACAGGCTAGGACATGCTAAATAGAAATTAATAAGATCGACTGAGCTCTCACAGTGTGGAACAGAAGCTGGAGAACTGGAGTGAGAGGTGGTTGGGGACAAATTCTCATACATGATAATGCTACCTGGAGCCCTGACTGAAGCTTATGGCAGAAACCTGTGGACACCTCCCAGCAACTATTACTGGAACTCTGGATTAGAGAATTTTTATTTGAGAGGTATTTTCTACCTCACTGTGCATGCTAAGGCCCTTCGGTCATGTCCAACTCTTTGCATCCCTGTGGATTATAGACTGCCAGGCTCCTCTGTCCATGGGGTTCTCCAGGCAAGAATACTGTAGTGGGTTGTCATGCCTTCCTCCAGGGGATCTTCCTGACCCAGGGATTGAACCCGTGTCTCCTGTGGCTCCTGCATTACAAGCAGATTCTTTACCACTGAGCCACCAGGGAAGTCCATTCTACCTCACTATCAGACATTAACTGAAGCTACCCAATGACTGAAAGACATAAAATGATCTTGATATCTGCAATACTCATAATGTCTAGGGAAATATCAGAAAAATACTCTAATAGGGATGGAAATACTCCCAAACTGTTCCATAATATAATGGAAATTATTTATACCGAGTAATGTTGCTGACAAAGGTCTGTGTCGTTAAGGCTATGGTCCTTCCAGTAGTCATGCATGAATGTGAGAGTTGGACCATAAGGAAGGGAGAGCACCAAAGAACTGATGCTTTCAAAACGTGGAGCTGGAGGAGACTCTTGAGAGTCCCTTGGACAGCAAGAAGATCAAGCCAGTCAAACCTGAAAGAAATCAACCCTGAATACTCATTGGAAGGAATGATGGTGAAGCTGAAGCTCCAGTCTTTTGGCCACCTGATACTAAGGGCTGACTCATTTGAAAAAACCCTGATTCTGGGAAAGATTGAAGACAGAAGAAGAGGGCAGCAGAGAATGAAATGTTTCAATAACATCACAGATTCAATGGATAGGAACTTGGGCAAACTCTGAGAGATTGTGAGGGACAGGGTGGCCTGATATGTTGCAGTCCATGGGGTCGCAAACAGTCAGACATAACTTGTCAACTGAACAACAACAAACAACATGTTGCCTGAGGAAAGGCAAGGCAGAGATACTCATGAGCAAGGAGTCACTTCCCCTAGGACTGACTTTAGAACTGTAGGAGGAGCTACTAGAGTCTATTGTCACTTGAATAGTGTCCTTCAAACAGCTCTCAACTAACCAACTGTGAATGGCAGTTCCACAGTGAATGGATAGCTTATTTGAAAAGTCACCGTTCTAATCGAAGAAGGTAAAAACAAATCAGCTCATCTCTGTGGGCTGAACTTCACGCTGTTTACCTAGCACTGATGGAAGAATTCAACAGTGGAAAAGAAAAAGCCCCTATGTTTGGGTTTTCACTGATTCATGGGCGGTGGTCATTGGCATGGCCATATGGTCCAGAAAGAGGACAATGGAAACCAGGTCCATTTGGGGCATATCCTTACAGAAACCTCTGTAGGAATTTGGAAGGTGCATTAAAATAGGACGTATCAAGGCTCATCCAAAATAGCCCATCCAGATTTAGAAGATGATTAGAATTTATGGGGTCCAGGGCAGGCCACCTCCAAGTATGCTACTTTGGCATATTAACTGTATTGAACAAAAGTCACCTAAGAAGCAACCAGTACAAGGACATTCTGGCCATCCTTTGTTCCCCTGAAAGCAGGAAATAAAACTCCCATGTGAAATGTACCCTCCTTGTACCAGAAGGGAGAAGGCATCTTTGTCACTGGAGATAGAGAATTTAGGCTGAGAAGCCTATATAAAAAAACTGTGTTACTCCTTCACTAATTTCTACCCCAAGCCCCAGACTTCTTTGTCATGTCAATTCCTGACAAATTTATTGTTTCTTTGTATAAAAATTGCCTGCTTTGGTCACTTCTTTGAGTCTCATATTTCTATGAGATACCATACTTGTAAAATAAAAATTTGTGTGTTTTTTTCTCTTGTGTCAATTTAATTATTCAGTCAGCCAAAGAACCAAGAGAAGGGAAAGGGTGGTTTTTTTGTTTGTTTGTTTGTTTGTTTGTTTTCCCTTTACAGAATCAATGAGCAGTTATCCCTTTGTGCTCACTTAATTCTACTTATTCTGTTTTGTCTTGTCTACCCTCTCCTTAGGTTTTTCTTTTCACTAATGATTCTGGAAAACTTAATATACAAATGAATTATACAGGTGAACTTAATGTAGTGCCTTGTGAAAAATGTATGATTTCATCTTGCTTAACTCTTCAATATAATGTTTGTTCTTTTGTGGTGTTAAAACGTCCACCCTATCTTATGGTGTCTGTAACTGTAACTACTTATTGGTATGATAATTATGGTCTTGCTGTGTTACAACAACTACAAGATTTAATGCAATCACAACAGTTTGTGGGCTTACTAATTTTAGGGACTTCAGCTTTAATAACAACAACTACTATTGTTACTGTTACTATTACTGTTATTGTTACTGTGGCAGCAATATCATTGACTCAACAAGTGCAAATGCCCAATATGTTGAAAAATCATATTTTAGGTGTTTGGCAGATATTAGTTTAGACTTAGGGAAACTTCATAATCAGATACAGACTATGGAACACTCTCAATTGGACTTCACTGCTGCTGGAGCCTCTAATGACTTTTTCCACACCTTCTCTAACTTTATTTCTGGAAAAAACATTCTGTCTAATATCTTTAGTTATGCTGATGTTGGTGCTCTAATTTTACTTCTTATAATCATTCTTCCTTGTATTGTCAGGATTCTTCGGCAGAACATTCAGAAGCTCGTGACTGAGCTGTATCTGGCTGTTTTAAGAAATAAAAAGGGGGAGATGACAGGAGCCAGCATGAGGAACTCCGCCCGTGGCAAAGGTCATGAGGAAGGAGGCTCGGCATACGCAAAGGCGGGATCGAGCCTCAGGAGACCCCCTGTTCCCGAGCATCTACCCCCCAAACCAGAGTCTGCCTACTTTACTGTTTTATGCTCTCACCTACACCTCTGACTTTACGGGAGGGGCTGTCCCCCACCACCTCTCTCGGAGAAGGAGTTAACTTACAGCTCCCATTAATAAAAATTCCTGGACATGACAAGAGTGTTTCAACTTACAAACTCCTCTGAAGGTTCTCTAGCCTGCCTGAGCAGGTTCGTCCGGCCACATGTGATTATTCACAGCCTCCCAACTATGAGAGGCACGAGATGCTTTAAACTTTTTAAATACAGATTCTTTTGAGAAGTTAGAAAATTATTAGTATAGTATAGTGGGTTGATTAGTAATTATATTGGTGAAGGTTTTTCATTTGTTGAGCCAATATTTGCTGCTAAATCTCCATATTCCCTGCCCTTATAATAAATATAACTAGCATGTAGGAGAAATAAGTATTAACCTTTGATATTAATCATGTTAAACCTTAGGCTAAGTAAATTCCTTTCTTAATTGTAACCCACTACACCCTCACCTTATAGGAATGCAACTTTATCTGGTACCTTCAGAGGGTGGTGCCTGGTTTAAGCAAAAATCACCCCTGGAAAAAATAAATTTTCTGGTTGACTGACCATTATCAGAAAGAAAGGGTCATAAAATGTCAGCAGGCCTCATGGCCAGAAGATGATGTAAAACCCCTAAGACCTTTGTATACATTTGTATAAAGCACCTGATTTTGATAATGGTCAGGTCTGCTGACCCTGCATGACTCTGTATTCATCCCTATGTATAACAAAAAGTATATAAGCGAACCTGAAAAATAAAAATGGACCAGTTCCTGGAAAGACTGGTTTCCCCCATGTGGTCTTTTCTCGTTCTCTTCTTTTCTGGATGAATTCCCATCTGGAGCGTGGAGGCTCGCCATGTCTACTTACTTGCCCTGGCTTCTAAGACCCACGCAAGAGGGAGCCCAAGGTGGAGAACCCTCCGCTATTCAAGCGGGCACCAGTGGCCTACATAGATGGTGCAAACTCCTTGTCTTGGAGTTTTATTGGTTTTCCACATAACCAAGTTATTCAGCCTCTTTTTCTCCACTAATTTTCCTACTATACTATCCTTTTCTAATCTCTCTTTTTATCTGTAATTAAATAAGTTCTTTCCTAGGACTCCGACTCCGTCCCCCCTTCAAATTCCCTGGATCCACCGGGGCTGGACCCTGACACTGGGGGCCCTGGGCCCTGGCAGAAATAGACACTATCTTTGTTCACTCAGTGATAGATGCAAATGCTCAGAATATTATAAAGTAATCAGAATAGAAAATATTGCCCCAATCTGGATAACTGGCCATAGTTTCTCCAGGCTAAAGAATACAACTTGCAAACCATAATGTCTAACAATGATCAGTGAGACATCCTCCTCAGAATACTAGCTTGATGGAGAATTAGAATGGGCAATGGCAACACTGGTCTTCTAGAACTGTGGGAGATAAAGGCAGGAAGCTCTAGCCTACACATACCTTCATGAGTGTGTGCTTGCACTCAACATGAACATGAGCAGGTTTGGGGAATATCCTAACTGGATATTTCTGTTTTTCTGTTGGATCTGGGAGAGAGTGGGTGGGGAAGATGATGGTATACTTTCTTCTTTATATCATCTCAACATTTTCCCCTACTTGATCAGTGGTCACAGGACCAGGGCTGCAACTTCCAGGGCTGGAAATAAAATGATTATTAAGCAAGAGATTGAAGCTATATTTTACATCTTACACCAGAATTCCTAAAGGCCTGATGGGGCAGGACATGCCTTTAGCATTCTAGCAAAATTAGTGTAAGAGTAAAAGTAATCAAAAGGCCTGATGGTAAAGATAGCTCACCAGTCTTTTCCCTGTGTAACCTTCAGTTCAGTTCATTTCAGTTCAGTCGCTCAGTCATGTCCAACTCTTTGCGATCCCATGAATCACAGCACGCCAGGCCTCCTTGTCCATCACCAACTCCCGGAGTTTACCCAAACTCATGTCCATCGAGTCGATAATGTCATCCAGCCATCTCATCCTCCTGCCCACAATCCCTCCCAGCATCAGAGTCTTTTCCAATGAGTCAACTCTTTGTATCAGGTGGCCCAAGTATTGGAGTTTCAGCTTCAGCATCATTCCTTCCAATGAACACCCAGATCTGATCTCCTTTAGGATGGACTGGTTGGATCTCCTTGTAGTCCAAGGGACTCTCAAGAGTCTTCTCCAACATCACAGTTCAAAAGCATTAATTCTTCAGTGCTCAGCTTTCTTCACAGTCCAACTCACATTCATAAATGACCACTGGAAAAACCATAGCCTTGACTAGACGGACCTTTGTTGGCAAAGTAATGTCTCTGCTTTTGAATGTGTTATCTAGGTTGGTCATAACTTTCCTTTTAAGGAGTGTCTTTTAATTTCATGGCTGCAATCACCATCCCTATGTGAACAGGAGTGGACCAAGGGCAAAACACTTGTAGACTAGTATTGCTACCAGCAAGCTAGACCAGAACAATGGCCAAACCTAATGTCTATTCTAAAGATGGAAGAGTTGGAATATAAACAATGAGAAGGAAGAATAGGCTCTGAGTAAAGTAACAAATATGTTTTATAATAAGGAAAATGAAATCAAAGATTGAATTAGTACCTCAAAAGAAAGTTAGAGAAAGAGATGATATTGTCTCTTAGCTCAGTTATATCAAGTGCCTTGAAAGGGTGAATCTATGGGGTTGTCTGGAGCACTCCTGTCTTTGGAACCTGACAAAATGGAATGGCAGCCTACAAACATGAGTGACCTTCCCTGGGAGACATTTTCGATATGTCTCTCTTTTCTATATGAGGAGGAGCTAAAATGATCATTAATGACTGCACAGGATTCTAGTAAAGTGCCCGATACAGAGCTCCTGAAACTCTAGAAAGTGTCAGAATTGAGTTGAATCTTAGGACTCCTAGTTGGGGCCACAGAAAACTTTTTGGTTCACAATTTGGTGACCAGAAGTTTATGTGAATAGCAAAAGAGGTTTACAGGGAAGAAACACACAGTAGGGAAAAATTGGGTTTTCCCTACACAGGTGGAAAGCTGAGTTTTTCATTTTGAGATTCCATGTCCAGAAAGGGAATTAAATAAATATTTGTTGAATTGAATAGAATGTATTTGAGACCAGACTGTTGATGCTTGCATCATGACTGTCCTCCTCAAAGAGAAGCCTGGCGGGGTTACAAAGCATGAAACCCCTTCTGTACATTTTCATTCTCCTTTATAAGAACAAAATAATCTTTAAGTAAAGTGAAGTTTATCTATATTCCTGTAGAAATAATATGCAATCCCTTCCTCCTCCCAAAAGACTAAATTCTGGATAATTGTAGTAGCATCTAATCAGTTACAATTTGTGTGGTTTCTTTTTCTTTTTTTCCCCAGAAAGCTAACTGCATTTACATGATCAGCATGGTACCTATAAAAATATGTGTTTATATGAGTTCAATCTGAATGATACCAAGTGTTACAAGTTTTATGAGCAGATTCACCAGGTAAGAGAGCTTGATTTTTTTTTCTTAAGTTTTAAAAAATATTTTGAAATTTTTAAATCTAATAATAAGCTTAATTAAGATGAAAAGAAAAAAAGAAGTACTTAAAGGAGTTATTTTAAGATACTTCAATTTCAGTAAGTCGTTATACCAAATAATTATGGGTGCTGAAATAATTTTCAAACTTCCTAATAATGCTTACCTTTTTTTTTCCTTTGTCTGATTCCAGGATTTAAGTTCCTTTTGAAGCCTGAAAGTAAATTGTTGGATTTACTTTCTTTCCCACTTTGAGCTTTTTGAACTAACATTTCTATAAGATTCTACCTTATGGAATAATCTGTGAGTCAGGCATTACTGATTGGCTTTAAGATCTATAGTCCTCTTTTCCCTTCTGGCTGTAGGATCTTCTGGAAACGTCTGTGCAGTTTAAAAACTCCATTTCTCCATCATATTTATGAGATGTAGCCATGTGACTAAGTCCAGGACAATGAGATATGGAAGTAATGGTTGCAGTGAGATACCTGGACTTCACATTTTTGTCTTCTTATCTGGCTACAGCCCATGGTTTGGGCCAAGCAAAAGAAAGAAAGAAACACCTTAGGAAAAGCTGGATCAACAAAAGAAGAAATCTGGATCCTTAAATGATCATGGGGAACATGGTACCCACTGAGCTGGATTATCTTTAGGTTGATGTGTGAGAGAAGTAAAGTTTAATCATATTTAAGACACCACAGTTTAAAATCCCTTTGTTTAAGCAGCTTAGCCTTTGATCTGATACGATTTATCTGAGTTCATCATCTTAACATTAGGAATGTAAATAGATGGGTTTTGTTTTTCTTGTGTTAATTGACTCTTTTGACCTAGGTCCTCAGCCCAGGATTCTGTTCTTACTATGCAAGTGAAATGAAAGTCACTCAGTCGTATCTGACTCTTTGTGACCTCAAAGACTATACTGTCCATGGAATTCTGCAGGCCAGAATATTGGAGTGGGTAGCCTTTCCCTTCTCTAGGGAATCTTCCCAACCCAGGAATAGAGCCCAGGTCTCCACATTGCAGGCAGATTCTTTACCAGCTGAGCCACAAGGGAAGCCACTATGCAAGCCCTAGGCATCTATTCCTGGTTTTCAAGGCAATTCTTGATTATATATATGTATCTATTATATATAAGTGTATATATTCTAGATATATATATAGAGAGAGACATTTTTTTTCCAACACATTAAATTGTTTTTATTGTCATTTATTTCTTATTTCAACAATATCATAAATTAATTAATTGCAATCTTATGGACAGTATGTCTTTATATACATAGAATTTCAAAGTACAGATTCTGAAATCCTTTCTTTCTTAAAAGATTTGGGGAGAAGAGGGGGTGAAAGAGGATGGATGGCCGGTTGGCATTATCAATTCAATGGACATGAGTTTATGCAAATTCTGTGAGATACTGGAGGACAGGGAAGCCTAGTGTGCTGCAGTCCATGGGGGTCACAAAGAGATGGACTTTTTTTTAATATTGTGGTGGTAAAATAATTGTTCACAGCACCCACCAATAATCCCACCTCGGGATTAGAATTCTGGTCTTTCTGGTAGCCGTGGAAAAGGAAATGGCAACCCACTCCAGTGTTCTTGCCTGTAGAATCCCAGGGACTGTGGAGCCTGATGGGCTGCCGTCTTTGGGGTCACACAGAATTGGACACGACTGAAGCGACTTAGCAGCAGCTGCAGCAACATAGAGCAGTTTCATAGATTTCTAGTAAGAGCTCCTTTTTCATAAGAATCTTGAGACTCATTTTGCTTGTTTTTAAGTGAAGGGGAGGGAGTCTTAAGTTTACCCTTTGCTTAAATACCTGTTTCATTTTACAGCAGATCAATAGTATTTGTTGAACGCATGAGTAAATAAATACTTTTATAGAATAAAGATTTGCTAAGTGGCTATGAAAAAATCATAAGAATGTTCCACTATGACATGAGATGACAGGCATCTTCCAAATTTCCATTTGCCACCAAGAGCAAAATATTCCCTTTGCCACAAGATTTTACTCTGTGAGGATAGTTTTGTGAACTTTAAATTAAATTGTAACAAGAAAATCTCAATTAACATAACAGGAAGACACTGCATGAAAAAGCAGAGAAAAGCTATTAACATAGGTGTCAAAATAGATAATATTAGCCCTGTTGAAAAAGGTGGATATATCACCTATATTACGCTCATGCTTTACAGAAATTGAACACTGGTATAACTTTTAACATTTTATGTATTTTTACAAGCTATTTATTATTCACTTTGATATTGCAAAGAAGGACGCATTTTGTTCAACCTCCTAGAAAATATCTTCTGCTTGATTTTTTTTAGGAAAATAGTACAGTTCAGTTCAGTCACTCAGCCGTGTCCAACTCTGCAACCCCATGAATCACAGCACACCAGGCCTCCCTGTCCATCACCAGCTCCAAGAGTTTACTCAGACTCATGTCCATCGAGTCAGTGATGCCATCCAACCATCTCATTCTCTGTCATCCCCTTCTCCTACTGCCCCCAATCCCTCCCAGCATCAGAGTCTTTTCCAAATGAGTCAACTCTTTGCATGAGGTGGCCAAAGTACTGAAGTTTCAGCTTTAGCATCATTTCTTCCAAAGAAATCCCAGGGCTGATCTCCTTCAAAATGGACTGGTTGGATTTCCTTGCAGTCCAAGGAACTCTCAAGAGTCCTCTCCAACACCACAGTTCAAAAGCATCAATTCTTCGGCGCTCAGCCTTCTTCATAGTCCAACTGTCACATCCATACATGACCACTGGAAAAAACATAGCCTTGACTAGATGGACCTTAGTCGGCAAAGTAATGTCTCTGCTTTTGAATATGCTATCTAGGTTGGTCATAACCTTTCTTCCAAGGAGTAAGCATCTTTTAATTTTATGGCTGCAGTCACCATCTGTAGTGATTTTGGAGCCAAAAAAAAAAATAGTCTGACACTGTTTCCATGGTTTCCCCACCTATTTCTCATGAAGTGATGCGACCAGATGCCATGATCTTCATTTTCTGAATGTTGAGCTTTAAGCCAACCTTTTCACTCTCCACTTTCACTTTCGTCAACAGGCTTTTTAGTTCTTTTTCACTTTCTGCCATAATGGTGGTGTGATCTGCATACCTGAGGTTATTGATATTTCTCCCGGCAATCTTGATTCCAGTTTGTGTTTCTTCCATCCTAGCATTTCTCATGATGTACTCTGCATATAAGTTAAATAAGCAGGGTGACAATATACAGCCTTGTTGTACTCCTTTTGCTATTTGGGACCAGTCTTTGTTCCATGTCCAGTTCTAACTGTTGCTTCCTGACCTGCATACAGATTTCTAAGAGGCAGGTCAGGTGGTCTGGTATTCCCATCTCTTTCAGAATTTTCCACAGTTTATTGTGATCCACACAGTCAAAGGCTTTGGCATAGTCAATAAAACAGAAATAGATGTTTTTCTGGAACTCTCTTGCTTTTCCCATGATCCAGTGGATGTTGGCAATTTGATCTCTGGTTCCTCTGCCTTTTCTAAAACCAGCTTGAACATCTGGAAGTTCATGGTTCACATATTGCTGAAGCCTGACTTGGAGAATTTTGAGCATTACTTTACTAGCATGTGGAATGAGTGCAATTGTGCGGTAGTTTGAGCATTCTTTTGCATTGCCTTTCTTTGGGATTGGAATGAAAACTGACCTTTTCCAGTCCTGTGGCCACTGCTGAGTTTTCCAAATTTGCTGGCATATTGAGTGCAGCACTTTCACAGCATCATCATCCAGGATTTGAAATAACTCACCTGGAATTCCATTACCTCCACTAGCTTTGTTTGCAGTGATGCTTTCCAAGGCCCACTTGACTTCACATTCCAAGATGTCTGGCTCTAGATGAGTGATCACACCATCGTGATTATCCGGGTCGTGAAGATCTTTTTTGTACAATTCTCCTGTGTATTCTTGCCACCTCTTCTTAATATCCTCTGCTTCTGTTAGGTCCATACCATCTCTATCCTTTATCGAGCCCATCTTTGCATGAAATGTTCCCTTGGTATCTCTAATTTTCTTGAAGAGATCTCTAGTCTTTCCCATTCTGTTGTTTTCCTCGATTTCTTTGCATTGATCGCTGAAGAAGGCTTTCTTATCTCTTCTTGCTATTCTCTGGAACTCTGCATTCAGATGCTTATATCTTTCCTTTTCTCCTATGCTTTTTGCTTCTCTTCTTTTCACAGCTATTTGTAAGGCCACCCCAGACAGCCATTTTGCTTTTTTACATTTCTTTTCCATGGGGATGGTCTTGATCCCTGTCTCCTATACAATATCACGAACCTCATTCCATAGTTCATCAGGCACTCTATCTATCAGATCTAGGCCCTTAAATCTATTTCTCACTTCCACTGTATAATCATAAGGGATTTGATTTAGGTCATACCTGAATGGTCTAGCCGTTTTCCCCACTTTCTTCAATTTGAGTCTGAATTTGGTAATAAGGAGTTCATGATCTGAGCCACAGTCAGCTCCTGGTCTTGTTTTTGTTGACTGTATACAGCTTCTCCATCATTGGCTGCAAAGAATATAATCAATCTGATTTTGGTGTTGACCATCTGGTGATGTCCATGAGTCTTCTCTTGTGTTGTTGGAAGAGGGTGTTTGCTATGACCAGTGTGTTCTCTTGGCAGAACTCTGTTAGCCTTTGCCCTGCTTCGTTCCGCATTCCAAGGCCAAATTTGCCTGTTACTCCAGGTGTTTCTTGACTTCCTACTTTTGCATTCCAGTCCCCTATAATGAAAAGGACATCTTTTGGGGGGTGTTAGTTCTAGAAGGTCTTGTAGGTTTTCATAGAACCATTCAGCTTCTTCAGCATTACTGGTCAGGGCATAGACTTAGATTACCATGATATTGAATGGTTTGACTTGGAAATGAACAGAGATCATTCTGTCGTTTTGAGATTGCATCCAAGTGCTGCATTTTGGACTCATTTGTTGACTATTATGGCTACTCAATTTCTTCTAAGGGGTTCCTTCCCACAGTAGTAGATATAATGGTCATCTGAGTTAAATTCACCCATTCTAGTCCATTTTAGTTCGCTGATTCCTAGAATGTCGACGTTCACTCTTGCCATCTCTTGTTTGACCACTTCCAATTTGCCTTAATTCATGGACCTGACATTCCATGTTCCTATGCAATATTGCTCTTTACAGCATTGGATCTTGCTTCTATCACCAGTCCCATCCACAACTGGGTATTGTTTTTGTTTTGGCTCCATCCCTTCATTCTTTCTAGAGTTATTTCTCCACTGATCTCCAGTAGCATATTGGGCACCTAATGATCCGGGGAGTTCCTCTTTTGGTATCCTATCATTTTGCCTTTTCATATTGTTCATGGGGTTCTCAAGGCAAGAATACTGAAGTGGCTTGCCATTCCCTTCTCTAGTGGACCACGTTCTGTCAGACCTCTCCACCATGACCTGCCCATCTTGGGTTGCCCCACAGGCATGGCTTGGTTTAGTTTCTTAACTCTCTGAGCCACCAGGGGAGCCCTAACTATAAAACTACTCTAAAAGACAGAAAGTTAATATTAGAGCAATACTATTATGTAATGGAGAGATGTTATTCAAATTTTTAAAGTCATAGCAATATTGTGTTTCATCAGCTCAGTTCAGTCACTCAGTCATGTCCAAATCTTTGTGACCACAAGGACTGCAGTACACCAGGCTTCCCTGACCATCATCAACTCCTGGAGCTTACTCAAACTCATATACATAGAGTAGGTGATACCATCCAACCATCTCATCCTCTGTCATCCCCTTCTCCTCCTGCCTTCAATCTTTCCCAGCATCAGGGTCTTTTCCAGTGAGTCAGTTCTTCGCATCAGGTTGCCGAAGTATTGGAGTTTCAACTTCAGCATCAGTCCTTCCAATGAATATTCAGGACTGATATCCTTCAGGATGGACTAGTTGGATCTCCTTGCAGTCCAAGGGACTCTCAAGAGTCTTATTTTTCCTTTAAAATTCTGGTCCAGAGTCCAATCCAGTATCACATTAGATTCAACTGTTCAGTCTTTAGTTTCGTTTAAGATGAAGCAGTTCCACAGATTTTCTTTGATTCTCATGACCTAGATATATTGGAACAATATAGAGCAATTATTTTGTAAATGTTCCTCAGTTTGAGCTTGTCTGATATTTCCTTATTCTTAGATACACCCTGGTGCCTCATATGGTGAAGAATGTACCTACAATACAGAAGACCTGGATTGAAACCCTGGGTTGGGAAGACCTCTGGAGAAGGGAATGGCAACCCACTCCAGTATTCTTGCCTGGAGAATTCCATGGACAGAGAAGGGGTACAGTGCATGGGGTCACAAAGAGTCGGACACAATTGAATGACTAACACTTTTCACTTTGACTTTCAGATACAGATATGCCTGTTTGATGATAATACAGAAGTGACGTGTCTTTCTTTACACATTCTAGACAGAAGCATGGATTTGGCTATTACTGAAGATGTTGATTTTGACCACTTGCTAAGGTTGTGTCTGCCATATTTCTTTACTATAAAATTGCTAGTTTTGCAAATAGTCATATTTTGGGTGGAGATACATTGAGGTATGTAAATATTCTATTCCTCATTTAGTTTATATTGATAAATTATTAGTATAATGAAGGCTAAATGTTGATTTTTTTCCCTAATCATTTCTTCTAAATTCATTACTTTGCATTCTACCATAAAGAATAGCTTTTCTTTCTCCCGATTCATTAATTTATATCAGTATGGAGTTATGGGGTTTTGTTTTGTTTCATAGGTTATATTCCATTATTATTTCAAGATTCCGATTGTCACGGATTTAGTTAGTAGAATTTCCTTCAAGCAGACCCTTGAGACTTTTTGACATGCTCATCATTCTTTTTAGCATATCTTTTATTTCAAGATGTTACAGGCCCATCTTGTCCTTTTCCCATGCCAGCCTGGTATCAGCCATTTCTCCAAATAGCATTGGTTTCTGGTAGCAGAGAATGATTTAGAAACCAAGAGGTGAGCACTAGGTTTGCTCATTGTTACTTCAAGACATTGATTACAGACTCTCTCAGAGGACAGAGACAGTAATTCTAAGCTGGTTTCTCTCTCTAGCACATGTGTTTAGTTGCTCACTCAGGTCCAACTCTTTATGACCCTTTGGGCTGTAGCCTGCCAGGCTCCTCTGTCCATGGAATTTTTCAGGCAAGAATAATGGAATGAGTTGTCATTTCCTCCTGAGGGGATCTTTCCAATTCAAGTATCAAACCCGGGTCTCCTGAGTCTCCTCCTTTGCAGGCGGATTCTCTACCTACTGAGCCATCAGGGAAGCACAAGTTTATCTATTATTTCAATTTCTTCTATCTATCTATCCATCTATGTATCTATCCACCCATCCATCTATCTATGTATCTATCTATGCCATAAGTATATGTTGATACCTCCAATTCCAACCTGACACTGGAAAGTTTATGCTAGCCTGCCCTCTCTTAATATTTATTTCTCCCATCTCTGACAGTGAAACCAGGCTTTCATTATCATCAATAGATTTACTTGTTTGCTCAATCCTAGAATACACTGAAAGTAGTTTCAAAACTGGCAAAAATCAAACTTACTGACTCGAGTTGAATATTTGCTTATAGTTCTTTCTGCCTTTATCCCAAGTGTGTATAAAATACTTTTTCAACATTATTTGTCTTAGTTTTGGTTCTTTTCCTACATTTTCAATGTAGTTATATCATCATTTTGAAATGGAGTTAGAATTATTCTTATCTATTGGTATTTAATATTAGAGTTTCCTTGCCTTTGTTGATGTATTACTGTTGGTGGTGCTGGTGGTGAATATATACAACATTATGGTTCCAGGAGCCTCTACACTAGAAGGTGGACTCAGGGAAGTATCCTTCCACCCCTTGTTTCCACTCATTCTTACTTCCTGTTCCCTTCCATTTTGTTTTCTCATTGCTTCTACCATCTTTTAAACCACTCTGTAAGATATAATATATATTTTACATTATACCACATTTAAACCACCCTGTATATATATATACATGTATACACATGTATATGTATATATGTGTGTGTGTGTATATATAAATTTATATATATATATATATATGCTGTCTGTTATTACACAAAATTTGCTTATTATTGGTATTTTATCCACTTTGCTCTATTCTATTTAATATAACCTGGGAACTATTATTTATATGTTCATAGATATTTTCCTCATTCTATTTGACAGTGACATAGCACTCCATTCTGTAATAGCTCATTCCATCATTCTTCTATATATGGGTATTTAGGTGGTTTTCCAAACTTTACAATTCTAAATAATGCTGCAATAAATATTTGAATATATATATATGTATACACACATACATACATATGTATGTGTTTGTGCTGTAATAAATATTCTATAATAAATAACTATGAGCTATAATAAATAACTAGATGTGTACATGTGTGATTCTGCTCAGTCATGTCCAATTCTTTGTAACTTCCTAGACTATGGCCCACCAGGCTCAAGGGCCCATGGAATTTTCCAGGCAAGAATACTGAAGTGGGATGCCATTTCTTTCTTCAGGGCATCTTCCCCACACAGGGATCAAACCCATATCTCTTGTATCTACAGCATTGACAAGCAGATTCTTTACCACTGCACTGCCTGGAAAGCCCTAAAATTTATGTATTTGGATTTATTTTTGTATTTTAAAGAACATCCACTAATCTGTATCCATTTATGCATCATTATGACACTGATCCATGGAGCCTTCACAGTATGTTTAATATCTACTGAAACCAGTCTACCCTCAGAACTCTTCTTTCTCACTGTTTTCCTTACTCTCCTAGAATGTTTATTTTCCATAAAAACCTTAGTATCAGATATAGGTCCATAAGAAGCTAGGGGTTTAGGTTGTTGTTTTTAATGAGAATTGTCAAATGTACAAATTAACTTAGAGAGATGTGCCATCTTTATGATGCTGAGTCATCAGATACAAAACAAGTGATATCTTTCAAGTTAACTTTTGTATCTTTCAAGAGCATATTATTATTCTTTTCTCATATTCTTAAGCAGTCTCCAAAATTGCCTATTCCTTTCATTTTACCTTCTTCATCAGAAGCATCACCTTATCAAGACTAATTTATTGAATCACAAGGAACTTTTAAGCCCCTTCCGTATGGTCAGAGCACTAATTTACCAGGACTCTTTTTTCAGTATTTTCACACTCAAGGTTAACTTCTTTTTAATATGATTTTATTCAATGTCTTCTCTCTGTCACATAGCTCCCCCATCCCACCTCAGTAATCTGTAAAGGTTTGCAGCAGGAGCTCCGGAATTAGCTCTGCTGGAAATTCTTTCTTTTTTTTTTTTTTTTAACTTAAGTAATTTGAAGTCTTTAGTTTTGTTGTCTTTTGATTATACTGAAAGTGTTTTTGTGATTCTGTTTGTTCTTCTATTGTTCTTAATGGTTTATTTGAAAGATACAAGGAGAGATTTGTATTTTGGCTACTGACAAAACTTCTCTACTTATAACAAAAATCACTTTTAATTGTCAAGTTAGACATGACTTACATACAGTCTTTACAAAGGATATATGTTACAGAATCCTCCCATAATTAAATAATTCAGTCCAGCTCAAGCTTTTTCCTTCAGACAAATTTGAAATCTTCTTTTCATCAGTCAATGATTTGTAACATATTTGTTCCCTCTTTTTCTTATGGGAAGTAGATTTGAGTAACCAACATTTGTTGTTTAATCTAGGTTTAAATAAGTTAACCCCAGGTTCCCAGTGTAAATATTTATTTCTATCCTCCAAATCTGTGGTTTTAATTTGTGTTCTGTGGCGTCTTAGTTGTTCTATGAAGAGGGAGGAGTGGACCTGTGGGCAGGCTGCAGTATCACTTGATCAAAACAGGTCAACTTTTAATGTGTCTTTCTTTTGAGTTTAAGTTATCATAAGTATATATGGTTCAAAGGCTTTAAAAATACAAATAAAAAGAGAAAAATAAAACAATGCCTACCTCTAAATGGATTTTATGTCTTTTTTAAATTCTTCTAAAGACTCATTGCTTTTTGTTTGTATGAACTTTTTTTAGTAAACCAACTCCATTCCCACTTCAAAGTAGTTCAGAAGAAATAGAATATATAGGAAAAGATTATATCTAACTAGCATGTCACTATTCTGCCTCTGTTTCTTATAACAAAATGCTATTCTGTTAGTTATACAGCCAAAAAAGGTACAACGTTAAAACTTAATATTAATATCTGAAAAAACAACTTCCTTAACTCTTATAGTTTTATGGGTTGACTGGGTCCACGTAGGCAGTTTTCTGTTGTTCTGCTTGGGGCCATATGGGGGGAGCACTCAGGTGTCAGCTGAGGGTGAAGTCATCTGGCCATTTGCCTGGGATGCTCAATGGACAAACCTCTCTCCATGTCAACATAATCTCAGGGACTCTCTCCATGTAGTATTCTCTCATAATCTCTCAATCAGGGTTGCCAGACTCCTCACATGGTGGCTAAGGGCTCCCCAAAGTACAAAGGTGGGAGTTGTGAGGTTTTATTAGGTCATAGCCCAGAGCCAACATATTCCTCCATATTCTACTAGTTAAAGCTAGTCACAGGCCCAGCCTAGATTGAAGGGGTAGGAACAATAAAATGCATAAATACCAGGAGTTATGGCTTACTGGGGTCTATTTTTACTGTGCTCAATCCTGTCTTACACTCAGAAGTGTAATAAGAAGTGTAAAACAGGGTTGTCTTACAACCCTGTATTTCTCTTTAGTTCTGCTATTTTCCCAAAACAAACCAATCTTTGAATGAATTCCTTTTTTAAAAAAATGTATTGGAGCATAGCTGTTTTACAATGTTGTGTTAGTTTATGCTGTACAGCAAATTGAATCAGCTATACATATACATATATCCCCTCTTTTGGGGATTTCCTTCCCATTTAGGTCACCACAGAACACTGAGTAGAGTTCACTGTGCTCCACAGTAGGTTCTCATTAGTTATCTACTTTATACATAGTCGTGTGTATATATATCAGTCCCAATTTCCCAATTCATCTCATCTCTCCCCTTTCCCTTTTTGGTGTTCACATGTTTGTTCTCTGTGTCTCTATTTCTGCTTTGCAAATAGGTTCTCCCATACCATTTTTCTAGATTCCACATACATGCATTAATATGTACAGTATTTGTTTTCCTCTTTGTGACTTACTTCACTTTGTATGACAATCTCTATGTCCATCCAAGTCTGCATTGGCACAAATTTCATTCCTTTCTATGGTTGAGTAATATTCCATTGTGTATCTGTACCACATCTTCTTCATCCATTTCCAATGTTGATGGACACCTAGGTTGCTTCCATATCCTGGATATTGTAAATAGATCTGCAATGAACATTGGGGTGAATGATTTCTTAATTCTTTAGATGTGTCTTCGTTTACTCTGTGCTTTCACTCTCTGACTTCTAACTCTTTAGTTTACATTTGTTCAGATCCCAAGAACAAGTGACCAAACTCAAACATTTACGGGGCAAGTTTTATTTTCTGCAAAATGTCTTCTAATATAGAGGAAACATTCTTCAAATATGCTTTAGTTCTGTCTTTCTTTCTTTAATAAGAATTAAAATTATAGAAGAGTCAAAAGCCTTGTCAGCTGAGAATCTAGTTGTTTGTTATTATATCACTTGCCAAGTACATAGTAAGTGATACAACGTACTTGTTGTATTGAAATGAATTCTACAGTGAAATCTTCATGTCCCATGTTTCCACTGTCTAGTGAGAAACTTGGCCTGAACAAGATGCTCTTATCTCAGTAACTGCATTCCTACTACTCAGTGGTACAAAAGCCTTCCTTTTTTCTGTTGTGAGCTTCCTGGCCCTAGGCAACCTGCAGTGAATGTTCTGGAATAAGGACTTAGAAGTCCTTCAGCTTAGAAGTCCTTCCCTGATGGCTCAGATGGTAAAGAACCTGCCTGCAATGAGGGAGATACAGTTTCAATCCCTGGATAGAGAAGATCCCCTGGAGAATGAAATGGCTACCCAATTCAGTATTCTTGCCTGGAGAATTCCATGGACAGAGAAGCCTGGTGGGCTATAGTACATAGGGTCTCAAAGATTCAGACACAACTGATCAACTAACACTTTTAGCTTCAGAGTCTGTAGCTAAAAATTTTCCCTTTGGTCCTCAGTGGTCATTATCAGGATTATTCCAGTACTGAGCACACCAGAACTTCCACCAACACATTCTATGCCTAAGCAAACTTTGCACATTTCATTTCCTGATGATTAATTAATTAATGTACCAAAACCTTCCAAAGAAAACAATTAATTTAGATTTTATTTGACAAAATTGCCAAACCTTTTTTTAATCAGCTGGAATTCAAAAGTGACTTGGTGAGGTGGTAATTTTCAATCTCAAAATTCTGTCCACAGGTTCAGAAGGTAGGTGTATGTTCTGGCTAAATTTCATCTGATAGCTAAATTTTCAGTGCACTTCCAACTAAATCTTGGTCTGTACTCTGTGGCTCCTATCACTGAATCTGTAGGGTGCCTGCTGGAAATGAACTCAGAAATTCTCGGCTGAATTTATCTCAGTAAGATTTTCCGTTCTTGAATATTACACAGCAGGTTACAATTTGATGTGTGGGTTGTGTCTCTTTCAGCAATTAGGAACCAGTGGTACTTAATGAAATAAAAGATAATTTTTAAGTATTGCTAACTTGGACTCTAAGTTATATGTGAGTTTTCTTCCTAAGAACATTTTTCTGAGTATAAATAAGAGAAAGTAGTCATCTTTCAACTAGGAGAAAGAATGCAGCTACACAGCTGATTTGTCTCCCACATCAGCAGTATGAGGCCATATTCAATCCCACAGGCCTGCAGAAGCCTTCTGGACCCAACTTTTTTAATAAAGGAGAACATATATAGGGGAGGAGCAAGAGAAAAAAAAAACAAATGGTGAAGAAGATATATGACTTGTTTCACTATTTGGAATATATTCAGTTCAGTTCAGTCACTCAGTCATGTCTGACTCTTTGTGACCCCATGAATCGCAGCACACTAGGCCTACCTGTCCATCACCAACTCCCGGAGTTCACTCAGACTCACGTCCATCAAGTCCGTGATGCCATCCAGCCATCTCATCCTCTGTCGTCCCCTTCTCCTCCTGCCTTCAATCTTTCCCAGCATCAGGGTCTTTTTCAAAGGGTCAGCTCTTCACATCAGGTGGCCAAAGTATTGGAGTTTCAGCTTCCACACCAGTCCCTTCAATGAACACCCAAGACTGATTTCCTTCAGGATGGACTAGTTGGATCTCTTTGCAGTCCAAGGGACTCGCAAGAGTCTACTCCAACACCACAGTTCAAAAGCATCAACTCTTTGCTGTTCAGCTTTCTTTACAGTCCAACTCTTACATCCATACATGACCACAGGAAAAACCATAGCCTTGACTAGATGGACTTATGTTGGCAAAGTAAAGTCTCTGTTTTTGAATATGCTATCTAGGTTGGTCATAACTTTCCTTCCAAGGAGCAAGTGTCTTTTAATTTCATGGCTGCAATCACCATCTGCAGTGATTTTGGAGCCCAGAAAAATAAAGTCAGCCACTGTTCCCACTGTTTCCCCATTTATTTCCCCTGAAGTGACGGGACCGGATGCCATTAGTTTCCTGAATGTTGGGCTTTAAGCCAACTTTTTCACTCTCTTCTTTCACTTTCATCAGGAGGCTCTTTAGCTCTTCTTTACTTTCTGCCATAAGGGTGGTGTCATCTGCATATCTGAGGTTATTGATATTTCTCCAAGCAATCTTGATTCCAACTTTTGCTCCCATATCTTTCAGAATTTTCCAGTTTATTGTGATCCACATAGTCAAAGGCTTTGGCATAGTCAATAAAGCAGAAATAGATGTTTTTCTGGAACTCTCTTGCTTTTTCCATGATCCACCAGATGTTGGCAATTTGATCTCTGGTTCCTCTGCCTTTTCGAAAACCAGCTTGAACATCTGTAAGTTCATGGTTCACATATTGCTGAAGCCTGTCTTGGAGAATTTTGAGCATTACTTTACTAGTGTGTGAGATGAGTGCAACTGTGTGGTAGTTTGAACATTCTTTGGCATTGCCTTTCTTTGGGATTGGAATGAAAACTGACCTTTTCCAGTCCTGTGGCCACTGCTGAGTGTTCCAAATTTGCTGGCATATTGAGTGCAGCACTTTCACAGCATCATCATCCAGGATTTGAAATAGCTCAACTGGAATTCCATCACCTCCACTAGCTTTGTTCATAGTGATGCTTCCTAATGCCCACCTGACTTCACATTCTGGGATGTCTGGCTCTAGGTGAGTGTGAGTGATCACACCATTGTGATTATCTTGGTCATGAAGATCTTTTTTGTAAAGTTATTCTGTGTATTCTTGCCACCTCTTCTTAATATCCTCTGCTTCTGTTGGGTTCATACCATTTCTGTCCTTTATTGAGCCCATCTTTGCATGAAATGTTCCCTTGGTATCTCTAATTTTCTTGAAGAGATCTCTAGTCTTTCCCACTCTCTTGTTTTCCTCTATTTCTTTGCACTCATCGCTGAGGAAGGCTTTCTTATCTCTTCTTGCTATTCTTTGGAACTCTGCATTCAGACGGGTATACCTGTCCTTTTCTCCTTTGCTTTTCACTACTCTTCTTTTCATAGCTATTTGTAAGGCCTCCTTAGACAGCCATTTTGCTTTTTTGCATTTCTTTTTCATGGGGATGGTCCTGATCTCTGTCTCCTGTACAATGTCACGACCTTCCACCCATAGTTCATCAGGCATGCTGTCTATCACATCTAGGCCCTTAAATCTATTTCTCACATTCACTGTATAGTCATAAAGGATTTGATTTAGGTCATACCTGAATGGTCTAGTGGTTTTCCCCACTTTCTTCAATTTGAGTCTGAATTTGGCAATGAGTTCATGATCTGAGCCACAGTCCGCTCCCGGTCTTGTTTTTGCTGACTGTATAGAGCTTCTCCATCTTTGGCTGCAAGGGATATATAATCAATCTGATTTTGGTGTTGACCATCTGGTGATGTCCATGTGTAGAGTCTTATCTTGTGTTGTTGGAAGAGGGTGTTTGCTATGACCAGTGCGTTCTCTTGGCAGAACTCTGTTAGCCTTTGCCCTGCTTTATTCTGTACTCTAAGGCCAAATTTGCCTGTTACTCCAGGTGTTTCTTGACTTCCTACTTTTGCATTCCAGTCCCCTATAATGAAAAGGACATCTTTTGGGGGGTGTTAGTTCTAGAAGGTCTTGTAGGTTTTCATAGAACCATTCAGCTTCTTCAGCATTACTGGTCAGGGCATAGACTTAGATTACCATGATATTGAATGGTTTGACTTGGAAATGAACAGAGATCATTCTGTCGTTTTGAGATTGCATCCAAGTACTGCATTTTGGATTCATTTGTTGACTATTATGGCTACTCAATTTCTTCTAAGGGATTCCTTCCCACAGTAGTAGATATAATGGTCATCTGAGTTAAATTCACCCATTCTAGTCCATCTTAGTTCACTGATTCCTAGAATGTCGACGTTCACTTTTGCCATCTCCTGTTTGACCACTTCCAATTTGCCTTGATTCATGGACCTAACATTCCAGGTTCCTATGCAATATTGCTCTTTATTGCATCAAATCTTGCTTCTATCACCAGTCCCATCCACAACTGGGTTTTGTTTTTGCTTTTGCTCCTTCCCTTCATTTTTTCTGGAGTTATTTCTCCACTGATCTCCAGTAGCATATTGGGCACCTACTGACCTGGGGAGTTCATCTTTCAATGTCCTATCTTTTTGCCTTTTCATACTGTTTATGGGGTATAACTAACTTTAAGGATTCCTTTTGTAGCAATGTAAACTTGTTAGCAAGAATTACTTTAGACAACTAGGCACCAACTTGGAGAAGGAAATAGCAACCCACTCCAGTATTCTTGGTTGGAGAATCCCATGGACAGGGGAGCCTGGCAGGCTACTGTCCATGGGTCACAAGAGTCAGACATGACAGCAAGTAAACCATCACCACCAGGTACCAACTATACAATGTAGAGCCTTGTGTGTAATACATACCAGGATCTGATACTTAGGAGGAGACTTTCACAAGTCTGAAGAGCCTAGTTATTTACATTGATCTTTCTATCTACCTACCTATCTGTTTATCTTTCTATGTATTAATATCTACCTATCTACACAGACATATGTATTTTCTCTATAATTTTAATTTTATTCATCTTGAACCATATTTCTGTTAATTTTGCTGCAAGTTTTTACTCTTCCTTTCTAAACTAATATGACCTTCAAAGTTTTCCTGATAGCTTTTTTCTGTGCTTTGCTCTGACTAGTCTCCCTGACTACCTCCATTGATCACAAAAGACGTAATTTCCCTTTTGTGACAACAAAATCCTGCTTCTCTCCAACATTTCTCTAGCTAACTTTCCTCGTTAGCTCAATTCTATTTCTGTGCATTAATAATTGAAAAAAGAAGAAGGAAAGCACACAAAAAAATGAAATGAAACTTATTCTTAATCATTATTAACTACACTGTTTGCTTCAGGTTCACTCATCAAACCAATTTGTTCTATATTATTTTACATGGAATCATTGCAGACAAGGGCTGTCAAAAATAATATTTGTACAATTAACTACAATTAGAAAATAAATAAGTACCATACACCTATGAGAATATAGGCACTTCATATATAGTACTTTCTATATGCTAAGCACAACCCATGCGTATACTTCCATCACATCATTTAAATCTCAGAACACCTTTCTGAGGCAGGTTCGTTTACTATCCACCTTCACGGGTAAGGAAACTGAGATGCAAAAAGATTAGGTAACTTGGCCAGGATCACGCAAGAAAGGCTGAGACTTGAATCTGTGTCTGGGGAGAGAGCACTACTGGGAAAGGAGTCAAGTGAAAGCTAGCATGTGTTCCATGAATCAGGTGTGCTGATGGATACTTCACTTATATTATGCCATTTACTATTCACAATGACTGTATTATGAACTATTCACAATCTCTGCATTATAGAAGAATTAATTCCTCATTTTGAGATGAGGAAACAGATTCATAAACTTTAAAAAAACTTGTTTAAAAAACCATTAAGATCTGCATCTGTGTTTAAAACTTGGATCTTTTTCTTAAAAGTAGTCTCTTTCTATTGGACTTTGTTGATATTGGTGCCTTTTGAGCTGGGCATTGAAAAGAGTTGTATTCAACATACAAAACTGCATGTATTGGGTAGGGGAAGCTTAAAATCAAAGAGAATATTGTGCTGAGGTACAAAGGTTCAGATCAGCAAATGGTACGTTATCAGTGTTTGAGTGCTATTTCTGGTAGGTGGTGTGGATACTGTTGGTTTCGAGCAGAGAGTAGCCTAAAGAAATTTTAGGAACTTTTTGGAAAGATGAGTTTGCCATCAGTGTAGAGGACCAACGGGAAAGATGGATATGTGAATGAGGTTATATCTTCAAGACCTGAAGGCTCATTAGATTTAGAGAGTAAAAAATAGATAAATAAATAAAGCAAGAAAACTGAGACTCAGTATTCATGTAGGTTACTAGATTAAAAAGTTGGGTGTTGGCTAAGGTAGAGAACCTAGGCAGAGGAACAGGTTTGGGACAAAAGATGATGACCTCAGTCTTATAAATGTATTCGTTTGACACATACCTGGGACACAAAGATATCCACAACTATTTGGATGTATATGTCTGGTTCTGGAGATTAAATTAATAATGTTGGAATTATTAATGAAGTTATGGGACTAAATAAGTCTACTCAGAAAAGGCATGCAAAATAAAAAGATCCTCTTGAGTATATGCAGCAAAGCAATCTCTTTGAAGTCAAAGATAGAAGCCAAATTTTAACAGGTTTGAGATGGCCCAGACAATGAGAATATGGACATAGGGAGAAATGACCATAGAGAGAGGGTCAGAATTTTGTTGTCATAGTAATTGTTTGTTTCAGTGGTGATGGTAAGGGCTCTTCTTTTGCTTAATGTTGTCACTTGAAGTTAAAAAAAAAAAAAAAAAGAACCCTGTGGCAATTAATGATGTTGGAACAAGAAGCAAATACAGAGTGAAATATTGAAAACTGGAAGGATAACTGGAAGGAAATAAATTATGAAACAGTAAACCTTTAGGAGATTGAGTCAAATGCAGGTAGAGGTATTAGCCTATCATGGGAAATTAACAATTTCTTCATCTGAAATGAATAAAAAAAGAAGAAGAAAATAGATTTTGAAGAATAGATAGCTTAGGAAGGAAGAAATTGATTTAGCTCAAATTATGTATGTATGTGAAAGTCACTCAGTTGTGTCTGACTCTTTGTGACACTGTGAACTGTAGCCCAACAACCAACTCAGTCTATGGGATTTTCCAGGCAAGAATACTGGAGTGGGTTGCCATTTCCTTCTCCAGGGAATCTTCCCAACCCAGATCTTCCACATTTCAGCTAGACTTTTTACTGTCTGAGCCACCAGGGAAACTCATAATGAAAGAAGAGAAAAGAGAAACAAAATAGATTTTGAAGAATAGATAGTTACAGAAGGCAGACATTGATTTAGCTCAAATTACATACCCTTCATTTTCTTGGAAGAATTAGAGGCAAATTTATCTTCTGAGAGGAGCTGGAGTATGACTTATGATATAATAGAACATTAACTATATTCAGTATAATCAGAAAGAGTGGGGATTTCCCTGGTGGTCCAGTGGTTAATAATCTGCCCTGTATTGCAGGAGATGTAGGTATGAATCCTGATTGGGGAACTAAGAGCCCAGATGACGCTGAGCAGCTAAGTCCATGTGCAGCAACTACTGAACCTATGCTTTGGAGCCTGTGTGCCACAACTAGAGAGTCTGTGCCCCACAACAAAAGATCCTGCATGCTGCAACTAAGACCTAATGCAGCCAAAAAAATAAATATTTTAAATGAAGTAAAATACTAAAAAAAATAGGCAGCAAGAGTAAGGAAGCTGGAGCCAAATAGCATAGGTACCTTGAGGTTTAAAAGGAAACCTGTAGCTTCCAATAGTGTGTACCTTACAATGAAAGGATTAGAAGATCTCTTGAAGTCAGAGGTACTCCAAATTTCCCATCACCTGATGACCAGTTTTATTTATGTAATGCATGGAATTTGGGACACTTGAACAGAAAACATGAAAATGATTTTTTAAATGTTAAAAACCTCTATGGAAATGTCTCGAGTCATCATCTCTTTATGGGGATATATCACATTGGAAATTACATACGAACCCACCTTTAGAAATTATTTATGAACTTACCACATCTAAAAGACAAAATGGTTGCCTGAGGAAGCCTTACAAATAGCTCAGAAAAGAGAAGTGAAGGGCAAAGGAGAAAAGGAAAGATATACCCATCTGAATGCAGAGTTCCAAAGAATAGCAACAAGAGATAAGAAAGCCTTCCTCAGCGATCAGGGCAAAGAAATAGAGGAAAACAACAGAATGGGAAAGACTAGAGATTTCTTCAAGAAAATTAGAGAGACCAAGAAAACATTTCACGCAAAGATGGGCACAATAAAGGACAGAAATGGTATAGACCTAATAGAAGCAGAAGATATTAAGAAGAGGTGGCAAGAATACACAGAAGAACTATACAAAAAAAGATCTTCATGACCCAGATAACCATGATGGTGTGATCACTCACCTAGAACCAGACATCCTGGAGTTCAAAGTCAAGTGGGCCTTAGGAAGCATCACTACAAGCAAAGCTAGTAGAAGTTATGGAATTCCAGTTGATCTGTTTCAAATCCTAAAAGATGATGCTGTTAAAGTGCTGCACTCAATGTGCAGCAAGTTTGCAACTCAATAGGCCAGGAAGTTTGGAAAATGCAGCAGTAGCCACACGACTGGAAAAGGTCAGTTTTCATCCCAATCCCAAAGAAAGGCAATGCCAAAGAATGTTCAAACTACCGCACAACTGCACTCATCTCACACACTAACAAAGTAATGCTCAAAATTCTCCAAGCTAGGCTTCAGTAGTATGTTAATCAAGAACTTCCAGATGTTCAAGCTGGATTTAGAAAAGGCAGAGGAAACAGAGATCAAGTTGCCTACATCTTTTGGATCATAGAAAAAGCAAGAAAATTCCAGAAAAACATCTACTTCTGGTTCATTGACTACACTAAAGCGTTTGACTGTGTGGATCACAACAAACTGTGGAAAATTCTTTAAGAGATGGGAATTCTAGACCACCTTACCTGCCTCCTGAGAAATCCGTATTCAGGTCAAGAAGCAGTGGTTAGAACCAGACATGGTAAAATGGACTGGTTCCAAACTGGGAAAGGAGTACATCAAGGCTGTATATCGTCACCCTGCTTATTTAACTTCTATGCAGAGTATGTCATGTTAAATGCCAGGATGGAGGAAGCACAAGCTAGAATCAAGATTGCAGAGAGAAATATCAATAAACTCAGATATGTAGATGACAGAAAGCAAAGAGCAACTAAAATGCCTCTTGATGAAGGTGAAAGAAGAGAGTGAAAAAGCTGGCTTAAGGCTCAACCTTCAAAAAATGAAGATCATGGCATTTGGTCCCATCATTTCATGGCAAATAGTTGGGGAAAAAATGGAAACAGTGACAGATTTTACTTTATTGTGCTCCAAAATTACTGTGAATGGTGACTGCAGTCATGAAAATGAGATGCCTGTTCCTTGGAAGAAAAACTATGACAAACCTAGACAGAATATTAAAAGACAGAGTCATCACTTTGTCAACAAAGTCCATATAGTCAAACCTATGGTTTTTCTAGTAGTTATGTATGCATGTGAGAGTTGGAACATAAAGAAGGCTGAGTGCTGGAGAATTGATTCTTTTGAATTGTGGTGCTGGAGGAGATTCTTGAGAGTCCCTTGGACTACAGGGAGATCAAATCAGTCAATCCTAAAGGAAATGAACCCTGAATATTCACTGGAAGGACTGATGCTGAAGCTGAAATGCCCATCCTTTGGCCATCTGATGCAAAGAACTGACTCACTGGCAAAGACCCTGATGCTTGGAAAGATTGAGGGCAGGAGAAGAGAAGGATGACAGAGGATGAGATGACTGCATGGCATCACTGACTCAGTGAACATGAGTTTGAGCAAACTTGGGAGATAGAGAAGGGCAAGGAGGCCTAGCATGCTGCAGTCTATGGGGTTGCAAAGAGTCGGGCACAACTGAGCAATTGAACAAAGACAGTATCTAAATTACTTTTCATTCCAATCTTTTTACTATTTTTGACATGCTTTTTTGTCTAGTCTTAGAATCTTAGGTCTAAGACAGTGTTTTGTTTTTCCTGTAAAATATTCCACAGAAAGGGATTCACTTGAAAACTGAGATAAAAATTTGAAGTGGCTCTGAGTTATGAACAAATTAAGACCAGCTTCTACAATTCATCATATGAAACTTTCTACCAAACAAAATTATGACTTTTGTATATGTTTTTCTTTTATTTTGTAACTAATAAAGTAACTGCATCACCTCTGGTGCTTTAAAGTCCTTCAGTTCAGTTCAGTTCAGTTCAGTCACTCAGTCATGTCCGACTCTTTGCGACCCCTACTATAGTCCAATTTTTTAAAAGTCCCTAAGTGTCTCTCCAAAATACTTATTCCTGTACTCTTAAGAGATGGGTACATAACACAGTTATTCCTGAGGCAGGACTGATCCAGTCTGTGGGAGCAAAATTCATAAATGATTTCTTCAAAGATTAGATTTTAAATAAATTTCTAGGCCCTTTCTGATGTTCATCATGGCAACCAATTTATATGCTTGCATTAATTTGTGAAAGTGTTTTGATCTGTACATCATCAATATGTAACTGAATTCTATTTGGTTGTGTTTTTATTTAATTTGCTACATAATTTGAGGCAAACATCAATTTTGACTGGCATTTTCAGTAAATTGACAGTTGTTTTACTTACATGACTGGTTATTTTGGCATTCGATATAAGCAAAACCTCCCTAGTGAGTCCAAGATAATTTATGATAGTATTGTACTTCATGTGTCAAGCCAAATCTTATTTAACTAGCTATTTCACATCCAGTGACAACAGTAGACATTACTAACTCATTAAAATTCAACATTGTGTCACACATGAAATCTCTTCATCACTTAACTTTAAAATAACCAGAACTATTGTATACAAATGAATATATGTATACTATTACAAGTGCTTTTGTAATGATTTTTCTAAGTAACTAAATCATAGAGAGGCCAGAAAGAGATTTTTTCCCCCCCTGGGATGATTTGGAGAGTGTACACAAAAGATAACATTCTTTACAAGGGAAGCAAATTGGTTTCATGTGCTTTGAGCATAGATTCTGGAATAAAAAAAATGACTGAAACAGACTTGGTCACTGATGGTACATATATTTTTACCACCTAATTATTTTAATCATGGTTTGTGACAAGTAATTTTTACAGTTAAACACTGGAATATAAACATACGTATACATATATATATTCTTTGTTCCCATCTGTTACAAATTTCATTATGCCATTCTTACAAATAAGGAATTAGTTACTTTAGTCATAAAACATCAGTCTCTTCAAAACACAGACAGGGAATGAAAGAGAACTTAAGAAAGACAACAGAACAATGGACTTCTTATATTCTTTGTTTAGGGCCACTTTGAAGCAAATCATTTCCTTGTCAAGCCTTCTTCCTGGCACCTAAGTCATATCTACAAATAGTTTCCATGATAACCATTTGCTTACATGGCCACTTGAGGAAACTGTGGAACATTTTCCAGTTGCTTATAGAGAAACCCCAAAGTAGAAAGCAGAAGTTTTTCTGTTATCAGACTGACTGACTCCTATCTTGCCCCTTATAAAAGACCTTTTAAGTAAGCCTATTTTTGTCTATAATCAAATACTCAAGAAGTGGCCCTTCAGTGATGTAAATGTACTTCCTTCCCCTGTTAGAATTCTTTCCCTAAAGCCAAGAGTCCTTTGTTGACCTTTAGCTCAACAACCATCTTGAAATGGCAGCTCTTATTCTGTTCTTCTGGGATGATAGTAATCTCTGAGCATGTATTCTAATATATAGCGATATGGTCGCTAGTGTTTCAAATACCAGTGGAAATGCAATTCTCTGCTATAAGGAAGCACTTATGAACTGGCAAGGAATAAATGGCTGCTGTCAGGAATAAGTGTCTGTGGTATCAAAGCATGTATTTGGCAGACATACATGCTTAGAAGTTAATGAATTTCTTCCACACCTACCTTTGTGATACTGTATCTAGAAATTTGCCGTGTGTTTTTGCAAATATATAGTGCCTGGGAAATCATAAGAACAAATGAGATTTAACTTTGACATTTATTAAGACTTCATTTTGGTAAAAAAGACTGGTTTAGAAAAACCTGAAAACATGTTTATCCATGCTCACCATTGTACATGTTTGCCAAGTCATCAATACTTTAACCAAGACCAAGATTCATTTGTAAGATATTTTACATTGAAAGTTTCTGGTGTATCTATAGCACAACAGTGTTAAATATAAAATCAAGAAAACTATGTATGAGTGATTATACCCAGAAATATCTGCCAAAAACCTTTTTTTTTTTTTTTAATCCTAATACTTTTGACTTAATTTTTTGGTTGCTTTTTGAATTTTCATTTTTAGGAACAATCAGGAACTTGTTTAAATGAGTATGTTCTTCCTCAGTTTAAATGCTAAATCCAATTACTGGATGCAGTCTAACTATATATCTGATAATTAGAGGAAAGGGAAAGTAGACAGTCTTTTTTAGGTGTTAACACCAGAGAAATTTCATCATCCAACAAGGAACAAAATCTGTCTAGAAAAGACAAGTTGAATTTCCTGTTGCCAACAGTTCAAAGAAATCAAAGCAAGATTAGTATTAATGACAAAACAAACATGTTTCATTGTCTTAAGCATAAATGAGGTACAGAATATCTATACTCCACTGAAGATCAAAGGATAATTTTCAATGAAAGTGTAGCATTCTTTCCAAAAAGCATGAGAAAACTAAGAAAATGAGGCATTCAAATTTCATTTTTTTTTTCCTAGTGAGATTCTTTAATAAAGACCAATTGAAATTCTTTTTGGAAGGTGTCATGTTTAGGTGTTGAAATGTATAATCTTATTATTACAGACTGTGCAACAGTAAAATATCCTTTATAGTGTACGTTCTGACTTGTTAGTATTGGAATAGAGACATTGTAGGAAAAAAAAAATTGAAACTATCAAAGTAGAGCTATAGAACAAAAAAGTCCTGTAGACACTGTTATAACTGGAATTTTACCCTCTCTGAACTGGGTGGCAATAAATAAGGGCATTTTTCATATCACCCTTGTTCTAAGAAAGCCAAGACAGGAGTGTCATTAAGAGGATACTGTTTATCTGCTCCAAAAAGGAGGCTTTTTGGATATGGAGCAGGCAGCTTGACCATAAGACCTTATCTTTTGGAATCTCTTTTCCATCTTCTATCATCACCACATTCTCACCTGTCAGTGAAAATTCATTTTCTCAAACTTGTCCTGATCTCTCATCCCCACGGACCATCTATTAATGTGGTTTTCACTGCAATGCCTGCTCTTCCTTCTCAACTTCTCTTTTCCCTTTTCTTCATACTTTTTTTAAAAAAAAATACTATTATCTCATTACAGAGACTTCCTTGACCTCAAGTTACCCTCCCCAGACTGGGATAGATTCTCCTCTATCGTATATTCTAGTTACTAAACCATATTACCATTGTAACTTTTGCTAACCCCATTCCCTCTTAGAC
The DNA here is from genome assembly GCF_014754425.2 of Oryx dammah. Classification (NCBI taxonomy): domain Eukaryota; kingdom Metazoa; phylum Chordata; class Mammalia; order Artiodactyla; family Bovidae; genus Oryx; species Oryx dammah. Next base: position 44,478,636 of record NW_024070188.1, on the reverse strand, counting down.
TGAGAATAAAAGTTTGCTGAATGTTGTAAGATCAAACTTTCCTGAAAGTTTTCAATCCTGATCCACAAATGGAAACATTTCCACTTAATCATTTCAGTTTGCTAACAGGTGTTTTATAATGTGTGAGAGGTAGATATTGGGCATATTCATCTGTTCAATGTATCTTTACTTTTCAAGACCACTAGTGACATGAAATGACCACAGACTACAGTCATCATCCAATAAGATAATACCAGATATGCTGAGGAACAAACAAGCCTATGGCTTTAATATCACAGTGTCTTGTTGCCTTATGTTTCCTTCCAATGTTTAAAGGTATATGTAAATAGAGATGGAGTACATCATGAGAAACGCTGGGCTGGAAGAAGCACAAGCTGGAATCAAAACTGCCAGGAGAAATATCAATAACCTCAGATATGCAGATGACACCACCCTTATGGCAAAAAGTGAAGAGGAACTAAAAAGCCTCTTGATGAAAGTGAAAGAGGAGAGTGAAAAAGTTGGCTTAAAGCTCAATATTCAGAAAACGAAGATCATGGCATCTGGTCCCATTGCTTCATGGGAAATAGATGGGGAAACAGTGGAAACGGTGTCAGACTTTATTTTGGGGGGCTCCAAAATCACTGCAGATGGTGATTGCAGCCCTGAAATTAAAAGAAACATACTACTTGGAAGGAAAGTTATGACCAACCTAGATAGCATATTCAAAGCAGAGACATTACTTTTCCAACAAAGGTCCATCTAGTCAAGGCTATGGTTTTTCCAGTGGTCATGTATGGATGTGAGAGTTGGACTGTGAAGAAAGATGAGCATCAAAGAATTGATGCTTTTGAACTGTGGTGTTGGAGAAGACTCTTGAGAGTCCCTTGGACTGCAAGGAGATCCAACCAGTCCATCCTAAAGGAGATCAGCCCTGGGATTTCTTTGGAAGGACTGATGCTAAAGCTGAAACTCCAGTACTATGGCCACCTCATGCAAAGAGTTGACTCATTGGAAAAGACTCTGATGCTGGGAGGGATTGGGGGCAAGAGGAGAAGGGGACGACAGAGAATGAGACGGCTGGATGGCATCATCGACTTGATGGATGCGAGTTTGAATGAACTCTGGGAGTTGGTGATAGACAGGCAGACCTGGCGTGCTGCAATTCATGGGGTCGCAAAGAGTCGGACACAACTGAGCAACTGAACTGAACTGAAATAGAGATGGAAGGCAAGACCAAAAGGTCAAGGTGTAGTTTCACACCCTTCTCCATACTCCCCTACTCCTGGGGAAAAAACAATATTAAAAGTTATCTGAGTGAACTCCGGGAGTTGGTGATGGACAGGGAGGCCTGGCGTGCTGCAATTCATGGGGTCGCAAAGAGTCGGACACAACTGAGCGACTGAACTGAACTGAACTGAACTGAACTGAAAGTTATCTCAGTTTTATTTCTAATGCTAAATTCCCCCTTCGGTATTCTTTGGTATCAAAGGACTCAAAATGGAAAGGAAGGGAATTTTACAGATCAAATTTAAAATTACATCCATAAGTATGATACTGTTATTAAATTTATGGCTAATCTGAAAATATTTGGAACTATCTTTTCCCTAGTTCTTTATTGTCTGTGTACATGCTAAGTCATGTCCAACTCTTTGTGACTCCCCTAGACTATAGCCCACCAGGATCCTCTGGTAAGAATGCTGGAGGGGATTTCCATTTCCGCCTCCAGGGGATTGTCCTGACCCAGGGATTGAACTTGCGTCTCTTGCATCGCCTAAATTGGCAAGTGGAGTGTTTACCACTGTGCCACCTGGGAAGGGCAGTTCTTTATTATAAAACTTAACTGTTATATCACAAAAGTGTATTTCATTTCAGGGGTATTGATTATTCATGTCCCCAGATCACTGAACTGAAAAAGATAGTTATTATAAAATATTTTATTTATAAACCAATCTACTGCCATTTAAACTATTCTCAGATTCAGAAATGAAAACTAGCTACGACAAATATTTTAGGCAGTTTAAGTAGATCACACATTCATGAGGTTAAAGAGAATATTGTTGCTGTATTGCTATGTAATTTGAAAAATATATCACAAATTAAAGTCTTAGACATAAGTGTATTACTCTGATGTAATAGAACATCCCTCAGAAAGAACTAGAGTATGAATTAATAAGCACTTCCTTTTCATTTATTTATTCCGTCCCTGTATGGTATAGAATCCTTACAATATGGTACTCACTTTAAACTGACTAGTTATACAATGGTGAATGAGAGATGCTTCTTCTTACCATTAAGTCTTTTAAATGGTTAAATATGTGGCCAGATATTTGTGGGAAAAATTTTTTCTCTTAGCTTTTACCTGCTATAAATCATTACTATTGCTATAGATTTTCTATTTGTGTAAAAGATGTTAAAAAAGCACTTTGAATGGGAGCATGAGTTTGCTAACAGAGATGGGCATGAGATGGGCAGGAGACCAGAACCTGAAGAACCTTGTAAAACGTGGCATGCAGTTTTAATTATATTCCAAATACAGTGGGAATCTCTTAAAAGGTTTTAAGTAGAGAAAGATCTACTTTTAAGATTTGCATCTTAAATGAATACTTGAGCTGCTACAAAGAGCATGAACAGAAGTAGAAGGCAGTGTTAGGAGGTCACTGCATTGAGGAGAAATCTGTGGCTAGGGCAGTAAAATGGAAGTAAAATGGTCGGGGGAATGGATTTGAGATCTCTATTCTGGACTTAAGTCATAAGGCTTCTGATTAATTAGTCAAGTAAGATTAGGGAAGAAAAACAATCAAGGTTTCCAGCTTGAACAACAAAACAAATATTGACAACCATTTTTCTGATAAAAGGAAGGTGGAAGAGGAAAATCATTCATTTATTTACTGGACATTTTATATTCAAAATATCTATGAGCAATCCAAATGAACGTGTCAGATAGGACTTGACATGTTTGGCTTGCATCAGTTCAGTTTAGTTCACTTCAGTCACTCAGTCGTGTCCGACTCTTTGCCACCTCATAAATTGCAGCACGCCAGGCCTCCCTGTCCATCACCAACTCCCAGAGTTCACTCAGACTCACATCCATCAAGTCAGTGATGCCATCCAGCCATCTCATCCTCTGTCGTCCCCTTTTCCTCCTGCTCCCAATTCCTCCCAGCATCAGAGTCTTTTCCAATGAGTCAACTCTTCACATGAGGTGGCCAAAGTACTGGAGTTTCAGCTTCAGCATCATTCCCTCCAAAGAAATCCCAGGACTGATCTCCTTCAGAATGGACTGGTTGGATCTCCTTGCAGTCCAAGGGACTCTCAAGAGTCTTCTCCAACACCACAGTTCAAAAGCATCAATTCTTCGACTCTCAGCTTTCTTCATAGTCCAACTTTCACATCCATACATGACCACTGGAAAAACCATAGTCTTGACTAGACGGACCTTTGTTGGCAAAGTAATGTCTCTGCTTTTTAATATGCTATCAAGTTTGGTCATAACTTTGGCTTACATAAGAATTGCTAAATCCTGAAAAAATACTTCAGACCATGAGACTGAGGTCTTATCAGGTAGACGTAGAGAAGGAAAGAAGTCTTGGAACCCGACACCAAGGTTCTTCAGATTATATCCCAAATACAACCACTTCTCTTCACCTAATCTTTGCTACCATAGTCATCTCTCACTTACATTATTTCAAACCACAAATCATCTCTCACCTATTTTTACTCTTCTTTCCTACAACCTATCATCATTATTTATTTAATACTTTATTGGTTAGGGGATTTTTGCAGAAACTAACACTTGTGACTGGCTGGCAATTTGTTATGTAAATGAACATTGAAACACACACCAGTAAATAACATTTGGGTAACAAAAGACAAGTAAAAGATGATCCTGAAGAAAACTAAGTCAGATGTGCCCCAAACTCTCCTTAGATGACAAAATGAGATCCTTACAGTGACAAGTAAGATCCTACCTGATCTGGCCCACAGTTAGATCTTGGGCTTAATCTTCTTCTATGCTCCCCTAGATCTTCTCTGTTCCAACCAGGCATGCTGCCCAAATCCACCAGATGTGCTCCTGCTCCAAGCCCTTTGATCTTAGTATTCCTCTGTCTGGAGCACTCTTCTCCTAGAATTGTATGTGCCACTCATATATGAACTCAATGATTTCTGCAACCACTCAGGATCATTTTTATGAGGGGTGTGACCTTTGTTATATAGGATCAGAATAATAAAAGGGCTCATATTCTGGATTAATGTTCTCCTGTTGTCTTGAAATGCTGAACAATATCTGAACAAAGGCCCTGTACTTTAATTTTTGCTCCGGATCCTAGAAGTTCCATAATCAGTTCTGTAACCAACAGCTCTAATCCACTCCATTTTCTTTACCCTCCATCTGGGTATAGTTATTTCTCCACAATACCTATCAACTTCTAATTTATCATAAACAATTATTTTACTTTTGTCTCCTTCTATCAAAATTCCATGGGAATAAGATATTACAAATATTGTTCACTGTTGTGTCTCCACTGCCTATATGTCTGGCACATTATAGGTTCTTAGTAAAGATTTTTGAATGAGAGAATAAATTAATGATTAAATGAACACAAGAACTAAGAGAGAGTAGGAAGTAAATGGGAGAAGGCAATGACAACCCATTCCAGTACTCTTGCCTGAAGAATCCCATGGATGGAGGAGCCTGGTAGCCTGCAGTCCATGGGGTCATGAAGAGTCGGACATGATTGAGCGAGTTCACTTTCACTTTTCACTTTCATACATTGGAGAAGGAAATGGCAACACACTCCAGTGTTCTTGCCTAGAGAATCCCAGGGACGGGAGAACCTGGTGGGCTGCCAGCTATGGGGTCGCACAGAGTTGGACATGACTGAAGCAACTTAGCAGCAGCAGCAGGAAGTAAATGACACTTTGATAAAAGAAGTGTATGGGAGAAAAATCAAGTGTTTTTCCAATGAAAATGCAGAAAAAAGTTTTCAAACGAAAGAGTAGTTAAATGTGGTGAAAACTACTAAAGGGTCAAGTAAGATGATCTACTTCTGCTTTATTGACTACTCCAAAGCCTTTGACTGCATGGATCACAACAAACTGTGGAAAATTCTTAAAGAGATGGACATACCAGACCACATAATCTGCCTCCTGAGAAACCTGTATACAGGTCAAGAAGCAACAGTTAGAACCAGGCATGGAACAATAGACTGGCCTCATATGAGGGAAGGAGTACATCAAGGCTGTATATTGTCACCCTGCTTATTTAACTTCTATGTAGAGTACATCATACAAAATGTCCAGCTGGATGAAGCGCAAGCTAGAATCAAGATTTTCAGGAGAAATGTTGATAACCTCAGATATGCAGATGACATCACCCTTAAGGCAGAAGGTGAAGACCAACTAAAGAGCCTCTTGATGAAAGTGAAAGAGGAGAGTGAAAAAAATTACTTAAAATTCAACATTCAAAAAACTAAGATCATAGCATCTGGCCCCATCACTTCTTGGCAACTAGATGGTAAAACAATGGAAACAGTGACAATCTTTATTTTCTTGGGTTCCAAAATCACTGCAGATGGTGACTGCAGCCTTGAAGTTTAAAGACACTTGCTCCTTGGAAGAAAAATTATGACCAGTCTAGAGAGCATATTAAAAAGCTTTGCCAACAAAGGACATCTAGTCAAAGTTATGGTTTTTCCAGTAGTCATGTATGGATGTGAGTTGGACCAGAAAGAAACCTGAACACTGAAAAATTGAACCTTTTAAACTGTGATATTGGAGAAGACTCTTGAGAGTCCCTTCGACTGCAAGGAGATCAAAGCTTTCAATCATAAAGGAGATCAAACCTGTCAATCATAAAGGAGATCAACCCTGAGTATTCATTGGAAAGACTGATGCTGAAGCTCCAATACTCTGGCCAGCTGATGTGAAGAACTGACTCATTGAAAAAGACCCTGATGCTGGGAAAGACATAAGAAAGGAGGGGGAGAGGACAGTACAGGATGAGATGGTTGGATGGCATCACCAATTCAATGGACATGAATTTGAGCAAGCTCTGGGAGTTGATGATGGACAGGGAAGCCTGTTGTGCTGCAGTCCATGGTGTCCCAAAGAGTCATATAAGACTGAGCAACTGAACTAACTGGCTGAATATGGTCTTTGCTGTTTATCTTTTTTCTTTTTTTCTGGAGAGGGGCTTTCCAGGTCATGCTAGTGGTAAAGAATCTGACTGCCAATGTGGGAGACACAAGAGATGAGGGTTCCATTCCTGGGTCTTAGAAGATCCCCTGGAGTAGAGAATGGCAACACATTCCAGTATTCTTGCCTGGGAAATTCCATGGACAGAGGAGCTGGCAGGCTACAGTCCATGGGGCCACAATGAATCAGACATGACTGAGCACACACATTTCTTTTTTCAATAATATTTATTTATTTAGCTGTGACAGATCATATTTGCAGCTGGTGGTATCTTTAATCTTCCTTGTGGCATGTGGGATCTTTAGTTGTGGCACGTGGGCTCTAGTTCTCTGACCAGAGATGGAACCCAGGCCCACTACAGTGGGAGCTCAGAGTCTTAGACACTGGACCACCAAGGAAGTCCTGCTTTTGATCTTGAGAAGAGCAATCTACATCAGCATGATGGTGGGGGGTCAAAGAGAAATGAGAGTGAAATAGAGAATAAATAGGAAATTAGGAAGAATTGTTTTTTAATAAATTAGAAAAATCTCTAGGATCTTGGTCTATTTATCATGTACATTCATGTATCTATCTAAATAAAGATTCTAATGGTACTCTTGTAAGACTAACTCTCATAAAATTTATTTTTATCCTAATCCTACAAACTCATATTTTTTACACTATACTTCAATCTCCATTATATTTAATACTTCTGAGGGAGAAGATGAAAAAGTATCAATATTTTCTCTGTACTCAGGAGCTTGTAACATAATTATGGAAATAAGGCAAACATTAAGGAAAAAATTAAATATTTCAAGGCAACATAGAAAAATGTCACCATGTTACACATCATGAATGATTGGTAACAACAATAATTGCATTTAAGGTTTCAGAGGAGAAAAAAATTACTCAGACTGTGGTGGTTAAATGGAGCTTTAAAATAAAGGTAGACTTTAAAAGTCATGTGAAAGAAGGAATAACATGTATGCAGACAGAAAAAGATTTAAAGGAATAGGATTAGGAAAAATTAGAGGATTAGAAAATGTAAAGTTGATTGAGGGAAGCAGACTTTGAGCTAAATTGGTCTGGAATGGAGGGTGTAAGAAGATAAAAAAATTGGATAAAGTAGATAGGAAGTATATACATGACTGTAGGAGCAACATGGTACAATAAAAATAGTATGTACTTTGGAGTCATAGAGATGTATATTTTTATCTTATTGCTTCTCCCAATTAACTAACTTCAGGAACTTAGAGTCTTCTACCTACAATATGGCATAATGCTACTTAACTTATAGATTTGATATAAGGGTTAAATTCACTAAAGTAACTAATTTAGTGTACATGGTATATAATTAGTTCCCATTACAGATATCTTAGATGTTTAAAATCTGCAGTTTATTGTCTAGGTAGAGGAGAATTATAAAAGATTTCTAAATAGGCAAGCAATATATTCAAAAGTGGGTGTTTTTTGAAAGATTAATCTTCTTTCATTGTGCAGGAAATCTTCTTGGTGCCTCACAGCATTAGTCTTCCCTTCTACAAAAGATTTCATTTTAAAAAATTTTTATTGCATTTTAACTTTTTATTTTATATTGGAGTATAGCCAGTTAACAATGTTGTAATAGTTTCAGGTGGACAGCAAAGGGACTCAACCATATATTAACATATACATATATCCATTCTCTTCCAAACTCCCCTCCCATCCAGGTTGCCATGTAACCCTGAGTAGAGTTCTCTATGCTGTACAGTAGGTCCTTGTCAGTTATCCATTTTAAATGTAGCAGAGTTTACATGTCTATCCCAAACTCTTTATCTCTTCCCCAGTTCTTGTTCCCTGGCAACCGTAAGTTCATTCTCTAAGACTGGGAGCCTGTTTCTGTTTCGTAAATCAGTTCATTTGTATCATTTCTAGATACTTCATATAAGGGATGTCACACCATATTTCTTCTCCACTATTCAGTTATCATCATCATATTTTTTGGCTTGGTTTTGCATTTTATATAGATAAAATCACACAGCATTTACTCTTCAGTGCATAGCTTCAAAACCTTATAACAGTAAGACTTTCTTCTTCTTGCTGTGTGTGTGCTATTCCATTGCATGAATATATTACAATACATTTAATAAATGATAAATACAGGTTTCCAAATTTTGGTTGTTATAAATAATGCTGCTGTAAACATTTTTGTACATGGTATTTGATGCACAAGTATATGCACTTGTACTGAGCAAATTCCTTGAAACTGAATTACTGAATCATGCAGCTGCCAGTGTCTCAGATCATGAACTCCTTATTGCCAAATTCAGACTTAAACTGAAGACAGTAGGGAAAACCAATAGACCATGCAGGTATGACTTAAATCAAATACCTTACAATTATACAGTGGAAGTGACAAATAGATTCAAGGGATTAGATCTGATAGAGTGCCTGAAGAACTAACTATAGGAGTTCATGATATTGTACAGGAGGCAGTGATCAAGACCATCCCCAAGAAAAAGAAATGCAAAAAGGCAAAATGGTTGTCTGATGCAGCCTTACAAATAGCTAAGAAAAGAAGAGAAACAAAAGGCAAAGGAGAAAAAGAAAAATGTACCCATTTGAATGCAGAGTTCCAAAGAATAGCAAGGAAAGATAAGAAAGCCTTCCTCAGTGATCAATGCAAAGAAATACAGGAAAACAATAGAATGGGAAAGACCAGTGATCTCTTCAAGAAAATTAGAGATACAAAGGGAATATTTCATGCAATGATGGGCTCAATAAAGGACAGAAATGGTATAGACCTAACAGAAGCAGAATATATTATGAAGAGGTAGCAAGAATACATAGAAGAACTATACAAAAAAGATCTTCATGACCCAGATAACCATGATGGTGTGGTGACTTACCTAGAGCCAGAAATCCTGGAATGGAAACTCAAGTGGGCCTTAGGAAACATCACTACAAACAAAGCCAGGGAAGGTGATAGAATTCCAGTTGAGCTGTTTCAAATCCTAAAAGATGATGTTGTGAAAGTTCTGCACTTAATATGCTATCAAATTTGGAAAACTCAGCAGTGGCCACACAACTGGAAAATATCAGTTTTCATTCTGATCCCAAAGAAAGACAATGCCAAAGAATATTCAAACTACTGCACAATTGCAATCATCTCACACACTAGCAAAGTAATGTTCAAAATTCTCCAAGCCAGGCTTCAGCAGAGGAACCAGAGATCAAATTACCAAAATCTGTTGGATCATCAAAAATGCAAGAGTTTCAGAAAAGCACCTACCTCTGCTTTACTGACTACACCAAAGCCTTTGACTGTGTGGATCACAACAAACTAAAAAGCAGAGACATTACTTTACCAACAAAGGTCCATCTAGTCAAAGCTATGGTTTTTCCAGTAGTCATGTATGAATGTGAGAGTTGGACTATAAGGAAAGCTGAGCATCAAAGAATTGATGCTTTTGAAATGGTGTTGGAGAAGACTCTTGAGATTCCCTTGGACTGCAAGGAGATCCAACCAGTCAATCTTAAAGGAAATCAGTCCTGAATATTCATTGGAAGGACTGATGCTGAAGCTGAAACTCCAATACTTTGGCCACCTTACGCTAAGAACTGACTCACTGGAAAAGACCCTGATGGTGGGAAAGACTGAAGGCAGAAGAAGGGGATGACAGAGGATGAGATGGTTGGATGGCATCATTGACTCAATGGACATGAGTCTGAGCAAGCCTTGGGCATTTGTGATGGACAGAGAAGCCTGGCGTGCTGTAGTCCATGAGGTCACAAAGAGTCAGACAGGACTAAGTGACTGAACTGAACTGAGGTTGTTTCAAGGAGTTTCTATTAGGAATATCAATCAAGATGGTTTATAGATAAAGTTTCTAGAAGACAGCATATTGAAGATACTACTTTCTAGAATGGTTTGTGTAGAAGGAGTATATTTTTATAACTTTATGGGAAGCAGAAGTGTCTTTAAAATTGTAATAAACCACTAAACACAAAGAAAAAGTTTAAAAAGTTGACCTTCCTTAAAATTAAGAATTTTAGTTTATCAAAAGTCACCTTTAAGAGAGTGAAGAGACACAGAGAGAGAACATGCTTTGAATTCATTTATCCAACAGAAGACTCATATCCAGAATATCTGAAAACTGATTAACACATCAATAAGAGAAAACAAACAATCTAGCTTAAAAAAAAAAAAAAAAAGAGGCCCCAAAATCAAACAGCCACCTCACCCAAGGAGCTATCCAAATGGCTGAGAATGAAAAGGCACTTCACTTTATTAGTCATCAGGACAATACAAATTAAATTCATAGTGAAAAACAACTACACTCACCAAAATATATAAAGGAGAAAAGTTGACAATACCATGTATTGGTAAGAAGACAGAGCAACAGTGACTCTCATGCACTGATGATGGGCATGTAAGTTGATATAACCGTGTTCATTCATTTTTTTTTAATACCATGTGTGTCAAGCAAAGCAGCTGAGAACTGAATCTAGCTAGAACTGCAGATTTGCAACCTCTGACAGCTCCTTTATGTAACAGATATGGACCCTGAGGCACAAAGAAGTTAATTGAAGTTTAATTCAAGGTCAAATAGCTAGAACCCATGCCTCCTAACTGCTCAAGTGATGTTTTTCCTGCCACACGGTGTGGTTTTCTCTAAATGACTAGGCAGGAAATGAAGAGTAAAGTATAAGGCTTTGAAATTTAACATATTTCACATTGTGCAAGTAAAATCCATTTCATACGATCTTAAATGAATAAAAGGAATTTAAATCAAATTGATTTCAATTCTGCTAAGGAAGTTTTAGGCTTAAAATAATAATAATAGTAAGCCTAGAACCATCTATTAGAGATTAGAAGTTAGAAAGTTCAAACACAAAAGCCTTTCATAAAAAGATATCTGGGTATTAGTCATCATTGTTTTCATACATTTGAAAGAACTTAATAACCCACTTAATTATTTTTTTTTCTGGAGTACAAATGAACTGTTCCAAAAAGATCAATTAAATAATAGGAGCAAGAGGCATCTTTTTATCATAGGAGTTTCTTGTGAATTTACTGCATTAAAGTTAATTCCCTTGCTATTACTGAGGAAATAGTATGGTCGTGTTGGAGTTTTAAAATGTCTATTGATGCAGGAACAGAATTTCTTGGCAGATGAAACAATAGACTCTTTGGGAACACCAAAGTAGTCTTATAAAATGATCATCTTCTTTAAATTGTTACATCTTTAACCAGAAAGAGAAGTTTTGTCTCACTGCAAAAATGCTTTTATTTCACACCTAGTGAGATAAATTATTATTTTCTCTTGCATGGGAATTTAAATATATAAAACCCTGAATAATACAGTCATAATTTTAAATTCATAGAAATAAAATTAAGGATAGTTAAAAATGACTACTTCAGACTTTTTCCAGTTAAATGTCTCTCCCATCCATTGAGTTGAAGTTCCATCTGCTTTTAATTAAAATAAATTATCTGAAGCTAGTAAATCAGAGAGACCATACAAAAGCCTTTAAAATGTCCAGAGCGTCTCTAAATTTCTCAGAAAACAATACTGAAAAATTTCACCTCAATGATGAAATTCTACCCATCATGTAAACAATAAATGCAAGAGCTTGCAAAAAATAAATAAATAGCAAGTGGAGGACTCTTATTGTGGGACAACAAAAGAGCATACACTTTTCCACAGAAATTAGTTCACATATAAAATGATCTACTGTGCTTTCCACAATGTGGCAATACTAAATGTGTTAGCTGTATGAAGGGCAAGGAGCCAACACATCTGAGAGAGCAAAAAGAAGGAAATGAATTTCTGTGGCACACTGTGCAAAACTTTATAGAAAACTTTTATTCACTTTTATTAATCCTTCACTTTGATGCAGAATGTATTCAATCATTATTCCTTTTTAAGAAAATGCTCTCAGCTATTTTATACAGTAATTGTAAGACATTTTTTAGACATTAAATATCTGCTTTAACATGCTTAGAACAACTACCTACACTCATTTGAATGCCTTTACTGCCAAAGAGTTGGAAGGGAGAAAAGTAGCCTGATAGAGTTAGGCTAAATAATTTATTTCCTTCTAATATTTAACAAACAGGCATAGACAGGTGCAGGCACAAACTAGATCTTTAATGTCTTGCCAGTATTTTCAACATGTTAATGACTCTATAATATTGTACATATGGTTTCAGATGTCTATAATTGGTCAACATACTAAAAGGAGCATTGCAATTTCACTGTGACCTAAGGCTCTAATCCTTTTATTTTTCTTCTTTTCTATCCCTCTTTTCACTCTCAAGAATTGCACAAACATACAGCCAAATACAGACAAAGTCACACAATAAAGGCAGGAGTCCAGCATGTTATCAATTCATTTTAGGATGCCATATCATTTTACATTTTTTTAACCCTTTAAGTGGACAGATACATGTTCTTTTATCAATAATTTCTTTTTTTAAAAGGGTGTTTGCAGATGTGTTGGGCTCCCCTGATGGCACAGCAGGTTAAGAATCTGCCTGCAATGAAGGAGACGCAGGAGACGTGGGTTCGACCCCTAGGTTGGGAAGTTCTCCTGTAGGAAGAAATGGCAACCCACTCCAGTATTCTTGCCGGGAAAATCCCATGGACAGAGGAGCCTGGTGAGCTACAGTCCAAAGGAACACAGAGTTTGACACAACTGAGCACACAAGGCAAGATCTTAACTGAAAATGCAATAATATTTCATTGTGTAGTTGTGCTGTTTAGTAAACTTGTTGCAGATGTGTTTATTTACTTTTTAATCTTTATTTGGCTACATTGGGTCTTAATTACAACATGCAGGATCCTTCCTTGTGGCACACAGACCGTCTAGCTGTGATGATCTGGTTCACTACTTTCGGCTCAAAGGCATAGTTGCCCTGAGGCATCTGTGATGTTAGTTCCCCAAAAAAAGATTGAATACGTACCTCTTGCTTTGCAAGGTGGATTCATAACCACTGAACCACTAGAGAAGTTCCCATGAACGGTTTCTTATGAACTTATTCAGACTTATAAGCTTATTGTAAGACAAAGTCTGGTGAGCAAAACTGATTGAAAATTAGGCTGTCATTCTTTTTGCTTGTTTTGCTTTTAAAACATGAGAATATTTTAAACCATATTTCTGTGTGTGTGTGTGTGAAGTCACTCAGTCGTGTCCGACTCTTTGCGACCCCATGGACTGTAGCCTATCAGGCTCCTCCCTCCATGGGATTCTCCAGGCAAGAGTACTGGAGTGGGTTGTCATTCCATATTTCTGTAGTAATAGAAATAAGAGGTTTCAACTGGGAATGACTTATTTAGGAGAGCCATAACCAAGAATGCAAAGGAAAAAGATAAATTCTACATACACATAAAATCTGTCTTAATATTTTGAGTTAACCCTTAGAGTTGGGGTTAAAGTGAATTTATCATAGATTTTACCTGAAAACTTTTAGTCGAATCTATATTGGTAGAGAATCGGCATGCAATGCAGAAGACTCAGGTTTGATTCCTGTGTTGGGAGGATCCCCTGAAGAAGGGAATGGCTACCAACTCCAGTATTCTTGCCTGGAGAATTCCAGGGACAGAGGAGCCTGACAGGCTACAGTCCACAGGATCACAAAAAGTCAGACACAACAGAGTGAGTAACACTTTCCATTCTTCTTTTTCCATAGACTATAATAGTCAAAAGATCCTGAAACATAGTTCAGGTCTTAAATTAGTAACTTGGGGTCTTACATTTGTTTTTTGATTTTTTTGTTTTTTTGTTTTTGGTATGTCAGGGGAATACTCTCACTTCACCCCTTGAAGTTCTAAAAGAAGCTTGATTGGATTCTCAGAAGAAACTTGGATTACTTCTGGCCTCCTGAAGACCTACTAGGTTTTTGAGAGTAGGCAGATTCCTTATAACCAACCCTTCCCAATGACTCACATCTCCCTTCTGGGCTCTCATTTATTTCACTTATTGATAAGCCTGTCTGCTTCCCTCTAGAAGAAAGAGAGCAGCCTGTGTTTAATTTATCCTCCTGTACTCAGAGAGCTTTGGGGCTTTGGGGGGTGACTGACATACAAGTCCTTTCCTCCTGTTCTTTTAACAAACAATGCATTTGTCCTGATGTCTTTGACAAAATGCTTGTCCTTGACTGTTCAAGGATACTGTTTTCCACATCAGCTGGAAAACTATGGTTCTTTACATCAAATCTAAGTTTTCTTCAAGATCTCTTCTTCTACATCTCCAAGCTCATAGGCTCTCATATCTTCCTTCTCTACTCATTTTCCCACATCTTCAGACAGTTTTTTCCACACTTAAAACTCATATTCATTTATCTCATATTCTTCCTCATATTTCCCCAACACAAGACAACATATGTTATTATTGAAGAACTGCCTTTCCACATGAAATGCTTTATTAGTGAAAAAGTCAATGTGCCATCTTTTAATAGAAGAAAGTTGATAATGGAGGCTACAAAGAAGACACAGAATATACTGTTAATTTTTGTTCTCTCAACGGAAAGTCAGGCCTTATTAGATAAACAAAGTATAAACCACCTGATGTAGGAAAGAGAACAAAGGAAAATAGGAAATGAGAGTAGAATAGGGCTTCTAAACTTATTTTAATAAATATGTGGGACCATAGTGTCTTATGATACAGATTATTGTGGATCCATTAAATAATTGTTAGGGAAATCTGGACTAGAATAATAAGTATGTGAGATACTGGGATTTGCAAAAGAAAAGTTAGAATAGTTAGAATCCTAACTGATAAGCTCAGTTTTACCAGTTACTGCTACCCTCTCAGAATAATTGTTTATTTGATGAGAAATTATATTCTTCCTATGAAATTGTTTGCAATCATTTCTTTCACAACATTTTTCTGCTTTACATAGCATCAACTGACATCTCAAAAGGGAAGAAACATCAGTAACCTATTTGTACAAGCATTCTTTAGGGTGCTGGCACCGTGAGTTACATGCGAGACTCACAAATGATGTCGGTAGGAAGGTAACTTGCATTACAATTAGCCTCATATGCAAAGGAAATGAGCACACAAGTCAGAATCTCATGCACTAAACTATGCCAGGAGACTGGCTCAAAAATTGCATTAGGTGGAAAAAAAACCAGTATCACTTTTGCCTTCATGTGTGCCTTGAAAACCTGCTTGGTTTTTATCATAATCACCATAGAACAGTCATACAGATACTGGCTATTTGACCTCATACATTTTTTGTTAAGTGAGATCAAGAGAACTACCCTGGCTGTAAGTTTAAGAAGCTACTTGTTTTGCAGTTAGTTAGTGCAGGTCAGCATACTGTTGAATGCAGCCAGCCAGATGACCTCTTGGCACTTTCCAATGATTCAATTACCAGAAGCTACCTAAAGGGGACTGGAGAACTTGAGTCTTTCTGTTTCCATCATAGCTTATTCTACTTGGAGCATTACAGGGATTTTCATTTGAAATTGTCTAGTAGTATGTCTATTAAGTGAGTCATAGCTTTTTATTATTCATTAGATACCATAAATATACAAAACTAAGCATCCATTTTTAACGAAAGGCAATGATTTGATAGGTAATAATGGATCATAGGTTTTAAATGCTTTTTTTTAAATCACATTTCACATCTTTCTCCATTTGAAATATCTTCATCTTTTTCCCAGGAGTTAGCATGTCAATTAGGCAGGATGAAAGAATGTAGAGGTGATGACAGAATGAAATACATTTCTAAGAAGTTGAACAAAGCCACTTATAACAATTTATCAGGCACTGGAGATTTCTCAACAACGTCACCCCATGCATTCATATTTACCTTAAATGCAAGCAACAGGTAATGGAAGCATCCATATTCAGTATCCACCTACTTCATCAGAATAGTATCATTAACCTTAAAGTTAAATGTGTTATAAAATTTTTAAATCATTATATATGTTTTTAAGACTTAAATCAGAGTAGCCTTGCACATGGATGTCATACTAAGAATCGAGAATTATTCTGTAGTCCTAAAAGATTTCTCTGAATGCCATTTCTATGTTTTAGTTCTTTGGTGAAGAAAATTACAGAACTACATTTAAAATTAAGAGTTAATATAAAAAGTATTCCTTCTGGATAGGACTCATTCTATTCACAAATTTCTCTATGACAATGACTGCACCCTATATAACTTGCTTGTTCCCACAGTCAACACAGTCCTACAATTTATTCAACAAACACTAGATAGTAATGGCTTTTATGAATGAAGGGCTAAATGTAATGCATTTTTTAAGGTGCACAACATGTTGGTTTTATACATTTATGCATTACACTATAGTTAACACCTAAATATAGCTCTTTTATCTTAAAAATGTGATATTTTATGAATAGGTAAACAAAATTAATTCCAAGAAAGAGAAAAAGAGCAAAATAGGTAAAGAGTATATTAATAGCTTTAAAATATTTTAATTTGTTGGCAGGTAACAGCATCTATATTCATGTACTAAATGTAAGGATTTAAATCATAGCATTATGTTAGGATAGATCTTTGGTCAATTATTTCAACTGTTTGATATAAATATTTTAAATTATATATCTTTTGGGGATTTGAAGTCACTCAGATTCTGCATCTGTTAATTGATGCTAGCCTTTTTTTTAGGTTAGAATTTTCTATTTATAAGTGTGTGTTCTCTAAAGTCTAAGAAGCATGCACAGGGAGAGATGCTCTGCTGGATAATGGAAATCCATGGCTGTGGTCTGCTTTCAGAAGCATAACGATTCCTGACTGACCTCATCCCCAGGCCAGACAGTGGTATTAGTCAAACACAGGAAAACCAGACACACTTACTTTCAACTCTTGACTACTTTCTCTTAATTAAATATTTTTTAAAAAAGAAAGATGCAGAAATTTCACCTCCACTAAAATGACTATTTCAAAATGGACAAATGTAGACAGAGAAAACTTTGAGGAAGAACAATTGGAATAATGTTTAAAAAACAAGAGAGTAAAAAAGTAGGGGGCAATATAGGGAGAAATTCTCCCAAAGTTTATTTGTTACATTTAATGGATGCTAATATATTATTTAAATTAGCCATAAACTCTCTTTACAATTTTTAAGGAAATGTGGTTTTAGTACAAGCTAACAGCCTTTCCTAACAATAGAGATTATAATTACCAAACTTTACTACCTATCATTATTACAGAGATTTAACTTTGAAGCTGTTTACATTGTCAAAGTATTCCCATTAGATTGCAAGAAAAATCTATTAGAGAGTCATATGCTTATACATAAATCGTTATATATAAAGCTGAGTATAGGGATTACATAGTTACAAAGATAAAAGATTTTACATATTTTGTCTATGTCTACATAAATGAGACTCTTTTAGTGTAAAACAATAGTTTAAGAATAATGAATACATTTCTCCTTAAAATCCTTGGTTTTCAAATGTGACATTGAACAAATATCTCATGTCTTAATAAAAATAATGAAAAATATTTCACATTTTTATTTGTGACATCAGACATATCCCAAATTTTACACAAATCTCCTTCCCTCCAAAATATGCATTCCAATTTTTCACTTAAGAGACTGAAAGAAAACAAACTACAAATAAACAGCTATTCTATCCAATTGATGTGCCCAAATGTATCTCTGGGAATCATATTGTCTAATATATTTACATTAGTCAGCTGTTCATAGAATCTTAATTGCAATCTCCTTTTTAATTTTTTGGTTTTTTTAGTTTTATAACCCTATGGTTTGCTGAGAAGAATTTAAACTAAAACAAATTGAGAATATTCTTTCTACTTTCTCTTTGCAGTGGTAATTTAGCTTCTACTGTCTTATCTGCAGGTTCAAAGCAAGAATGTTGCTGCTCTTTCCTCTGTGATCCTTTCTACTTGTAGACAGTTCATGGCTCAGACTTTAAGCAATACCTTCATGATCAGGAGACCCTAAACACAGAGAAAAGATAAACTTGCACATTGAAAGAATGTTGAAACCATTGCAAATACTTTGAAAAAAGAAGTTATGACTTCCATGGTGGTCCACTGTCTAAGAATCCCCCCTGTCAATGCAGGCGGCAGGGGTTCAATCCCTGGTCCAGGAAGATCCCACCACAGGCCATACAGCAATTAAGCCTGTGTGCCACAGCTACTGAGAATGAGTGCCTAGAGCCCATTCTCTGCAACAAGAGAAGCCACCTGCATGAGAAGCACCACACAGCTAGAGAGGAGCCCCTCTTGCCACAACTAGAGAAAGCCATCATGCAGCAATGAAGACCCAGCACAACCAAAAATAAATAAGTGAATAATTTTAGAAAGAAGTTATAAAGGATAAGGAGCTACATTTGTCTGAAAATCTCAAAATCATGAAGTAAAATTTGATTAATCTAGATGCTGAAGAAATGCTTTTACATATATTTAATAGATCAAATATTTCCTAGATTATTGTAACTCTATGGTTCTGCATGTATAATTACCTATGTTAGAAAAGATATACATACCCCTATGT
The DNA here is from genome assembly GCF_014754425.2 of Oryx dammah. Classification (NCBI taxonomy): domain Eukaryota; kingdom Metazoa; phylum Chordata; class Mammalia; order Artiodactyla; family Bovidae; genus Oryx; species Oryx dammah. The sequence goes on along the minus strand of NW_024070188.1, from coordinate 44,459,998 downwards.
TCATTGTAGTATTGTTTACAGTAGCCAAGATATGGAAACAACCTAAGTACTCAACAGTAGCTGAATGGATAAAGAAGATATATATACATACACAATGGACTATTACTTACCCATTAAAAAAAGAATGAAATCTTGCCATTTGCAACAACACGAATAGACCAAGAGAGCATTATGTAAGTGAAATAAGTCAAAGACAAATACTGCGTGATTTCCTTATATGGGAATATAAGAAACAAACAAAGAACAAAAGCAAAAGGGTTATAAATGTAGAGAACAAATAGGTGATTGCCAGAGGGGAAGAGGGTTGGGAGAGGAAATAAAAAGATGAAGGAAATTAAGAGGTGCAAACTTCCAGTTACAAGAGTCAAGAGGATGAAATATAGAGTGTGGAGAATATAGTCAATAACCATGTAATACTTTTATATAGTGACAAATCATAACTAAACTTATCACTGTTATCATTTTGAAATGTATAGAAATATTGAATCACTATGTTGTATAATAGGAACTAACAGTGTCATAGGTCAATTATATTTCAGAAACAAACAAACTCACAGAAAAAGAGTTCTGGTTTGTGGTTATAAGAGGAGGGTGGTGGGAAGAAAGAGAAAGAGTCAAAAGGTACACACTACCAGTTATAAGATAAGTACTAGGAGTCAAAAGGTACACACTACCAGTTATAAGATAAGTACTAGAGATATAAAGTACAACATGGTAAATATAATTAATACTGCCAAAGGATATATATATATATATATAAACAAAAGTTAGATAAAGAGAGTAAATCCTAAGTTCTCATTAGAAGGAAATTTTTTTCTACTTCAATTTTAGATCTATACAATGGCTATTCACCTAATTTATCTGGTAATCATTCTGTGATATAAGTCAAATTGTTATGATGCTGTAATCCTTAATATTGTACAGTGTCATATGTCAATATATCTCAATAAAACTGGAAAACAAATCAATAAATACCTAAGTTAAAGTCCCAAGCAAATATGTTCTATTTATACAGCCATGACTTACACAAGTGTTTTATGTGCAATTATAGAGGGCAAGAGATTTCTACTGGATGGGATATCATAATGACTATATATCATGGTAGAGAGACAAAACAAAGTCTATTAATTACTAAGGAATGTAATATATTAAGTTGTACTAATTAGCTAGCTAACATCCTCCTGATCTATAACATTATCCCTTCATTAGGTAGACTCAATAAACTTGTCTCTACATTTCTACAAAAGAAACTCTACACTTATGTGTAAAAACCCTTTAGTTATTCAGTTCAGTTCAGTTCAGTCACTCAGTAGTGTTCGACTCTTTGCGACCCCATGAATCGCAGCACGCCAGGCCTCCCTGTCCATCACCAACTCCCGGAGTTCACTCAGACTCATGTCCATCAAGTCAGTGATGCCATCCAGCCATCTCATCCTCTGTTGTCCCCTTCTCCTCCTGCCCCTAATCCCTCCCAGCATCAGAGTCTTTTCCAATGAGTCAACTCTTCGTATGAGGTGGCCAAAATATTGGAGTTCCAGCTTTAGCATCATTCCTTCCAAAGAAATCCCAGGGCTGATCTCCTTCAGAATGGACTGGTTGGATCTCCTTGCAGTCCAAGGGACTCTCAAGAGTCTTCTCCAACACCACAGTTCAAAAGCATCAATTCTTCGACTCTCAGCTTTCTTCACAGTCCAACTTTCACATCCATACATGACTACTGGAAAAACCATAGTCTTGACTAGATGGACCTTAGTTGGCAAAGTAATGTCTCTGCTTTTGAATATGCTATCTAGGTTGGTCATAACTTTTCTTCCAAGGAGTAAGCATCTTTTAATTTCATGGCTGCAGTCACCATCTGCAGTGATTTTGGAGCCCCCCAAAATAAAGTCTGACACTGTTTCCCCTGTTTCCCCATCTATTTCCCATGAAGTGATGGGACCAGATGCCATGAACTTTGTTTTCTGAATCTTGAGCTTTAAGCCAACTTTTTCACTCTCTACTTTCACTTTCATCAAAAGGCTTTTTAGTTCCTCTTCACTTTCTGCCGTAAGGGTGGTGTCATCTGCATATCTGAGGTTATTGATATTTCTCCCGGCAATCTTGATTCCAGCTTGTGTTTCTTCCAGTGGGAGGGTAGAGAGAGTAGGTGGAATCATATAATGCTAGCTAGCTCTAAACACTATTAATATAAATATTGTTGATATTTGTCATTACATTTATGTTATCTATATTAAATATAAACAATAAAGATTAAAGTTCTGTGATGAAGCTTATTACAGATAATTTACAGATAAAGGAAATCAGTCCTGAATATTCATTGAAAGGATTGATGCTGAAGCTGAAACTCCAATATTTTGGCAACCTGATGTGAAGAACTGACTTCCTTGGAAAAGACCCTGATGCTGGGAGAGATTGGGGGCAGGAGGAGGAGGGGATGACAGAGGATGAGATGGTTGGATGACATCACTGACTAGATGGAAATAAGTTTGAGCAAGCTTCAGGAGCTGGTGATGGACAGGGAAGCCTGGCGTGCTGTTATCCATTGGGTCACAGAGTCAGACACGACTGAGCGACTAAGCTGAACTGAACAGATGTTTGTCTATTACTGAGACTTTAAATATTTTCACACCTTAGTTTCTTAGCAGATAAGATTTTCAGAGTCTAAATTATTGTTGTTGTTGTTTAGTCCCTAAGTCATGCTCTATTCTTTTGCAACTCCATGGACTGTAGTTTGCCAGGCTCCTTTGTCCATAGGATTTCCCAGGCAAAGAATACTGGAGTCGGTTACCATTTTCTTCTCCAGGAGATCTTCCCAACCTAGGGATTGAACCCATGTCTCCTGCATTGGCAGCCAGATTCTTTACCACTGACCCACCAGGGAAGTAGCTTCTAATAGCTATTAAATAATCGGCTTTCCCATTGAGTGCCCAACATTAATTAACTTGTATCAAGCCACAGGTCTGTCTACTCCCAAATACTACCTATTCTGGATCCTTCTTTTTATGCACAGCCCTTTTCTGGAAGTAGCCAAGAAGCTAAAATAGAACATGCATATTTTAGGGATAAACAACCTGTCTCTCAGCTTGGAATTTTTGCCACTGAGATCTCCAGTGAGATGATTCCACACAAATTAATCTCCCTGACCTCTTCTTTTAGGATTATATTCACTAATCATGAATCTCAGTGGGAACTTTGTTAGCAGAAAGATTAAAAACATATAAAAGAAATAAATGTGCTTAAAAGTGTAATTAGCTTTGTGTCTAAAGCATCAAACAATTTTTTTTTTAAAGTCAACTTATCTTTTAATTATCACCAATCATTTGTGCTAACACAGTTTCCTGCACCATGTCAGACTGTCAAAGAGCCAAACTCAACATTGAAAATAAGGTACATTCTCTTGATTTTTTTACTCGTAATTCAAACACACTAACAGTTTTTAGCTATATTAAGACTCAAGAAAATAGTATCATTTTTAAAAGTGTTTCCCAGTTAGAATATTTAACATTTCTCCAAAATACTGATTATTTTACTTTTATTATAAATGCTCACTCAATATGTTTTCAGTAAGTTCACATTTGGAGCTTTCTGGGTACATAGCATTGTACTTAACCACACTACTTCTGTAACCAAACTCCTATCTGAGATATTAATCTCTCATAAAAGAGACTTAACTGTCACCAAGGTCTTCATTTTTTATTTATTCTTTTTAATAACCTCATGAATAGTTCTACTTGGTCTTGGCTTAATATCTTTCTCACCTGATTTTGAAATTTCTTCTCTTATACACTGGTCATAGCAAACACCCTCTTCCAACAACACAAGAGAAGACTACACATGGGCATCACCAGATGGTCAACACTGAAATCAGATTGATTATATTCTTTGCAAACAAAGATGGAGAAGCTCTATACAGTCAGCAAAAACAAGACCGGGAGCTGACTATAGCTCAGATCATGAAATCCTTATTGCCAAATTCAGACTTAAATTTAAGAAAGTAGGGAAAACCACTAGGCCATTCAGGTATGACCTAAATAAAATTCCTTATGATTATACTGTGGAGGTGAGAAATAGATTTAAGGGACTAAATCTGATAGATAGAATGCCAAATGAACTATGGATGGAGGTTCGTGACATTGTACAGGAGACAGGGATCAAGACCATCCCCATGGAAAACAAATGCAAAAAAAGCAAAATGGCTGTCTGGGGTGGCCTTACAAATAGCTGTAAAAGGAAGAAACATGAAAAGCAAAGGATAAAAGGAAAGATATAAGCATCTGAATGCAGAGTATCAAAGAATAGCAAGGAGAGATAAGAAAGCCTTCCTCAGTGATCAGTGCAAAGAAATAGAGGAAAACAACAGAATGGGAAAGAGTAGAGATCTCTTCAAGAAAATTAGAGATACCAATGGAATATTTCATGCAAAGATGGGCTCAATAAAATACAGAAATGGTATGGACCTAACGGAAGCAGAAGATATTAAGAAGAGGTGGCAAGAATACACAGAACTGTACAAAAAACATCTTCACGACCAAGATAATCACAATGGTGTGATCACTCACATAGAGCCAGACATCCTGGAATGTGAAGTCAAGTGGGCCTTGGAAAGCATCACTACGAACAAAGCTAGTAGAGGTGATGGAATTTGAGTTGAGCTATTTCAATTCCTGGAAGATGATGCTGTGGAAGTGCTGCACTCAATATGCCAACAAATTGAAAACTCAGCAGTGACCACAGGACTCAAAAAGGTCAGTTTTCATTTCAATCCCAAAGAAAGCCAATGCCAAAGAATGCTCAAACTACCGCACAATTGCACTCATCTCGCACGCTAGTAAAGTAATGCTCAAAATTCTCCAAGCTAGGCTTCAGCAATATGTGAACTGTGAACTTCCAGATGTTCAAGCTGGTTTTAGAAAAGACAGAGGAGCCAGAGATCAAATTGCCAACATCCGCTGGATCATCAAAAAAGAAAGAAAGTTCCAGAAAAACATCAATTTCTGCTTTATTGAATATGCCAAAGCCTTTGACTGTGTGGATCACAATAAACTGTGGAAAATTCTGAAAAAGATGGGAATACCAGACCACCTGAACTGCCTCTTGAGAAACTTATATAAAGGTCAGGAAACAACAGTTAGAACTGGACACAGAACAACAGACTGGTTCAAAATAGGAAAAGGAGTGTATCAAGGCTATATATTGTCACCCTGCTTATTTAACTTAAATGCAGAGTACATCATGAGAAATGCTGGGCTGGAAGAAGTACAAGCTGGAATCAAGACTGCTGGGAGAAATATCAATAACCTCAGATATGCAGATGACACCACCCTTATGGCAGAAAGTGAAGAGCAACTAAAAAGCCTCTTGATTAAAGTGAAAGTGGAGAATGAAAAAGTTAGCTTAAAGCTCAACATTCAGAAAACTAAGATCATGGCATCTGGTCCCATCTATTACCCATAGATGGGGAAACTGTGGAAACAGTGTCAGACTTTTGGAGGTGGGGGGCTCCAAAATCACTGCAGATGGTGACTGCAGCCATGAATTAAAAGACGCTTACTCCTTAGAAGGAAAGTTATGACCAACCTAGATAGCATATTCAAAAGCAGAGACATTACTTTGCCAACTAAGGTCCATCTAGTCAAGGTTATGGTTTTTCCAGTGGTCATGTATGGATGTGAAAGTTGAACTTGAAGAAAGCTGAGAGTCGAAGAATTGATGCTTTTGAACTGTGATGTTGGGGAAGACTATTGTGAGTCCCTTGGACTGCAAGGAGATTCAACCAGATCATTCTAAAGGAGATCAGTCCTGGGTGTTCTTTGGAAGGACTGATGCTAAGGCTGAAAGTCCAATACTTTGGCCAGCTCATGAGAAGAGTTGACTCATTGGAAAAGACTCTGATGCTGGGAGGAATTAGGGGCAGGAGAAGGGGACAACAGAAGATGAGATGGCTGTATGGCATCACCAACTCTATGGACGTGAGTCTGAGTGAACTCCGGGAGTTGGTGATGGACGGGGAGGACTGGCGTGCTGCAATTCATGGGGTCGCAAAGGATCGGACACGACTGAGTGGCTGAACTGAACTGAACTTATACACTGACAGAATAATCATCTTTTTTCTTCCCATTCCCTGTGCCCAAACAATGAATACCTTGGGACAACTTGAGAGTTGGAAGATAAAAATTTTAAGAAGCTAAAGAAAAATCATAAATTAGCAAACATGCAAATGATACATTTGTAAATGGGCAAAGTTCTAGTCAGTACATATATGTTTGAACTACTTATGCAGGTGAAATTTTTGCTTTAGGATTAAAAAAATTAATAGAAAAGAAAAAAATGATGACAGATTTTCCTTTCTGGTATTTTGCAACATACATCTGTCTTGCCCTGGCATTGCTGATGTTTTAACACAGGATTGAATGATGTGTTGCCATTGCCTTCTTTGATCTCTATCAAAAATACATATGAAATCCATCCAAGATTAATAACTGTGCATCTGTTCATTTAACAGTGCAGTGAATTTTCAGTCAATGGGCCTACACATGTATCTGAAATGATCAGTAAGTTTGAATGAAGCTAACCATATAATCATGGAAAATGTCTTCTTTACAAGTCATCTATATTTCTGTTTCAGTGAGGTTGACTGCTATTAGGTTGAGATTATTTGAAAATAAATACAATGGTAAAATAAAAACTTTTTATTCACATGATCTTTTTTGACATCTAATTAAACTATAAAAATGGGAAACACTTATTAACCATTAACCTCTCTTGTTAACCAAACTGTCTGGTAAATAGAATATTCTACTAAGGGAATTTTTAGGAAGCAATTCAAATTTCTTTCAGCCTTCAGATAGGATCTTCAGATATTCTTAAAAATAAGGTTAAATTTGTAAAGGATCACAAGAGATTTATAAATAAAAACATTGACTCTGTGATCTAAATAAATTTGGGCACAACTGATTCCCTGAACCTCTCCCCCTAAAAAAGCTGTCAATCACCAGTTTAGTTTAAATTCCAAGTGAAAAGCAAAGGGAGTTTGGTTGTTGTTGGTGTTGCTAGTTTTATTTTTTTGTTTGTTTTTTAATTGGTATTTATTATAATATGAACTACAATAAATTCATTTATAGAGAGTTCTTGTTGAGCATAGTCTTATTGCATAAGCTGTTACTTTGCTAATTTTACTAATTTTCAACTAAAGGTTTCCTTAGCTATAGATTCTAGTTTTACCATATTTTTAAAAAACAGACAAGATAAAATAATTTTTAGTTAATTCATAAAGCTGGATTTAGAAAAGGCAGAGGAACCAGAGACAAAATTGCCAATATCCATTGGATCATAGAAAAAGCAAGAGAGTTACAGAAAAACATCTACTGCTTTATTGATTATGCCAAAGCCTTTGATTGTAACAAACTGTGGAAAATTCTGAAAGAGATGGGAATACCAGACCACCTTCAGTTCAGTTCAGTTCAGTTGCTCAGTCGTGTCCAACTCTCTGCAACCCCATGAACTGCAGCATGCCAGGCCTCCCTGTCCATCACCAACTCCCAGAGTTCCCCTAAACTCATGTCCATCGAGTCGGTGATGCCATCCTCCGACAGAGGATGAGATTCTCTGTCATTCCCTTCTCCTCCCCTCAATCTTTCTCAGAATCAGCGTCTTTACAAATAAGTCAGCTCTTCGCATCAGGTGGCCAAAGTATTGGAGTTTCAGCTTCAACATCTGTCGTTCCAAAGAATACCCAGGACTGATCTCCTTTAGGACGGACTGATTGGATCTCCTTGCAGACCACCTTATCTGCTTCCTGAGAAATCTGTATGCAGGTAAAGAAGCAGCTGTTAGAATTGGACATGAACAACGGACTAGTTCCAAATTGGGAAAGACCCTGATGCTGGGAAAGAATGAAGGCAGGAGGGAAGGGGGACAGCAGAGGATGAGATTGGTTGGATGGCATCACCAACTTGATGGACATGAATTTGAGCAAGCTCCAGGAGTTGGTGATGGACAGAGAAACCTGGTGTGCTGCAGTCCATGGGTCACAAAGAGTCAAACCCAACTGAGTGACTGAAGTGAATTCATAAAGAAGGAATAAGAAACTACAATGCGTATGCTTTGAAATGCAGGAATATTTTTGTTCAAAATAAGCACAGTAAAATGCCCCATGTTCCTCCTATATTACTGGGTGTCTTTATAGACTGTAATGATCTTTTATTTTTTATTTTTATTTTTGCTATTTTTAGACTAATGTCAACCAAATTAGTTTCCAGTTATGACCACGTCTCTGGAGTAAAAACATATATCTCTGACTACCTCCTGGATATCCTAATTTTCTTAACACCTGGATGCATCATCTTCCCACACCTAATCTAGTTCCTTGCCCATTAGATCTAGAATTCACAAATTAGATACTTGTAATTCAATCATAACGACTTGCTTTTTTCTTTTTATTTTTACAATCAAACTTGATATTATGCTAGGTTATCTCTTAATTATGTTTTATAATTTATTATTGTTTGTGTTCATAACAATTATTATCAATGTTATTCTGTGTAGTTTCTTTCATACAAAAAGCATGCCATATCTCCATTCCAGTAATTTTTAAAGTTACTTCCCCCTGACTGAAACAATATTTCCAACTTTCTTAAACTAATTGTTAAAGAACATAGAGTTGAAGTCAAAGCTAATTCCAACCCTCTCTGATATTCTGTTTCAGCCTAGTAGCCACATCTGTTAAGTTTTAAAATTTTCTCAAGTTAAAAGTTTTTATATTTTAGCAACATTTAAATATTTGTTAAATATTTAGTATTTAACAATATTTAGCAAAATAATCAACATACAGAAAGCAATTAGAAAGTTTAATTAATATTATTGGCACAACTTGCTATCATTTCCATCATGAATTGTTCAGTAAATCCTCATTATCTGTTCCACTGCTCCTTTGTTGGGATCCCATACAATCTTAGGCTCATTTCTTATATCATTTACTACAATATATCAATAGTTTCTCTTAACATGCCACCATACTGTAAGTTACTCTAGAGCAGAGTTTCCTACTTACTTATCTATGCACACCCTTTAGCACAGCTTCTGGTACAAAGTGAGCATTTAATAAATATGTGTTGAACGTAATTGTAAAGCCAGAAAATAATCAGGAGATTGTAAGCAATCTTATTAATACATCAAAAATAAGTAAAGAATGAATGAGTAAATGAACATTTATTAAATATTTTTGTGACAAGTGCTATTCTAGATACATACCAAAGGAAATACAGTAATCTTATTAGTAATTATTATCTTCAATTGACAAGTAAGATAATTGCAATCTAAAGAGTTTATATGCCTAGATTATATTGCCAGTAAGAGTTGTAAATCGAATTTCAATTTTCAGCTCCAAATTGAAGTATCTTTTTATGTAAAATAGAGTTATATATTAAAATCAAATTATTGATAAAGTTGATAATTTCTACTTTACTCTGGATCAGGATTTTTTAACCTAGAGTCTGAAGACAGCCTTTGCAGTGTCCATAAATCTTCTATGAGTCCATGTACAATTGCATGTATGTCAATTTGCTAGGAATAAGCATCCATGGTTCTTTTTCTTGGCTGCACCAGGTCTTCATTGCTGCCCGTGGCTTTCTCTAAGTGCAGCATTTATGCTCTGTAGTTGCAGTGTGAGGGTTTAGTTGCTCTGGTGACATGCAGAATCTTCCTAGACTAGGGATTGAACCTGTGTCATCTACATTGGTCGTTGGATTCTTTACTACTAGAACACCAGAGAAGTCTGCATCCATGGTTCTTATCACAGTCTCAAAATAATTCATGACCTGAAAAATGTTCTAGATGATAGGTTTTTCAGTTCTCAAAATACTTGATCAAACCAGTAAACTTTATGTTTTATTATTATTTATTGTCATCAGACCTGGAAGTCAAAGGGAGCCTTGGGTAACTTCTGTAGCTCAAAAGAGGACTGAATCTTCTGGGGAGTAAGGTAGTGGACTCATATGGTTCTTCCTGGGATGCTAGGTTGGAGTGTTTTAGTCTCCATTTTGAAGAAGCATCAGTGATATGCAGCAAATGGTGAAGGCAGTGGTGCACCCAAGAAACAGTGCTGCCTCTTGTCTTCATTTCAGACAACAAGAGCTTTCACTTGAATGTACATTGTCATGCTGCTTCTCTTTTTAGGAAATCTTGCTAAGGAAAAGATTGTCAGCTAAACTAGTGTGCCTAGTGACATGGTCCATTTGTACTCTGGTGCAAGCAGTTTTCTCACCCCAGACTCGCAACAGGATGTGGACTAGTGGCTGGTCCACAAGCCACACCTTGAGGGCCACTACTCTGGGTTGTTGGGCATTTCTCCTAGTTGTGTTTTTTTCTGTGTAACTTCAAGCTCTGGTGTCTAAACTTGATTCTTTGAGTCTTCTGAAGATTCTTTGAACTGTATAGCCCTTTTTTTTCTTTTTTTTTTTAATTAATTTATTTATTTTTAATTTTTACTTTACAATTCTGTATTGGTTTTGGCATAGATTGACATGAATCCACCACAGGTGTACATGCGTTCCCAAACATGAACCCCCCTCCCATCCCCCTCCCCACAACATCTCTCTGGGTCATCCCCGCGCATCAGCCCCAAGCGTGTCATATCCTGCATCAGACATAGACTGGCAAGTAGCTCCAATAAAGTCTGTTTTCTGCAATGAATATGGTTCACGAAAATTTGTAGCTGATAATTTTATCCAGTGGGCAGGGAGACATCAGACTTCAAGTCACACTATTACTTTCAGTGCAGGCTTTTGGCCTGCATTTTTCTCGCACTTTTAGGTCTTGCTTTGCTTTTGAATGCATCCTGTGCTTCCTCCTACGGTTACCTCAGCTTAATATTCCCTTTTGTTCATGCAAATAATCCTTTGAAGAGCATTGAGTTCTCAAATTTCCTTCATGATTGTTTTACCTTCAGCTGTCCTATCTTGCCTGACTCTCTCTATATTTTTTAAAGCTTGGGAGTGGCAATTGTTTAATAATTATACCTAAAATAACTATGGTTATGTAGCACTTGTTAAGAATTACATCCATGTGAAACTGTTCACATCTAAAGAATATGTTTCTAAAGGAATAACAAATTATATACCTTCAAAGTGAGCCAGGGAAACATAAAAGCCCAGAAAAGGTCACACACGCCTAAATTAGCTAACCAAAGACAAACAGGGATTTCCCTGAAGCCATTTTCTAAGCAAATTCACCAAATAGCTCTTTCTTCCCTACTGTGAGCATGTGAAAGCCTATAACTTCCTAGGGCTTTTCCCAACTTAGACAATTTTAGATTCTTAGTTTTTTAATCACATTATCCATAAACTATATGGGAAACTTTTTATCATTGGAAACATGCCTCCATGATTACAGGCTACTCTTTATTTTGTTGGAACTCCATTGGAATTAATGGTGGCTTTACTAGAGGAGTATACTTTCTGATTATTTTATTAAGGACTTGGGAGCAAATTGGATATTGAAAATCATTGACCTATGAAAGCAAAGCTCAAAACATTTTAGTTGCCAAAAGAGAACTGATAACATTACAAAAATGTTAATTAAGAAGGATAACTAAAAGGAGAATGATGAATGAAAAGAGGTCTAAATGTCCTACCAGACACTGAACTAGCCACAACCTTATTACAAAAATTAAGCCAGAGGATTCTCCTGGTCTCTAAGTAGTGATTTTGAGAATTCATAAAATTTAAAATATATTTTAATAAAATCAAACAAAATATAGCATTGTTGAAAAAACAAGGTATTGAGATTTGAATAAAATAAAATGTGGTCCTCCTTTACCACTTCTCTTCGACTCCTCAAACTTATCTACTCTTTAACAATTAGGCTTGCTTCCTTTGAACCCTTTCTTCTTGTGGAAATACAGGGTACCAAGCATTCCATGGACTCCTCTGCATTTTTGAGCCTCCTTGTATTTAGCAACTATGTTTGACTAATTATGTCTGTAAAATATAAGGAGAAATAATGTGTCCCTTTTAAGTAAAGATAGTGGCTGTTTTCCTCCTGCTTAGATCAACCAATCAAGCCTATTGTTCGGGTAGCAGAGAAGGCAGAGGATTAAATGGTCAGGATCACCAAGTCAGTGGGGAGGACAACTACACTATAGATTTGGCCACAACAATGAACTTATGACAGTAAGTCATAAGTTCCTGTTGCTTTAAATCACTGAGATTTAAAGGATATATATTAGTCTAGAAAAATCTTTGCTATTCTAATATACCTGTGTATATAACATACATATAGAGAAAGACAAAGACTATATAAAAATACTTTTATCTCTATTTCTTCAAAATTGAGATGATAGTATGAATACTAATCTACAACTTCCTTTCACAAGCAACAGTATCTTTTGGTTATCCCAAGAAGAATTTAACATCTTTCATATTAACAAAGCATGTAATGAGCAGTTGACACTCAGAACAAATGTTTGCTTTAGTAATGGTATGCCAAAGCCTTTGACTGTGTGGATCACAATAAACTGGAAAATTCTGAATGAGATGGGAATACCAGACCACCTGGCCTGCCTCTTGAAAAACCTATATGCAGGTCAGGAAGCAACAGTTAGAACTGGACATGGAACAACAGACTGGTTCCAAATAGGAAAAGAAGTACATCAAGGCTGTATATTGTCACCCTGCTTATTTAACTTCTATGTAGAGTACATCATGAGAAACGCTGGGCTGGAAGAAGCACAAGCTGGAATCAAGATTGCTTGGAGAAATCTCAATAACCTCAGATATGCAGATGACACCACACTTATGGCAGAAAGTGAAGAGGAAATAAAAAACCTCTTGATGCAAGTGAAAGAGAAGAGTGAAAAATTTGGCTTAAACCTCAACATTCAGAAAATGAAGATCATGGCATCTGGTCCCATCACTTCATGGGAAATAGATGGGGAAACAGTGGAAGCAGTGGCTGACTTTATTTTGGGGGGGCTCCAAAATCACTGCAGATGGTGACTGCAGCCATGAAATTAAAAGACGCTTACTCCTTGGAAGAAAAGTTATGACCAACCTAGATAGTATATTCAAAAACAGAGACATTACTTTGCCAACAAAGGTCCGTTTAGTCAAGGCTACGGTTTTTCCAGTAGTCATGTACGGATGTGAGAGTTGGACTGTGAAGAAGGCAGAATGCTGAAGAACTGATGCTTTTGAACTGTGGTGTTGGAGGAGACTCTTGAGAGTCCCTTGGACTGCAAGGAGATCCAACCAGTCCATTCTGAAGATCAGCCCTGGGATATCTTTGGAAGGAATGATGCTAAAGCTGAAACTCTAGTACTTTGGTCACCTCATGCGAAGAGTTGACTCATTGGAAAAGACTCTGATGCTGGGAGGGATTGGGGGCTAGGAGGAGAAGGGGATGACAGAGGATGAGATGGCTGGATGGCATCACTGACTTGATGGACGTGAGTCTGAGTGAACTCCGGGAGTTGGTGATGGACAGGGAGGCCTGGCGTGCTGCAATTCATGGGGTCGCAAAGAGTCAGACATGACTGAGCAACTGAACTGAACTGAAATATAAAACCTATTAAATCAAATGATGATCCGTGATAATATTGCTAATCAAGGCTTATTTTATAGTTTCTTATTAAATTATATTAAAATAAACGTTGTAACTCTTAGAAATGTCAAATTTGTTTCAAAGATTCGTTTTTCTCATTTAGATCACTAGTAAAATATCATTGCTCCTAACATACTTGTTTTATGCAGAGAAAGTAGTAGTTTTGAAAAATTACTTTTATTTTGTTTTGTTTTGCTTATGCCAGGTGCTAATCAGGGTACATTTTATTCCCCGATCATCTAATAGATACAGGCATCTAAGAGTTGACAGGAAAAAAAAAAAAGAAAATGTCAGAACTTAAGAGTCCCAAACAAAAGAAAACCCTGTTTGTTCCCAGATTTAAAAATCTAATCCCCTGTTTTGAGATTTAAGTTGTCATTGGTTCCTATTTTAGTTGATATGATTACAAGACGAACACCAGTAACTATTTTTATTCCTAAATCTTGGAGTGTCAATATGGTGAGAATCTAGAGATTGTGTTCAACTAAATGTGAATGGATTTTGTTTAATTCTGTGAGAATGCTTGATAGGTTTATCTGCAAGTAACTGTTAGTTTTACGGTTAATTGGGTTAGGCTGATAACTTGTTTTCTTTTCCACACAAGTGATTCTTTTAAAGCATAAGTGAGGAGAAAAATTCACAAACAAAGTCACTGGATCAACCAGTTTGGTTAAATGGCAGCCTTTATACCTGCCATTCAGGTAACTTCAACAAACATTTCTGTAATTGCTAGTGTGGACTTGACCTTGAAAAAGAGGTAGCTAGAGGATTATCTGGTGTATTGTTCAATAAACTGCATCTTCAAGCCACCCAGACTTTAAACGCAGCAGGATGTTATAGTGTTGTTTTCAAATCCTGTTTTTAGGATGATCAAACATTTCACAGAGCCTGCTCAGGGATTCCTCTTTGGCATATTACATGCTGAAAACGATTACTTCACTCCAGACGGCTATATTTTACAGCTCTTGTTTGTTCCATAAGTTTGGAATGGGTACAGTTCTGCCAACACAAAACATTTACTTTCTCCACATTCATACAAAAGAAATTTTGGCCAGCTCTGCTAACTGTCTACACTCTAAAAACTTCCTAAATAAGGAATTCTTATTCAAAGAGATAAAGGAAATGAAGCACAAGTTACCCAAACTTTTGAGTTTGTGGGAAGAAAAAGTGAGTGATAACTGAAAGTGTGAATCAACTGTACTTATTAAAACAGTGATTTTTTTCCACTCAGCTCACCAAGGAAATTTGCAGGTTCCAGTATGAACCATCGATTAACTCAACTGACAGCAGCTCCAATATTTCCCAGTTAGGACTCATATCCCTTCATTGGAAGAAAGAGTACACTTTCTCCACGGCTTTAAAAAATTTTTTAATTGGCATATAGTTTCTTTACAGTGTTGTGTTAATTTCTGCTGTACAAGAAAGTGAGTCAGCTACATGTATGCATGTATCCCCTCCCTCTTGCACTTCATTCCCATGCCTACCTCCATCTCTCCCCTTCCCACCCACCTAGGTCACCACAGAGCACTGAGCTGAGCTCCCTGTGCTATACAATACTTCCCACTAGCTATTTGTTTTATACATGGCAGTGCATATAAGTCAGTCTTCAAGACTACCAAGCTCAAGCAAGTAGATTTACACAGAGAACTATGAACAGTCACGCAGTATTGTATTTTATTTACTTTGATATCCCCAGCATAGAATTTAGTTGCCATTTTTTTTTTATAATGAAGTTAGTTGCCAGAGCTGCTGTGAAAGTGAGGATAAGGACCAGTTTCAAGCAGCAGTGGTTAAACCATCACTATTCAAATTATGGCTCAGGTTCTAGCAATGTTGGCATCACCTGAGAACTTATTAGAAATACATTCAAGCCTGGTCCCAGACCTACTAAATCAGAATCTGCATTCTAACAAGACCACCAGGTTATTTATAAATCACATTCAAATCTGAGAAGCACATGACTAAATAAACCCATTCTGATCTCTCCATAACGGGCCTGCCTTTGTGTTCATGGATTCTGTGGCTTAGGCTCTCATAGGTGACTACTTCTAAGTTCACTCAATAACTCATTCAACACATGAGCACTTAGTATTTGCCAACACTCTTCTAGGCTCTTCTCAATATAGATAAAAATCATAGCTTTAGTTGGGCTGTTGAGATAAAGCCCCAGTGTCCATAAACAAATAAAGCACATTATTTCTACAGAAAATTTTGATGTATTATACTTGTTAATTCTTTGGTGAAGCAGAATTTAAACAAACAGAGAAGCCTTGCACTCAAAAATTACTTATTGATGGTCTACAAATTACATTTTTTCTCTTTACCTGTTCAGAATGGGTGAAATGGCAGTATTACCTAAGTAGCTATGAATAAATCGGTATTTTAGTTACAGTATGCTTTCTCTCTGGATATCTGTTTCCAGGGTAATCCTTGCATAAGACACATAAGAACATTTAATCAGTCACAGAGGACTAAATAAGAAAATAATTACAAAATTACAATTCATAGAGAAAATGATTAGTCTTACAGCAAAACATGTAGTTATAGAAATTATGAATTAACTTATCTGTCACCTTCAAACATTGGTCTTACATTCCTAAAAGGAAGTCCCATTACACTGTTAAACCTGTAAGAAAAAGTAGAACAAATCAGTGATGCCATTTAGTAAACTTAACTACATGGTACACAGAATTTCTATGGCATTGTTAATATTTCAGTTAGTATTCAAGTATTCAGTAACGAGATAAGTCATTCACAAGTCTCAATGTCCGACTTCAAGGAGAATAAAAATAGCATAAGCTATAAATGATAAATTGTTCTCCATCATTTCATATATGTTTTATATGTATACATATACACACATATATAAATATACATATATTTATAGACATGCACACATACAGCATCCTGAGTACATCAGTGCTTATATTGGTAATGAACAGAAGAATAAAAATGTTTAAATTTATTCCAGATATGGAATTATGAAATATACAAATAGCTTCTGGAAGAGCCTTCATTTTCTTGTATCTGTGAGTATGCCCATGGATATTTCTTTGATTCCTGTATTTGAGCCTCGGGAATCCTACTTTGTTTCAGATTCCACCCCATTTATAACTTCAATAAGCATGCATTGAGCATCTACTAGGAATTTATGAGGAACTCTATAAGAAACTCCAATACTTTGGCCACGTGATGTGAAGAACCAACTCAATGGAAAAAACCCTCATGCTGGGAAAGATTGAAGATGGGAGGAGAAGGGGATGACAGAGGATGAGATGGTTGAATATCATCACTGACACAATGGATGTGAGTTTGAGTAAGCTCCAGGAGTTGGTGATGGACAGGGAAGCCTGGAGTGCTGCAGTCTATGGGGTATCAGAGAGTCAGACATGACTGAGTGACTTAACTGAACTGAACTGAAAAACTGAGTCATAAAATTAGCTGTGTGCTCCCCTAGGTTCAATTATCAACTGCATTTGTAAAAATCAGGACAGTGGCATGAAGAAGATCATGGTTGAATTTGATGACAGTATATTTATGATAAGCAAATATAGGTTTGGTAGTGAAAATAAAAAAGTTGCCACAGATTCAGGAAAAGTCTGATTATTCTGTAGCCATGGTTAAAAGTAAGGACTAACTAAGCCTCTAAGATGTTGTCAGCCCACTTGCATTTGTGAATGTTTGTCAGTGCCTATACTCTATGCTACTCTAGTGTTCTTGCTTGGAGAATCCCCATGGATGGAGGAGTTGGGCCGCAGTCTGTAGGGTCACTAAGAGTCACCCACGGTTGAAGCAACTTAGCAGGCAGCAGGCAGGCATACTCTATGCTTCCCCTAAAGTCATATGAGATAAATTTTCTGTTCTGCTCCAAGAGACTACCTGAGTGACATAGTTCTCCTGCAATAATTTGTTTTGTGCTGTTTATTCTAGGTATTGTGTGATGGCCTCATTGGTTTTGACAATGGATAGCATATCTGGTAAGAGG
The DNA here is from genome assembly GCF_014754425.2 of Oryx dammah. Classification (NCBI taxonomy): domain Eukaryota; kingdom Metazoa; phylum Chordata; class Mammalia; order Artiodactyla; family Bovidae; genus Oryx; species Oryx dammah. The sequence goes on along the minus strand of NW_024070188.1, from coordinate 44,442,417 downwards.
AGAAAGACACCCTTGACTGTTCAGCTTCTTTCTAGCAGAATATGCTGTAATGTTCTCTGACTAAACCATGGCATTCTCCCCATGTGATCTTCAAGCATCTCCCGAGAGCTTGCTAGAAATGCAAATTCTTGAACCTCTCCAGACTTACTGGACTAGGGATATCTTTAACAATTCTGCTCAAATTTAGAGACACTGTTAGGAGGTACAGAGCCTACGTATTGCTAAGATTCAAACCCCTGGAATACCACCTCCTAAATATTGTGACCTTGGGTAATTCACTTAACTGTTCTGTGCTTTGACTTCTGAAATAATTAGAGGATCATATAGTACACACATAGTACTTAACATCTAAGGTTATTGTGAAGAGTAAAGAACACAATGATTTTAAAGTGTTTAATCTGGCCTGTTGTAAGTGCTGTATAATTACTAGCTATTTTATTATATTATTATTATTAGTTATTAAAACCATTCATGTATAACGATGAATTCACTGATAACTATATTCAAGAATACACCAATTATATACAAGGAATATAGGCAGCATTTTGTAAAGCACCTTACTCATTGGTAATCAGCTACAGTTTAGTTGAGAGAATCATTTAAACAAATGCTAATAACAAAAAATAAAAAGTAAACAGTATTAACCTCAGATTACCACCTTAGGTGATGAAGATCAGGGCTGCTCAAATTATTCAAGGTGAAAAATCAGTTTTTCATTTTTTTCCCCAGTCTGTCTTGGACTGATTTAACTTGTGACTCACACAGAATTTAAACAAAACAGAAACTCGTCTATATCTTGTTTTGTGAAATGAGTCCCCTGATCTTGTGTTTGTATGTCATGAGCAGCGCTAAACATGAAAGTATCTAAACTCTTGCTCTCAATTTTTGTAAATATGTTACCAGCAATTAGGTACAACAATTCATAGATCACATTTTCAGTAGAATCAAAATAAACAATAAAGATAGCTGACTTCAGACAACAAATATGTTTTCTTCCTTTTCCGTATGCCAATTAATACATGCATGTATATGCACACACTTAGCTTTCATTCAAATTTATGTTAAAATAAGAAATCTTTAAAATTAACAACATGATGCCATTCTTCATATAATGAATATTTTTATACCAAAGTTAACTGTTAAAATGGATCATTTCTCAATATCTAAAACTAAATATGCCACTAAAATATGGAATATGGAATACTATGTTTAAGAAATTAAGTGAGATACTTGCTTCAGGACACTTTTAATCAAAAGCAACAAGTACATTGCTCAGTGATGAATATTTGAGGACTGTGAATGATGATATTTTCATTAAACTAAAGACAGGTTCTTAATTATCTTTTTGCCATCCATGCCTTTCACAATTCTATTTGAGAGTTTTCATTTGAGTGAGTGTGTGTTGAAATGCTTTTTTCCACCTAGTGTTATTGAGATATATCTGATATATAACACTGTGTAAGCTTAAGGTGTACAACTTGATGATTTGAAATATATATATACAAATACATATATTTATATTTTGAACTGATCACCATAATAAGGTTAGTTTTCACTTCTCATCTCATGTCATTTCCTGTGTGTGTGTGTGGTGAGAACATTTAAGATTTACTCATTTAGAAACTTCTAAGTATGTAATAGAGTATTGTTCACTATAGTCACCATTCATCTTATAACTGAAAATTTGTATCCCCTTACCAACATCTCTCTGTTTCCCCTGGTAACCACCATTTTGCTCTCTGTTTCAATGTGTTCAGCCTTGTTAGACTGCACATATAAATGAGATCATACAGTATTTGTCTTTCTGTCTGATTTATTTCACTTAGTATAATGCCCACAAGGAACATCCATGTTGTCACAAATGTCAATTCTCTCTTGTTTTTTGTAATATTCATTCTTTAAGATTTTTATTTCTAATTTATCATTTGTGTCTTGAAAATTTTAAATGTATACATGACAAATTAATTTCAAATAAGAAGTATTAAATTTATCAATATGTAAAATAATAATGATAATTTTATTAATAATTATTATTACATCATATATGGTATTATAATTATTCTGCAGTTTCTGGGTTGTCTGCTTGGTGGCTATATGATAGGGTTAATGACGACCTCCTCCAAGAGGGCTTATGCTAGCAGAGGGATGGAATTCCAGTTGAGCTATTTCAAATCCTCCAAGAGAGCTTAACGTAGTGGAGGTGATGGAATTCCAGTTGAGCTATTTCAAAATTTAAAAGATGATGCTGTGAAAGCACTGCACTCAATATGCCAGCAAATTTGGAGAACTCAGCAGTGGCCACAGGACTGCAAAAGGTCAGTTTTCATTTCAATCCCTAAGAAAGACAATGCCAAAGAATGTTCAAACCACCTCACGATTGCACTCATGTCAAACACTAGCAAAGTAATGTTCAAAATTCTCCAAGCCAGGCTTCAACAGTACGTGACCCATGACTTCCAGATGTTTAAGCTGGATTTAGAAGAGGCAGCAGAACCAGAGATCGAATTGCCAACATCCGCTGGATCATTGAAAAAGCAAGAGAGTTCCAGTAAAAAACATCTACTTCTGTTTTATTGACTACGCCAAAGACTTTGACTGTGTGGATCACAACAAACTGTGGAAAATTCTGAAAGAGATAGGGATAGCAGGCCACCTTACCTGCCTCCTGATAAATCTGTATACAGGTCAAGAAGCAACAGTTAGAACAGGACATGGAAAAACAGATTGGTTCCAAATTGGGGAAAGAGTACATTAAGGCTGTATATTGTCACCCTGTTTATTTAACATCTATGTGGAGTACATCAGGCAAAATGCCCGGCTGTATGAAGCACAAGTTGGAATAGCCTCAAATACGCAGATGATACCACCCTTATGGCAGAAAGTGAAGAGCAACTAAAGAGCCTCTTGATGAAAGTGAGAAAGGAGAGTGAAAAATCTGGCTTAAAATTCAACATTCAGAAAACTAAGACCATGGCATCTGGTCCCATCACTTCATGGCAAATAGATGGGGAAACAGTGGAAACAGTGACAGACTTTATTTTCTTGGGCTTCAAAATCACAGCAGATGGTGACTGCAGTCATGAAATTAAAAGACAATTGCTCCTTGGAAGAAAAGCTATGACCAACCTAGACAGCATATTAAAAAGCAGAGACATTACTTTGTCAACAAAGATCCATCTAGTCAAGGATATGGTTTTTCCAGTAGTCATGTATGGATGTGAGAGTTGTACTATAAAGAAGGGTGAGCACCAAAAAATCGATGCTTTTGAACTGTGGTGTTGGAGAAGACTCTTGAGAGTTCCTTGGACTGCAAGGAGATCCAACCAGTCCATCCTAAAGGACATCAGTCCTGAGTGTTCATTGGAAAGACTGATGCTAGTTCAGTTCAGTTCAGTCGCTCAGTTGTGTCCAACTCTGCTAACCCATGAACTGCAGCACACCAGGCCTCCCTGTCCATCACCAACTCCCGGAGTCCACCCAAACCCATGTCCATTGTGTCGGTGATGCCATTAAACCATCTCATCCTCTGTCGTCCCCTTCTCCTCCTGCCCTCAATTTTTCCCAGCATCAGGGTCTTTTCAATGAGTCAGCTCTCCACATCAGGTAGCCAAAGTATTGGAGTTTCAGCTTCAACATCAGTCCTTCCAATGAACACCCAGGACTGATCTCCTTTAAGATGGACTGGTTGGATCTCCTTGCAGTCCAAGGGACTCTCAAGAGTCTTCTCCAACATCACAGTTCAAAAGCATCAATTCTTCAGCGCTCAGCTTTCTTTATAGTTCAACTCTCACATCTGTACATGACCACTGGAAAAACCATAGCCTTGACTAGACAGACCTTTGTTGGCAAAGTAATGTCTCTGCTTTTGAATATGTTTTCTAGGTTGGTCATAACTTTCCTTCCAAGGAGTAAGCGTCTTTTAATTTCATGGCTGCAATCACCATCCGTGGTGATTTTGGAGCCCAGAAAAATAAAGTCAACCACTGTTTCCACTGTTTCTCCATCTATTTGCCATCAACTGATGAGACTGGATGCCATGATCTTCGTTTTCTAAATGTTGAGCTTTAAGCCAACTGTTTCACTCTCTTCTCTCACTTCCATCAAGAGGCTCTTTAGTTGCTCTTCACTTTCTGCCATAAAGGTGGTGTCATCTGCATACCTGAAGTTATTGATATTCCTCCAAGCAATCTTGATTCCAGCTTGTGCTTCCTCCAGCCCAGCATTTCTCATGACATACTCTCCATAGACATTAAATAAGCAGGGTGACAATATACAGCCTTGATGTACTCCTTTTCCTATTTGGAACCAGTCTGTTGTTCCATGTCCAGTTCTAACTGTTGCTTCCTGACCTGTATACAAGTTTCTCAAGAGGCTGGCCAGGTAGTCTGGTATTCCCATCTCTTTCAGAATTTTCCACAGTTTATTGTGATCCACACACCTGATGCAAAGAGCTGACTTATTTGAAAAGACCCTGATGCTGGGAAAGATTGAAGGCAGGAGGAGAAGGGTACGACAGAGGATGAGATGGTTGGATGGCATCACTGACTTGATAGACACCAGTTTGATCAAGCTCTGGAAGTTGGTGATGGACAGGGATCCCTGGCATGCTGCGGTCCCTGGGGTTGCAAAGAGTTGGACACGACTGAGCCATTGAACTGAACTGAAGTGATATGATAAAACCATATAGTAAATATTTGTATAAAATAATAATATTTCTAATAGAAAATATTAGATGAAATTCTGTATATCCCATGAAGCTAGTAATTATAGCAACAGTGAGCTTGCTTATTTGATAAAGGATGATAGGAGGATAGAAATTACTAACCTTGGAAATTGCCCCACCACTGTGGATATTCATGGCCTTCTGAACAGCTGAGAATTTTATTCCAGTCACTGTAGGTTCTGTTCCTTATTGTAAACCCATTGCTGACTACATATTCACCATTTTCTAACACTTTTAAGCCAGTGATAATATTTATAAAATTTAGACCTCAACATTCATTCATTAAAAAAAAAAAGGGTAGCTTTTTTTTTTCTGCTCCTCTACATACACTTTTGTTTTAAACTATCTTTCTTGGATATGGTATTTTGATTATGAACAAGGGAACCCAATTGAAAGGTTTTTTCTTTGCTAAAGAAAGTCATTTAATGCCAAATAGTAACAATGTATTATCATAATATCACAATTTCACTCTAATAGTTTGTTCTTAAAAGTTGGCAGAACTTATTCAGCAACAAATACAGTTGAATTAAATCAATCATGTCATTAAGCAATATGATTTACTATAGATACTTTATAATGTTTCATGGCCAGATTAATGCCTAAAATAGGATGTGTGGATATGACCTTTATTTTCCCGTAACTCAGTGAATGTTATTCTTTGTCTCCATTTCTGCTGATTTTGAGAAATTTAATCTTGCTAATTCATGAACACAGTTGCCTCTGGTTTAACACTCTGTCTCTCATCTTTTAAAATGTGCTAGCTCTCAGAATCTCCCCCTTTCTTTTTCTTCCCTGTTCATTGAGGCAATCTAATTTGCCAGGGCCTCACTTTTGTCCTGGAATCAGAAGACAACAATCTGGTCTGAGAGCCCCACTGCAGACTGACCCTTTGATGGCTGGTTGAATCATTCAGAATAGGTGAGGTGTCACTGTCAGCCCCAAACTTCAGTGCTGAAAAAAACGGAGGTTTCTTCCTTTCTCATGCTCTAAGACCACAGTGGATCAAAAGATGGGTTTGTCTAGGTGTCTTACCACTGACTTTTCCCCCCAGGGGGTTCCATCATCCTACAGTGATGGTATTTAAACCCATTTCCACAACTGCCATGGCCGAAAAGAATGAGAGAAACTCATACACACCAGCAATAAATGCTTCCTCCACAGTGACACATATTACAGATTGTCACATCTCACTGACCAAAAAAGCCGGTTGCCGTGCCTAAACTTCAAAGTGCAATCTTTTCCAGTGGCCTCAGCCAAATATCAGTGAATAATGGATATTTAGTACGAGATTCTTGGCATGCTGGCTTTTATTTCTCTTGAAAAATAACCTTATTATTTATTACCTTCCAATGTCAAATAATGCCTATGCCACTGTGATTATTTTTCCTTTCTGGCAACTTATTCTCTTAAGTTGGAAACATACATTTATTTTTTCTTTTATCCTTGGAGTTCACACATTTTGCAAGGATTTACATAGTGTTGTAGGTCTTCTTATTAAATCAACCTGTAACTTACTCAGCCCTCTTAATTGTTAGAATCAAATATATTCTCAGTTCAGGAAAATTTGTGTCTAGAAGTTGTTTCATAATGACCTCACTCTCATCCCCTCCTTTGCCTCCTCTAAATCACCTTTTGCTGCTTTTGCTCTTAAAGGTATTCTTGTGTATTTTCTTTTCTTTGTGATTTCTCTTTCTCTTTCTTTCCTATGTTTTGAGATATTCTTGTACTTATTTCATCCAGTCTCAACAGTAACTATTCTCTGTTTTAACATATTTGGTTTGTTAGTTGCCAAATCCACAATTTAGTTTCTGTGGGTGTGTAATATTGCATCTGTATGTTTTTTATGCATTTCCCTCTCTCCTTCCCTCCCTTCTTCCCTTCCTTCCTTCCTTTCCTTTAAAAACAGTTCAGTTTCTCATTTGCTCACATGTCGCTGGGCATGTATTCTGTATTTCAACCTGACCCTTTTCTCTCTGGCTGCTATGCCTCCTTAAATGAATGGGCGGTTATTTTCTCAAGCAGCTCACAGCAGCTCAGCCCTGATGGCTGGAACTTATTTAGGATAGGGATTCTCCACAGGACAAAAGGCCAAAGGGTTATCTTCTTTATTTTTATCTTGTGGTATCTTTAATAGCAGGCTATCAGCCTCTTCCCGAAATACACAAAGCAGTCTCTCTGTTTTGTTTTCCCTGCCTTTTCGCATAGGCTGGGTCAGGAAAGAATCAGCCAAAAAATCTAGTTTTGGCCTTTACGGGTCAAGTTGACCAGGATCATTTAAAAGGAGTGATCATCAACTTTCTTTGTTGACAGAGTCCATGGGTTCCCACACACCAAGGTCTTCTTAAGACCCCCCACTTTCCTACCCATCCTCTGGGCTTTGCTCTCTTTCTTCAGTCACTGGAGGAGCCTATAGGAGACAGACCCACATAGAGCCAGAGATGTAGCCAGACCTGGTCATCTACTAACCTCAGGAGCTACCAGGCTCAGAATGACAAATGGCTTGAAACTGAGAGCATGAGGAAAGGGGGGTCTTTACGTTCCTTCGTTGTTGTTATTATTGTTTAACTTGAGGAGATATGAGCTAGTAAAAATGAAATTTAAAATACACTGAAATATATGAAGTATATAGTAAACTAGAGTAATAGAGTTCACACAAGCATGGCACAAAAAGGCAGAATAAAACAGAATAGTAGGCACAGTGGATTACATGTCTGAGAGGCACCCCCCTTTCCTTCTTGATGCCAAAGCCTCTATTTTTCTCAAATGGTTACCCTGGCACATGTTAGGTGTAGAGAATCTTCCCTCCTCCCTGGGTGACCATTGCCTAAGTGGGCTAGTCAAGGTGGTGTCAGTTCCTCTGCCAGTATCTGGTTGAGGCTTGCAAATGTGATTCCTCTTCTGGGAGGAAAATTTGCTTAATGGCTTCTGGAAAAGTTCTGCTCATTGATAAAAAATAGATACAGGCTGGGAAAGGTCCCTCTTATTCATAAGCTATCATTGTGTCTCCTGCAAATACTTATTGAATTTATCAACTTTGGTTGTATTCTTCTTCTGTGAACTCTTGACTATCTGAGCATTTGTATGGATGGATCCTCTGTGCCTTGCAGCTAAAAATAATGTCTATAACACATGTTATATAAAAAGAATATGAATGTTGGATCAGATCTAAATTTAAATGGAAGCTCTGTTACTTATTTGATCACATCATCTGCTCTTTTGCCTACTTCATTGGTTTGTGATAAATATTATGTTTGATAGTTTATATAAAACTCCATAGATGCCGCATGTATTAAATACTACCTTGTGGTTGCCCCATGGGGTGAGTGGTTCAACTCCTCACCCCAAATTTTATTCAGATGTTGAAACAAATGACACCATGCATGCAGCTAGAGGGTCTGAAAAAGTTTATTATCTCATCATGAGGCTTTCCAGGGAGGACTGGTGCTCCCAAGCATTTGAAAATGACTTAGAGAGCAGAGAGGGACAATTGACTCAGCAGGTGAGTCTTGGCTGTGGGGTCCCAAGCACAGGCAGGTAGTTTGCTAGTCCGAAATTCCCACTGGTACAAGACAGGCAGCTTGAGAGCTTTTTATTGATTTTCCCAGAAGTGAGGCAAGAAAGCAAAAGAGAGGATTTTGAAAGCTATCAGCAACCAAACATCAAAACTGGAGTCAGAATCCATTGCAGATGCTCATTAAATATTCCTTCCTCCTCTCCACCCCCTAGCATCATTTTCAATGACACAACATGAAACAATGATTAGGGATTCCTTTAAAAGAGAGAGAGAGAGAGAGGAAATGTACTTTTGAGAGGAAACATAACCGATGTCCCTATTACTGTACATTTGTCCTTTTGTTCAAGGAACAGAAAACACAGGAACTCATTTTACATGTCTCTTAATCCTAATGTGAAACACTGATCAGATCTCATTTTTGGATGAAATCTAACATGTGGCTCATCAAATAGATAGTAACACAGACAAGAAAATGAATGAGTGACTGAGGAAATACTTTCCTGTTGGTCCCATATAGCTTCTATGTTTAATTTCCATAAGTCTGAACATTTTGTTAGGCAGACACTAAACAGAAATTTTCCTTTTTACATGATGTTCTTTTCTTTGGGTTTAGGTTGCCTTCATACTGACAGTTAACCAAATTATTTTGTAAACTTAAAACCAAAGAAAAACTACTGTTATTTTTCACTAAGAAAATTCTGTTTCATTTTAAAATTAAATACATGTATATGTTAAAAATGCATATATATGCAGATGTGTATATAGATATGTCAGTATCAATGTGGTCAAAATCTGGAAGCGTATTCTCCCAACTGTTCCTCGTATTTACTATCACAGCATTCATGTGTGATGGAAAGCACATGTGTATTGGATGAATGGAGAGCAAACTTTCACCTGATGGTTAACTGGGATTTTTTTCTTTTACTTAAAATATAATCATGGTGGGATCATGAGCAACTTTTTTCTTTTGATTCTCAGTAATATTTCAACCAATATTAAGAATAAAGCACATTGGGATATACAGATCTAGAAAGTTATCCATAATATTGTAAGGGAAACCATAAGTTACAAAGAAAAGTTTATGTCTCATTTTTTGCTAAATATATCATAGTTAAAAGGCTAAATGTGTATATACCAAACCATGATGTCTGGGACAGGATTAGAAAAAGTGTTCATGATTTGTTATGTGTATTTCATAATGTTCGAAATAAAAACAATTAAAAGAGTAAAAAATAAATAACCATTCACAAAACAAAAAACCAAAACCAAACGTCAAAGTGAGGCAGCACTAAGAGCACTGACGTTTCTTTCTTTTGTGGGTAGTTTGATCTGGTTACACCCCAGCAGCCCTTGCAGGCACACAGCTAACATCAGGCAGAGCAGGACCCAGGGGCTTGGTGCCAGAGTGCTCACAAGGCAAGGAGAGGCAGCACCTTCTTCTCTATTTGCTTAAAGATCAAAAAGATGCATGCAGCCACATCACACAGTAATGCACAAAGATAAATGATCATGAGTTTTTGGCTTTCTATTACCTTTGAGCCCATGCACCTAAGACAGTAAATGCTTAAAATATTGGTGACTTGGTCAGCTATCTCTCACTTAGGCTAGGGATGACGGTTCATTATATTATCCCATCTCTTCTGAAATTGACTAGGCATGCCGTGCAAAGATTTGACTATATGCTTCTTTCCGCACTATCACACAACCTTGTCAGTGCAATCTTTTTACATGTTCTCCTGCTCTTTGTATCAAAAAAAGTTCATCTTTTCTGTTCACTGCCATGAGTTTTTGGAATACAGAAGCACGAGGAACCACCTCATCAACTCTTTATGCCTTGATGTCCAGGGAGCCTTGGCTGCCAAGCCTCCCTTCTCAACACTGCTTTCCCTCTGCTACCCAAAACAGGTCTAAACACCTGCTCACCAGTCCTGAACAACACACAGACCAGCTCCAGAGCTATTTACACAACACAACACAGTCTGTTTCCTATTTCAGGAGGGATGAGCAAGCGTAAATTCACTTTCCAAACTAATCTGTAGTCACTCCACAGGTTACCAGTATTCTTTGTTTAGCCTATGGTCCAAACTTTCTTTAGGTTAGAGTGAATTATGAGGTTTGACCATCAGTTGGGTTGGAGACTTATTCTCAGCAGTGACAAGAAGAGGCAGAGCTCAGATTTCTGAAAGCAAAGAGTTTAAAAATCTAGAAGATGCTCTAAACTGTGTGGTTTCTCTCCTTTACACATCAGCTAAAGGAGAAAGGTAACCTGATTTAGAAGGAAAGCTTAAAAGTAGGAACTAACAAAATGAGATCCTGTTTCATCTTTGTCACTGACCGAGTACTTACGTGAGTGTGTTTGTTACTTATAGGCTCTGGACCTCAGATTCTTTCATTGTAAAGTCAGGGAATCAGTTTGCTGAAGTCCCTCCCAGCTCCAGCTTTCCATCCAACTGGCTGCCTCTTCCTGTCTTCATTTTTCTCTGCTTGCCTTTTTGAGTTTTCGTGTCTTTTTTTTTTTTTTGTCCTTTCCTCTACTCAAGGTTGTTCTTTACCTTGATATCTCCTGCAAACAAATGTGGGAGAGATTGGAAAAGGGAACCAGAGTCTCCAGAGAAACAGTCCTTGCTCCATACCAATGTACCAAACACTAACATGAGAGGCAGAAAAATATCTTTGCCTTTGAGATTTCCCAATTGAAAAATAGGAGGAAAAAAAAATAAACACAAGTACTTTCACCTTTGCTCCTGAATATTCTAATATTTTTCACAGATTTAGAGAGGCTGGCAGGATTTGTAAAAAGTTTGGACCTCTTGCCTCTGAAAAAAAAAATCTCATCATATCTGAAAGCCAATATATATATACATATTTTCTCAAAAGGCTTTCATAAGACAGAGTCAATGTCCCACATGAATATACGTGCATAAAACAAAGAACAAACTGCAAGTGGACATAGATATCTGGTGATTTCCATGTTTTCCATACCTGTTTGCTTAACTCAGACCCCAACATGTGGTCTTTTGGTTTTGTTTGACTTAATGGAAACCCACTCTAGTGTTTTTGCCTGGAGAATCCCAGGGATCAGGGAGCCTGGAGGGCTGCCATCTATGGGGTCGCACAGAGTCAGACACGACTGAAGTGACTTAGCAGCATAGCAGCATAGACCTAGGTACAAACATTTATGACAAAAATCCTCACTCTCTGTGGCTGATAGCAAAAATCTGTGCTCCTATTCCTCTTGGTTTAAATATACTTTTCAAGGTTTCTATTCTTAGTTATGTATTTTTGCATAACACACAACAGCTCTATTTTGAATTGCCAAAAGTGTCTATGGGGAAATACTAAGGAAGTGTCTGAGTAGAATTCTGTTTTGTCTCAGGTACTTGTGGCCGTGGGTTTAAACTGTACAGGCTGTGAAGGGAGTCATATATCCTAAACAGTTCTACAGTGGTTTTCTGACTCTCTGCTGTCTAATCACTTGATCTATCAGAAAAATCAAAATGTATTCTTTTTATTACCATTCCCTTTAAACTCCTCTTGTAGACACGTATCATCCTTGAGCCCAAGACCCCAGAATGTCCTGCGGACATCACCTCTGAGCAACTGTCCACTGATCTTCAGTTCTGATCCTTCCATCTCAATCTGTCCCCAAATATATAGAGAGCCTATTATCACTGCTTTAAACACCACTATGTTGTGTCTGAAAGATGATACTATGAAAGTGCTGTACTCAATATGCCAGCAAATTTGGAAAACTCAGCAGTGGCCACAGGACTGGAAAAGGTCAGTTTTCATTCCAATCCCAAAGAAAGGCAATGCCAAAGAATGCTCAAACTACCGCACAATTGCACTCATCTCACATGCTAGTAAAGTAATGATCAAAATTCTCCAAGCCAGGCTTCAGCAATACATGAACCATGAACTTCCAGATGTTCAAGCTGGTGTTAGAAAAGGCAGAGAAACAAGAGATCAAATTGCCAACATCCACTGGATCATTGAAAAAGAAAGAGAGTTCCAGAAGAACATCTATTTCTGTCTTATTGACTATGCCAAAGCCGTTGACTGTGTGGATCACAATAAACTGTGGAAAATTCTGAAAGAGATGGGAATACCAGACCACCTGACCTGCCTCTTGAGAAACCTATATACAGGTCAGGAAGCAACAGTTAGAACTGGACATGGATCAACAGACTGGTTCCAAATAAGAAAAGGAGTACGTCAAGGCTGTATATTGTCACCCTGCTTATTTAACTTATACACAGAATATATCATGAGAAACGCTGGGTTGGAAGAAGCACAAGCTGGAATCAAGATTGCTGGGAAAAATATCAATAACCTCAGATATGCAGATGAACCACCCTTATGGCAGAAAGTGAAGAGCAACTAAAGAGCCTCTTGACGAAAGTGAAAGGGGAGAGTGAAAAAGTTAGCTTAAAGCTCAACATTCAGAAAACGAAGATCATGGCATCTGGTCCCATCACTTCATGGAAATAGATAGGGAAAGAGTGGAAACAGTGTCAGACTTTATTTTTTTGGGCTCTAAAATCACTGCAGATGGTGATTGCAGCCATGAAATCAAAAGACACATACTCCTTGGAAGGAAAGTTATGACCAACCTAGATAGCATATTGAAAAGCAGAGACGTTACTTTACCAGCAAAGGTCCATCTAGTCAAGGCTATGGCTTTTCCAGTGGTCATGTATGGATCCAAGAGTTGGACTGTGAAGAAAGCTGAGTGCTGAAGAATTGATGCTTTTAAACTGAGATGTTGGAGAGGACTCTTGAGAGTCCCTTGGACTGCTAGGAGGTCCAACTAGTCTATCCTAAAGGAGATCAGTCCTTCATTGGAAGGACTGATGTTGAAGCTGAAATTCCAAAACTTTGACTACCTCATGCGAAGAGTTGACTCCTTGGGAAAGACCCTGATGCTGGGAGGGATTGGTGGCAGGAGGAGAAGGGGATGACGGAAGATGATATGCCTGGATGGCATCACTGACTTGATGGATCTGAGTTTGATTTAACTCTAGGAGTTGGTTATGGACAGGGAGGCCTGGCGTGCTGTGATTCATGGGGTCACAAAGAGTCAGACACGACTGAGCAACTGAAGTGAACTGAACTGAACTGAACTGAACTGAGGTTGTGTCTGACTCTTTTAGGATCACATGAACTGTAGCCCACCAGGCTCCTCTGTCCATGAGATTTCTCAGCAAGATTACTGGAGTGGATTCCCATTTCCTTCTCCTAGGATTTTCCGTACCAGGGATCAAACCCAAGTTAATGATTCCTGCATTGGCAGATGGGTTCTTTACCACTAGCGCCACCTGGGAAGCCCACACACATTCCTTAATGCTACTTAATTTCTTTTTTTTTTTTTTGAGTCACAGCCAAATGAGGCAACAAATACTGTTATTTCTAAAATCATGGTAATCTCAACTTCCCACTCACAGCATCATTTACTTGTGCCGAGAAGTGGAGAGGGGTTTTGCTTTTGTCCTTGAACTTCATTCCAGGTATAGAGAAGTAAACAATATGACAGCTCTGTTTAATTTTTGTTATATGTTTCCACAAAGTGCAGTAAGCTATAGGACCATAGATTCCAGTAAAATGTGTATGAGAGTTCATAGTGCAGTCTGTTGGTCCTTGAATTTGAACTTGATACCAAAAATATGGTTAAATGGGAGAGAAATAAAATAACCCCCCCCAAAATGACTATTTCAATATGAATGTGACAGATGATAAATATAAAACAAGCAATGAATTTATTATTTGGCTGGTGACTTAATCTTTAAAGTACATGCTAATAAATTAAATCTTACCTAAAATTTGATTTGTTAAAATCAAAACTATTAAGTTTCTGGAATGGCATGGATCTACTAGTCCAGGTTTCTTTTCTTATCTGTGTTTTTTTGTTTTTTTATTCTGGTACTTTAGAGAAAAAGGTAAGAAAATTTCTAAACTAACATTTAGGATACCTTGCAGAAGCAAGTCTTTTAAGAGAAGAAGCTTTCACATATGAGAGAAAATGAGCATTTCATTTTCAATTTGAAATACAGACACTCACCTCACATTTCTATAGAAAATCAAGAAGCCATTTGAGAAGCCACCTACATATATGCTGTACCCAGAAATACACCCAGAGAAAAAAGAATTGTAGAAGTTATAAATTCAGATATTTTTCTTTTCCATCATTTCTGCCATCAGCAATTGCTTAGGGAGAAAGTCTTTAACTAGGATTAAAAATATCAAATGTTCTATTAGGTGACATTAAGTGTAATGGAATCTCAAGGTTGAATTAATTTTGTAGCTTCCCTTATCACTCCAAAGATTACTATCTCAATAACTGGCATCAGTAGTGAACACAGGAAGAGTTGAATAATTGGTGATCAATCTTGACAACCAGGTGACCGCATCCTCCCCAAACCTTAAAACCTTAGAGAGCTTGTTTAGAAAGGAGTGAAGAGACAAACATAGGTATGTTCAGTATGAATTTAATTCGCCTGTTTAAAAGTATGGTCTAACCTTGCATTTCAAATTTTCATTATACTATGCTAATAAGCACATGAGAATTTTATGGGCTTGGTAGTTACTCATTTAGGAATGTTTCATATCACTGAAAGTAATACATTTAACTACTAGTCAAACAACCTCATAAAATTCTCAGAGATAAGATTTCATAAAACTTGGACAGCAGTAAGGGATGAAAAAATTTTTCAACTTAATGCAGTTCCAAGACAGGCATCATATTTCTATGTGAAATAGTTTCCCATAGAAGACACTTCACATGGAAGAATCTAAATGAGGGTGGGTGCATCTTGGACCAGAAGTTCACCATTGAGAGGGGTTTCAACAAATGCTCTTCTCAAGACCAACCCTCCATGAAAATAAAAATATTTACACATCTATTTAGTCAGTGACAAACAGAGGGGAAACCATCTGGCCATTTGAATCAGTGCAAATTGCCCAACCACTCTTGTGAAAAGAGGAAGCTAGTCAGATTAAACGCTTATTTTGTTTGGGAGCTAAACAATTGTCCTAAACTGTAATCATAAAATCCACATTTGCAGTATCAAATAAACAAAAGCAAATCAGCGTAGAAAACTTGTTTTTGTGTAGTAATTGGCAGGAGGATTAGTATTTCACTGGATCCGATTTCCTAAACCTCCTCATTCCTGATAACAGCTTCAGCAGTGAGGTGACACACCAAAAAGCATAAATTATCTAAAGCTGGAGATAAGCAGAGGCCATTTGGGGGTTCTGAGTGCAATATAAATAGATTCAAAACAGTAGGAGAACGGGCCCATCCAAACCCTCAAAGGATTAACTGTGTGAGCTCTGACTCCTCTGCCCATTGTGAGCTGCGATTTATCATCAGACAGTAACGGAGACTCAGCCTTATCTGTGATAATTCAATGGCTTAATGGCAGTGCCTTTATCTGGAGGTCATAATTAAGCTTGTTTGATCAGCCTGAGAACAAGCACCTATGCTGTGCCTAAGCCCATACAATTGCTTTTGGTGTCAGGGGTATAACATAATAAGAACATCGTTGGATATGGCATTAGTAATTTTGTTCAAGTGCTGCAGCAAGTTATTGCATATCTATAAAACAGAATTCCCCAAATGGGAGGAAGAACAACACGTTCCAAATTTAGAGACTTCTGTATCATTTGGAGTTTAAGAATACTAGGTATTTTTGGTGTCAGATGAGTGGACTTAAAACCGTTTTGAATAGAAAACAGAAAATGAAGAAATACTGTAACATTATTTTTGACTAATAAAATGAAAGGCTTATTAAAAGGAAAATGAACATTTATTGCATCCTACAATTGAAACATCTTAACAAACCCCAGTATCTATTCAAAAGTAACAGAAATTATAGACATCCATTCAAATAGGTGTAATAAAACCTCATTAATTTAAAATTACTGAATGGAAGTTTCATTTGATTTTGAAAAATGTCTGAGCTATTAAATATTTTCCAATGAATTATATTTTATTACTTTAAAGTACTTAGCATAATTTGAACTAGTTGTTATAGGTTTCCAAAAGAAGATCATGTCAGGCCTACATTTAAAAAAATGTATTGAATTTGGCAGTGCCATTTGGTGGCAAATGAGTATGTTGAAATACACACAAAGAGTTCCTTTAACTTTGTTAAAGATATCACTTATGGTTATTTTACATACAATGCTCTTTTCTTCAAAATGTGCACAGGTAAATTTTATCTAGCTTAGGTATAATTAATTACAAATTCTGAATTAAGATATTATAAATCTGTGATATCTTTCAGTATTTGAGTTCAGGTTTATGTCACTGTTGAGTATTTTATAAAATTCAATAAAAACTCCTTTATATAGTATTTTCACATAAAAATGAATTTATTTGATAAATACTTGGTCCCATCTCTTTTTATAGGTATTACTGAGCTTTTTCAAATTTCTCTTCTACTGATGTTTAACAAATTCCTATAGACTAATAGATTCATGGCAAAGTCAGATCTTTGGGGTTCAAACCACACTTTGTCATACCCTATGTGATCTTGGGCAAATTATTTAATTTTCTGAGTTTCATCTTCCTTGTGTAAAAGGAAGATAATAGTAACACCTGATGGAGGAGTTGTAAGGTTCCAATAAAAAATTGCTGTGAAGTTTTTTGCAAATGCCCACCACAGTATAATTCACATTGAAAGTTCTCTCCAGTTAGTCTTCCTCCTCCTCTGCCTGCCTCTCTTCTTCACCTAGCCAAGAACTTGAGGTTACTGTCTTTAAAAATGAGGAAACTGGGAAGTTTAGGTAAACTAGATATTGCTGTTGTTCACTTGCTCAGTCATGTCCCACTCTGCAACCCCATGAAGTGCAGCACGCCAGACTTCCCTGTCCTTCACCATCTCCCAGAGCTTGCTTAGACTTATGTCCATTGAGTCAGTGATGCCATTCAACCATCATCCTCTGTCACACCATCCTCCTCCTGACTTCAATCTTGCCCAGCATCAGGGTCTTTTCCAATGAGTCAGCTCTTCTCATGAGGTAGCCAAAGTACTGGAGCTTCAGCTTCAGCATCCGTCCTCCCAATGAATATTCAGGATTGATTTCCTGTAGGATTGACTGGTTTGACTAGATATTCTTGAGAAGGAAATGGCAACCTACTCCAGAACTCTTGACTGGAAAATCCCATGGATGGAGAATCCTGGTAGGCTAAAGTCCATGGGGCCGCAAAGAGTCGGACACGACTGAACGACTGAATGATCAAATAGATGAGGGAGTCAAGATAGTCAAAGAGACTTTACTTGTGGTCCAGTGGTTAAGAGTCTGCCCTTCCAATATAGGGGCATGAGTTCAATCCCTGGTTGGGAAATAAGATCCCACATGCCATGTGGTGTGACCAAATTTTTTTTTAAATTATATTTCTTTGTTTACTTCTTTATTTATTATTTGACTGTGCTGGGTCTTAATTGAGGCAACGAACTCTGAGTTGCAGCATGCAAACCCTTAGTTGCAGCATGTGGGATCTATTTCCCTGACCAGGGAATGAACCTGAGCCTGCTGCATTGGGAGCATGGAGTCTTAGCCACTGGACCATCAGGGAAGGCCCCCCTAATTTTTTTTTTTTAAAGATGATAGTCAAAAGTAAATCGACAGTTTCACTGACTACTGATTCATAACCCATTTCAAAAGTTTGAATATTTTTCTTTTGGTAGTCACAGATATCTTATTTTCTTTCTGCTGCCCATAATTATATTTATAAACACCTGGAGTAAATTTTCATCAGGAAAGGGATATCTACAGAGCATTATATATATGTTAATATACATGCACATATGTGGACCAAATGTAATCTTTTTATTTCACTAAGTGTTATAAGGAATTTTCCATGTTCTTATTAGGAAAATCGTTATTTATATAATCATTGAAATATATATATATGTGTGTGTATGTATATATAATACGATGGGCTGTTTGAATGATGGCATATGCTTACTTGCCTCGAAACCTCTGTTCTTGACAGATCCCTAGTAAAAATTTCAGTATATAGGATCAGAAAATTTAGTCATCTTTGTTCTTAGCAAATAATTGAAGCATCAGAAATGTAGGGCTTTTTAAACTGCATATTGCCAAACCTCAGGCCTGTAGGAGGATGTGCCGCAATGTTCCAAAGCATCTGAAATAACTAAATGACAGAGGGACCACTAAATGCCTGAGCTCTAAAGCAGAAGTGTGGTATAGTCCACAAGGTGAAGGAAAATCTCCACTCATTCCCAAGATGGAAAGTATTTGGTTAAATGCACCGTGAATGGTATATTCCTATTCTCCAAGTCCATAGTAGGAGAGATTAATAAAACCATGCAGAAACAAGCAATGAATGCACAACCAGATTCTGAATATGATGTTTTTTTTTTTTTTTTTTTTCAGGAGAAAGCCTTGATTAAGGAATTTTTAGAGGTAAAAAAAAAAAAAAAAAAAAGGTGAAAAGGAAGATTCAGTTTGAACTGCTAGCAGCTGTCCTAGTATCACATTTTCACAGGTCATTGTAAGGTTATCTATTCCATCTATCAATCTAATAACCTGAATTTTTCTCTACAAACTGTACCAAGTGCTTGTCCACCACGTGCTTTAATATTTCCACTAACATGTGGCTTTCTATATCATGAAACATGTCCTTCTTTCTTTGGACACTGTTTCTCAAAGTTTTTCCCAATGTGTCTCTGCTTATCCCATTTATTAATAATTGTCTTCCTATTAGATTTGCAATAAGCAATCTGATCTTCCTCTTAATATTCCTTTGAACATTATAAATTTTATAGCACATTGCACATGATATTATTCTACAAGGTGAAATCATAGGCATGCATGTGAAAGTCTATTTCAAATAAATCAGAATGTTGGGGTGGGAACCAGGCACTAGGATGCTTCAAAGACCCCAGGTGATTTCCATGTGCAGCAATGTTTGAGAATCACTACCTGATAGCTTTGCCAACACATTAATAATGTCAGAATTTATAGCTTTTGGTGATCTGATATGTGAAAATATGTTCTTAAAATTAGTATCTCTAAATATTAGTGAGGTTTACAATAGTTTCATATGCTTATTGGCATTCTAATATCTTCTGCAACTTGCTCTTTATATCATTTGACTATATTTCCAACAGATTGCTTTCTTTTACTTAAGTTTTATATTGTATTGATATTGACTCTTTGTGTTGTCTGTGTTACAGATAATTTCTAGTTGTCACTTATCTTGAGATTTTTATTTTAAATGGGGCATTTTGTTTAGTATGGTAGAATAAATGCAGATTTTCTCATTACTTGTACTACTGTAGCTTATTTTAAAAAGCCTTCCCTACTTCCAAAAAAATTCACTTCTTCTGATGTTAAATTGGCCTGTTTATGAACATAATGTAATTCTCCATTTATTCAGGCCTTATATAATGTATTTTAATAGAATTTTGTTAGATTAAATGTCACATGTTTATTGTACCTTTTCTATTATATTATCTGATTATTGCTGATGTAGGAGGATATTGCTGACTTTGGGTTACTTTTTTAATTCAAATATTGGTCTTGAAGTATTTTATTGGTTTTAATAGCTTTTCTGTTTATTACCTTTGGTTTCTAGATAAAACCACCAAATTTTCTAGAAATGGTAACAACATAATCTTTTCTATTCTATATGGGTTATCATACTACCTTTTGTTGAGACCTTCCACAATCTATTGTAAAATAGGGGCAATAGCAAGGATCCATTTATTCTTCCAAACCTTAGATAATATTTCTAAAATTCCTTGTCCATATTTTTAGATTTTGGAAATACAACTTTTACCAGGTAAGGAATTTCTGGCCTGTTCTTGCTTTCTATAAGCCTAATTTCTATAGGCACAAATAAGTGCAGAGAAGTTTCAAATGACTTTTGAATGTATGAAAAAGTATATGATTTTTTTTTCCCATTAATGTGTTGAAAAATACTGGGAATTACTCTGCCAGTTAATTACCCTTGCATTTCCAAGAAAAAATATACTTAATTATAATGTATATCAGCTAGTGTTAAATTAGAATTTTTGTATCTATTAGATTGTTGCAAAAGTAATTTTGGTTTTGCATTGTTGAACTTCACTATTTGATGTTAGAATATATTCTTAAATGTGATTTTGTTGTACATCATTTCAATGCACATTTCTTGCTTTATGTTTTTGCTAATGAATTATTATTTGCTATTTATTTTATATGTATTTTAGACTAGGAAAATAATATTAAACAAAAAGCAAATTTGAACAATTTTCTTATTTTAGTTCAAAATGGGTCATAAAGCAGCAGAGACAACTCACAACAACAAATTTTGCCCAGGAACTGCTAATGAAAGTACAGTGCAGTGGTGATTCTAGAAGTTTTGCAAAGGAGACTAGAGCCTTGAAAATGAGGAGCACAGTGACTGGCCATTGGAAGTTGATAAGGACCAGCTGAGTGAATCATTGAAGCTGATCCTCTTACAACTATATGAGAAGTTGTGCAAGAATTCAGTGTTGACCATTCTGCAGTAATTTGGCATTTGAAGCAAATTGGAAAGGTGAAAAAGCTCAATAAGTGGGTGCCTCATGAAACTGAAAGTCACTCAGTCACGTCCAATTCTTTGCAATCCCACAAACTATACAGTCCATGGAATTTTCCAAGTCAGAATATTGGAGTGAGTAGTCGTTCCCTTCTCCAGGGGATCTTCCTAACCCAGGGGTTGAACCCTGGTCTCCCACATTGCAGGTGAGTTCTTTACCAGCTAAGCTACCAGGGAAGCCTCATGAGCTTATCACAAAAAAAAAAAAAAAAAAAAAAAAATCGTTGTTTTGAAGTGTCATCTTCTCTTATTCTACACAACAACAGTGAACAGTTTCTTGATTGGATTATGATGTGTGATGAAAATTGGACTTTATACAACCACCACCAATGACCAGCTCCGTGGCTGGACTGAGAAGAAGCTCCAAAGCACTTCCCAAGGCCACCTTGCACCCTAAAAAGGGTCATGGTCACTGGTTGTCTGCAGCTGCTCTGATTCACTACAGCTTTCTGAGTGCTGAGGAAACCATTACATCTGAGAAGCATGCTCAGCAAATCAATGAGATATACTGGAAATGGCAACTCATGCAACCCCAGTATTGGTCCATGGAAAGGTCTCATTGCTCCACAGTAAAACCAGATCACAGGTCACGCCATGTGCTGTGCTGTGCTAAGTTACTTCAGTCGTGTCCAACTCTTTACAACCCCATGGACTGTAGCCCGCAAAGCTCCTCTGTCCATGGGATTCTCCAGGCAAGGATACTGGAGTGGGTTGCCATTTCCTCCTCCAGGGGATATTCCAGACCCAAGGATCAAACCTGCATCTCTTAAGTCTCCTACATTGGCAGGTGGGTTTTTTATCACTAGTATCAAATGTCACACAGAAAATACTTCAAAAGTTAAACAAATTGGGCCACGAAGTTTTGCCTTATCTGTACTCACCTGACTTCTTGCCATCTCAACAACTTTTTGCAGGGAAAATGTTTCCAAAACCAGCAGGACACAGAAAATCTTCCTAAGAGTTCATTGAATCCTGAAATATGGATTTTTGTGTGTGCTAAGTCACTTCAGTTATGTCTGCCTCTGTGCAACCCTATGGACTGTAGTCCATCAGGCTCCTCTCTCCATGGGATTCTCCAGGCAAGAATACTGGGGTGGGTTGCTGTACCCTTCTCCAAGGAATATTCCTGACCCAGGGATCGAACCTGCATCTCTTATGTATCCTGCATTAGCAGGCAGGTTCTTTACCACTAGCACCACCTGAGACGCTATGGATTTTTATGCTACATGAATAAACAAACTTATTTCTCATTGGCAGATTTGTTTTGATTGTGTAATAGTTCCTGTTTTGATTAATAATGAAGTGTTTGAGCCTAGTTTAAATGATTTAAAATCAGGGTCCAAAACCATAATTACTTTTGTACCAGTCTATTTTGAAATTTTTCTGTAATTTTTGTTTTCTTAGTTTAGTATCAAGGTTAAATGTACATAAAATAATTGGACATTTTGCCCAACTTAATATATGGATTTAACATACAGAGGCATGTTGAGAAAGACATAAAATCTACTTATTGACGTTTTGACAGTGTTTACCTGCAATATTCTCTATGCCTAGAACTATTTGAGGGGTATGCCTTTTTATTACATTAAAATGTCTTTATTTTCAGTCTATTCATATTTTATATTTTTTTCTGGCACCAACTTGAACATTGTATTATTTCTCCAAAATTTACCCGTATTTTTAACTTTGACATATAATTCTACATATTTTTATATTTTATATATCTCTCTTACCTAAGATATTTCTCTTTTTATTCAGTAGTTAGCCTATTAAGTCTGTTTAATGAGGTGCTTAGCATATTAACTCTGCTTCATAGGGCATTCCATGGAATTTTTAATGTCTTTTTCATGATATTGACCTTCTTTGTGAGGCTGATGATTCTTGGTTATGGGCTAATGTTCTGCAACAGCCTAATCTTATCCTGGCCTTTGGCCAACACATAAATGGCACACGAAGGAGCGCACCCCCCACCTAGGACTGGAATTCCTTTGCTTTGACAGCTAGTTCTTAGGAACCATGCAAAAAGTGCTTTTATCTGCTTTCTCAAAGCCAGGAAAAGTGCTTAAAACAGAGGAGATACTAAATATTTGTTGAGAGCATAAAGCATCACTTTATCTTCTCTAACTACACTAAATTCTGATTTCAAATGAGATGGCTGAAAATTTAACCTCAGTCATGTAGCACTTTTTTTCACTAGATTTGTGTCAGGGGCTGGAAGCAAGACAAATTCAAGACAAAAAGATTTATGCTAAGCCGTAGCGTAGATTTTGAGCTAAACTAACATAAGAATGATTTTCAGACATGCACATTTCAAAATGGAACCCAAACAAAGATGAATACTTGTCAAGTTAAAATCTAGAACGTCCCTCCCTTCTACATCTGGGTTCATAGAAGAGTGTGTTGCAAACAGATAAAGAACCTTGGTGGAGTCTTCATGGATGAGATATTAAAAATGGAGAGGTCTTGTTCCCACCCCTATTGAATGGGACAGGGTGGCCTTCTCCATGTAGGCTGGCATGGTGTGCGTGTATGCTAAGTCACTTCAGTTGTGTCCAGTTCTTAGCAACTCTATGGACTGTGGCCATCAGGCTCCTCCGTCCATAGGATTCTCCAGGCAAGAATACTGGAGTGGGTTGCCATGGCTTTCTCTAGGGGATCTTCCCAATCCAGGGATTGAACTTGCATCTCTTATGTCTCCTGCATTGGCAGGTGGGTTCTTTGCCACTAGTGCCATCTGGAAAGCCCCAGGCTGACCTGGATCACTACACAATTACTGTACTAGGAATGAGTTTATCATATAGATGGTTACATATGATTTTACAAATATTTGTCTATTTCTTTCTAATAGGCAGAACAAAGAAATTCACGTAGTAGTAACTGTTCCTTGAATTTGAAGGACACAGTCCTTACCCAGTGAAAGTCAAAGAAGGTGATATATGACAGCTCTTTTTCTTCATGGCAAAATTTAGAAAGAAATAAGAACAAAGTGCTCTGACACCTCTGAAAGAATCAAACACCCGCAATTTACAAAATAAGTGCTTTAAGTGACCTATGACCAAACTGACAGACTCTTTAAAAGCAGATATAACTTGCCAAGATAGACAGAGAAGTTACGACCTGTTTAGAAGGATACTGGTCTCTAGCAGGAGGGGGTGAAGTTTTTGACACCAGCAACATCAAAGTATTGCCCTAAAAAAAGACCAATTACTTCTCTGGCATATATCTAAATGCAAGTGCAATGACTGATTGGCATCAGACCTCTTATTTTACACCCAGAAGTCTCTGAAATTGCATGGGTCAAAAATGGGAAACATAAAGGTTAGACTATGTGATTGAGGTATTCCTGGGGACACTGAGCTTGAGGATGCTCTCTCCAAAGGTTTCTTTGAAAGAATGTTTAGAGATGTTTTTCACTAATGCCTATTCTTTAGTACAGTTAACAGGCAAATCCATTCTATGCATTCTGATTTGGTAATAAATGAACAAAAAGTACCATTTGAAAATGTGGAAGGGAAAAAAGGAGAAGCAGGAGGAAGTGGAGGGGAAGAAAAGAAGGAGGAAGATAAAGGGAAAAAGAGGAAGAAGGACTGGAGGTGGAAGAGGAGACTACCATGATCACAATCAACATTAGAGCCTGAATCCCTCTTGTGAGTATCAAAAGTAGAAGATGAGCTCTTATTTTGAGGGGGTCAATCTAGACAAATTAATTGCAATAATAATATAAAATAAAACCTAGTTAATGAATTTTCTTCTTTTATATTGTTGGTTTAGATATTTTTATGTGAATGGTTGCAAAAAAGGAAATACAGTAATTATATTTGCTCTTTAGTGTTTAAAGAAGACTAATTGCAAATGGTAAAACTGCTTCTTTGTGCAGGCAAATTGGACTTTTAAAGAAAATTTTAATCATGAGAATATTATTTCATTATTCTCTTTCAACAAACAGATTGCAGTTTGGATTTGAGTCCTCATTTTTTCTTCTGGTTATTATCATGCTCTTTGAGACCTGGCTTAAAGAAGAATCCATCTCTTGACCAATGACTCTGAAACTGAAACTGAAACTGAAGTCGCTCAGTCGTGTCCAACTCTCTGTGACCCCATGGACTGTAGCTTACCATGCTCCGCCATCCATGGGATTTTCCAGGCAAGAATACTGGAGTGGGTTGCCATTTCCTTCTCCAGAGGATCTTCCCAACCCAAAGATCAAACCTGGGTCTCTTGCATTAGTAGGCACACACTTTACCATCTGAGGCACCAGGGAAGCCCTGTGTTTGTCAGTTTATACTTTAAACTTCCACAAATAATATCAGTATTATTTTTCATTATTTGTTATTTTTATACTAGATACACATTTTTGCTTAAACACATTTGTGACTTAAAACACATTTGTGTTTAAGTCTTGATCAATATAGAAATAATAATAATAAAATATAAATGTCCCATTCATTTCACTAGTACTGATTCCCTATTCTCTCATCAGAGATCACACTATCAAAAGGGTAAGTACTGAATGAACTTATTTACAAAACAGAAACAGACTCACAGACATAGAAGACAAACTAATAGTTACCAAAGGGGGAAGGGAGGTGAGGATAAATTAGGAGTTTCAGATTAGTAGATATAAATTGCTATATATGAAATAAAGAATAGGTTCCTACTGTGCAACACGGGGAGCTATATTCAATGTTCTGTAATAAACATAATGGAAAAGAATATATATAAACGAATCACTTTGCTATACACAAGGAAATAATACAACAGTGTAAATCAACTATACTTCAGTGAAAAACGTAAAAGGTAAAATAAAATTTAAATAGAGTCAGTTCCATCTTCTAGCCCCTATTCCTATGCACTCACTCACAAACACACACATACACACACACACTTACTTTCATATATCCATTGTCCTTTTACTTATATTATTGGAAGTATACAGTACCAAGGCTTTATTTATTTTCTAAGCTGTCTTGAGATCTCACCAAGTCAATATTTATAGGCTCATCTCCTTATTGTTTACTGTTACATATAATTCCATTGTATAGATGTACTGTAACTTACATCACCACTCCCCTAAAAGCACAATTTTATTTTATTTTTCCAATTTCAAACAGTGCTATAAAAAGCATTCTTGTACATTTATCTTTATGGGGCCATCATTCTGCAGTTAAGATTCACAGAAAGAGAAAGCAAAGACATAGATTGTCATGAGAACATGGTTAGATATGCTTTCTATTTTCATTTTATGAGAAAATATAGGTATGTAAAAGAGTGAGTTGTTTTTTTATTTTCTCTCATCAAAAAGCTTTAAATATTAATTATTAAATGTGACTAAGCTATTTGTGTTTCAAAATAAGTATATAGTCAACATTCAAAATATAAATAACATTATATAGTATAATATATGGAGAGTGGTTCTACTTCATTTTTAAGCTAATAGAACACCAAATATTAACAAAGTGAGAACCATACTATGCATATATTTTGCTTTAGTGATGGTGATATCTAAGCATATCTTCAGGAACAGGATGTAAAAGTAAACATTATGTTTTGAGCCAGGGAATGAGAGATCAGAGTGATATTTATGGAGTTTCTATTTTGCAACAAACATGTCCACTCTTAATCCTCATATAAACTTTTGAAGTAAGTGTTTTTATTTCACTTCGTACCTATACCTACAGTTCACAAATATTCTAATATTCCTTTTTTAGGTCAAGAGTCCCTGTTACATTACAGGAAAGTATATTTATATCAACTGAAATTCTAAATCTCCTTCCAACTTGATATCAATCCTTTAAATCTAGATTCTTAGAGAGTGTTTACTCAGTCAGTCCAAACCCTTCTAACCAACCCTCAAAGTGGTATGAAACAGCTAAGAAATGTCTTACGGAAATCAAGATATAATTTTCACATAAAATTCTCCTGATTTACCTGTCTAAAAACTCAATGACGCAGTGAAGCAAGGCTGTTCACATGACTTCATATAGCTGGGTGTATGGTAATTGCTTTTTCTTGTGTTAAGGACTCAAATTTATTTTCTAATTTTATCCAAGGTTGTCATTGGCACAGAGTTTCTGAAATCTGCTTCTGCCATTTCTTTGAATATTAAGAAAGAATTTGGCAAACCTGTCAACCGGCAGTTTCTTGTTCCCTATGACATTTCAAAGAGTTAAGATAAGGTTTTTGCAATCACAATTACAAATAAGAGCACTTAGAGGAAAGATCTTTGTCTCTTTTTTCTTCCAGCTCCATGAACATATGCAGAGAACAGTGCTGGCACTTGGTAGGCACTCAATAAATATTTCTGGAATCAATGAGTGATTTGTTACAACTAAACTGGAATTTAACTTGTTTCTGCCTAAAGACATGAATTTAAAATATTTAAGTGCTGTCTTACCATCATGCATAATATTTTTCTTTCCTGTTCTGAATTTCAATTTACTCTTAACACTGCCTGTTTTACTCTTTCAAGTTTGATGATTCTCTTTTGCAGAAAAGTCTTGACACAGATATTAAGACAGAAATGAAATCATGTGAGAGCTTTCAGGATGACAACCCTGTTTGCCTTCTCAGGTGTTCCTCCCAGGAAAGGTTTCTCGACACCTTAGCTGCCTGTGACTGCTCATTTTAAGTAGGTTTTTATCCCTGCTGAGTTCGGTGTCAGAGACCAGGCCAGGACCATTTATTTCACAGACTGTCAGCAAAGTGCAAAGTTACACTTCCCCTGCTGACTCTTGCCTTTACCTTTAAACTAAAGAGTTCCTGCAGCCGGGAACACAGGTGCACCTCTCCCAGGTAAGGTGATCTTCGGGGGAAACATGCAGTGGTCTTTCAGGACTCCTGCTTTCCTGTCATGTCCCACAGAAATACTTCCTGTCACTCCAGATTTCGAGGCCTTGAAAAATGCCTTCAGAACCACATGGAAGGTTTGGAAGGCATCCAGCAAGGAAAAAAAAAAAAAAAGTTTAAATCTGGGAGAGATCTTCCCAATCAAGAAACTAGAATCAGACAGACTTTGTATGTGTCTAATTACAAGTGGTTAATTAAGTCTGCTACTCTTCTAAACTTAAAGTATCAGTTCAGTTCAGTTCAGTGGCTCAGTCATGTCTGACCCTTTGCGACCCCATGAATCGCAGCACGCCAGGCCTCCCTGTCCATTACCAACTCCCGGAGTTCACTCAAACTCATGTCCATCGAGCCGGTGATGCCATCCAGCCATCTCATCCTCTGTCGCCCCCTTCTCCTCCTGCCCCCAATCCCTCCCATCATCAGAGTCTTTTCAAGGTATAGGATACATAAAAATTAGAGAAGACATATTCATAAATTTTTTCTCACAAACTTGTGAACATACACATATATACACACAGCACTTTATCAGGAGATTTCTGTTTTTACTTCTTTTGAAGGCAGGTCTTTTTAATCTGCATCAATGGGGCAGCAGAGAGAATTTTGAAAGAAGACTGGGAAAGTATTTATTTACATTAGAAAGGCAGACACATCAAACATCATCAAACATCATAGGTGGGGAAAGAAAGAGAAGATCCTGCTCAGTCTGGGTCTGCGGATGGCAGACCCAGGGCAGAATTTGTGCTGGGGGTTGGTGTTCAGCCGAAGGGGGCCTTCAAGGAGGTAAGTCAGTAATAAATGGAGTTCCATGTCTGGTTCCTCCCAGATTTCTCTTAAGATGCTCAAAGTGTTTTAAAACTCTCTTTTAAACATTGGGTAATACTAAGGTTTATATATATGTGTTTTCTTAGTTGAAAACAGATAAATGATAATCTGTCTGCACTGGATAGAGGTGGGCATTGTATTCTAAATTGTAAAAGAAAATGTGAAGACTTCCACTCAGATCCATATGAAACAGCAGGGAAGATTTATGTTTCTACTGAAGCAAACCCCCCAGTGGGAAAATGTATGAAACAATGGATTTCAAGACACTGGACATCAGGCCACAAAGAACAGTGATCTATAAGAGATGGAAATAATGATCATGCCACTTCCTTCTAGCCTACAGTTTTCCCAGTTTTCTGATTTAGAAAGTTGTAGGCTACTGTCCAAGAAAGGGGAATGCAGGCAGAGCCTGGCAGACTTCCTGAGATGGAGAGATCAAGCTGAGAGTTTGGAAACCAGCATGTCAGACAGAGTTGGTAAATGATAGAATGCCTCACAAGGGAGAATTCTGGAGATCTAAACAGGGCATCCTTGATTACTCAACATGGTGTTAATACACTACCTGAGTAAGGAAACTACTCAATACCAGAGAAAGAAATACATAAAAAGGTTAAAGAGCACAGGATCCAGTGCTCAGGCAAACTTGATTTTGTCTTTTAATCTTCCTATTAGATTTATAAATGGTTGATCACTACCTGCCTACCAATGCAGAAGACACATGAGACTTCAGTTCGATCCCTGGGTCAGGAAAATCCCCTGGAGGCTGGCATGACAACCCACTCCAGTATTTTTGCCTGCAAAATCCCAGGGACAGAGGAGCCTGGAGGGCCACAGTGTAGTGTTGCAAAGAATCGGACACAACTGAGACAACTTAGCACACACTATCTTTAATGTATATTTGCCTTTACTTAGGATATTTTTCCTTTGGTAGTTCTCATAGTTTTAGTCGTAGAGTTTTCTTTTCCACTTAGAGAATTCACTTAAACATTTCTTGTAAAGCTGGTTTGGTGGTGCTGAACTCTGAGCTTTCACTTGTCTGTAAAACATTTGATCTCTCCTAATCTGAATGAGATCCTTACCAGGTAGAGTATTCTCGGTTGTTGGTTTTTCCTTTTCATCACTTTTAAATGATCATGCCAATCCTTTCTGGCCTACACATTTTCTGCTGAAAAGTCAGCGGACAATATTATGGGAGTTGTCTTATATGCAACTTGTAGATTTTCCTTTGCTGCTTTTAATATGTTCTTTTTTGCCATATTAATTACAATGTATCTTGGTGTGGGCCTCTTAGGGTTGATTCTTTCTGGAGTGCTCTGTGCTTTCTGGATTTGGATGTTTATTTCTTTTCCCAAGTTAGGAAAGTTTTCAGACATTATATATTCAAATTTGTCCTCTGCCCCTTTCTCTCTTCTGGGATTCTGTAATGCAAACATTAGTACACTTGATGGTTGTGTATGATGGCTGACTGCTAGACCCTGAAAGTTTTGGAGCTAGTATTGGTCCCCTGGATCGTGCAGCCAGGTCCTGGGCCCTCTTGTGGGTGGGGCTTAGTCCCAGGGTGAGTAGGGTTTGGGGGGTCCTGTGGCATCCTACCTGCAGGTGGATGGAACTGTGTGCCAGCCCAGGTGGCCACTTGACCTGGGACGTCCCAGGAACAGTGAAGACTAGCTGGTCAGCGGAACTGAGTCCAGGCACTATAACCTAGAGAGAGGATTCCAAAATGGTACTTGCCAGCACCACTGTCTTGATGGTAGGATGAGTTCCCTGAAGTGGCTGCTCCCAAAGTCTGGGTCCTCAGAGTTAGACCCAGTTGCCTCCTGCTTCCCAGGGAAACATTCCAAGATTAGCAAGTGAGTCTGACTCAGGCTTTGTTTAAATTACGGCTTTTGCCTTGGGTCTTAGAAAGTGTGAAATTTTGTGTGAGCTCTTACACAATAGAAATCTCTATTTCTCACAGGTCTCTGGCTCTCCTCCAAATAAGCACCACTGGACTTCAGCAACAAACATTCTAGGCTTTCATCATCCTGACGCAGGATTCCTGGTCTGGGAAGCCCAGTGTGGAGCTCAGACCTTTTACTCTCTGCAGAGAACATTAGCAATTGTAATTATTCTCCTGTGTGGGGGTCGCTTACCTAAGGGTATAGGTTTTGACTATATTGCATCTCCACCACTTCTACCCATTTCATTGTGGTTTCTTCTTTTAATCTTTTAAATTTATTTTTGGTTATGCTGGGTCTTTGTTGCTGCATGGAGTTTTCTCTAGTTGCTGTGAGTGGGGGCTTCTCTTCACTGCATTGCTCAGGCTCCGCATTGCAGTGGCTTCTTTTGTGGTAGAGAGCAGGCTCTGGGGCATGGAGCTTCAGTAGTTGTGGCGTGTGGGCTCAATAGTTGCAGTTCCTGGGCTCTAGAGCACAGGCTAAATAGTTGTGGCCAACAGGCTGAGCTACTCTGTGGCAGGTGGGATCTTCCTGGATTAGGGATCTAACCCAAGTCTCCTGCATTGGTGGGTCAATTCTTTACCACTGAGCCACCAAGGAAGGTCATGTCATGTGGTTCCTTCTTTGTATCTGTAGTTGTAGAAGATCTTTTCTGCTAGTCGTCACATTGTTCTCATCTATAGTTGCTCTGTAAATAGTTATAATGTAGGTTTGCCCTTGGGGTGAGGGACACTCAGGGTATTCTTATTCTAATACCACCTTGGCCGCCATTATATGCTTCCTTTTTGATGCAATTCTAGAAAATGCAAACTAATCATAGTAATATCAGAACAGTATTTGCCTGGGATGGGAGGAGAGGTGGGGTTTGGGAGGGATTACAAAGGTACAAGGGGGAAAGTTTAGAGTAATGCAATATTTATTATTTTTATTGTGGTAATAGTTTCATGAATGTATACATCTACTAAATTTTTTACATTTTATACCTTAAATAAGTACAAATTATTGTATGTAAATTATGCATTAATTCAACTATTTTTAAAGAAACATTTTAAAATCTTACAAGATAGGAGAAGAGAAGAGGCAGAAGAAAAAAAATACTCTTAACTCAGTAAGATAAAGGGTAGGATGTCTGGCATTATGGGCTTCCCAGGTGTCTCAGTGGTGAAGAATCCACCTGCCAGTGTAGGAGACACAGGAGATGCAGGTTTGACGATCCCTGGGTGGAGAAGATACCCTAGAGAAGGAAATGGTAACCCACTCCAGTATTCTTGGCTTTGTGAAAAGTTCTATGGACAGAGGAGCCTGGCAGGCACCAGTCCATAGGGTCTGAAAGAGTCAGACGTGACTGCATGACTGAGCACACACACATACATGTCTGGCGTTATGCTTTCCAGATCCCAGATGGCCTCCACTTACATTATACAGCAGAGCTATCTGATCCATTGCTCCTATGCAAGCTGCTAAATTCTCTATGAAATTTTACTCCCTAAAATGGTAATCGCCTGGTCTTTCACTGGACCAGGCAAAGTTAAGTTTTCTTTTTAGATGGTGCACATCACCTAGCATTTTTGTAATAAATTATTCTTACTAACGGAGGCTTGATAAAGAAGCAGATTCCAATCAACACACCTTACGCATTCTTACTTTCTTTAGATTATACCTAAAGAAAGTCAGCTTTCAGAAGAAAGTGGCCCCGAAGAATATTAGGTTTGGGGACTAGCAAAAGTAAAATAAGGAAAATCATTGTATTATTTGGGCTTCCCTGGTGGCTCAGTGGTAAAGAATCTGCCTGCCAATGCCCGAGAAATGGGTTCAATCCCTGGGTCAGGACTATCCCCTGGAGAAGGAAATGGCAACTAACTCCAGTATTCTTACCTGGCAAATCCTATGGACAGAGGAGCCTAGCAGGCTATACAGTTCATGGAGTTGCAAAAGAGTCAGACACAACTTACCAACTACACAGCAACAACAAATACATATTATCTAGATACTGGGGCAAGTATAAATGAATCTTGATCAATGGAGAAAAGACAAAAGTTTAAACACGTTTTCTTTCATTCTTTGAAAGCTACGAAATGTTATGAAACTATTGTAGTTGAAAAATAGGGAAGTTGGTTTATTTGTGTCCACTTCATTGTAACATCCTCTTCAAGTCCAAACTGTACTTTGTTTCTATGGAAAATTTGTATCATTGTTTACATAAATCATTCTTCAGATCAGAAGTTGAGAAAAAGGAAAAATCAGGATGTGAAGTTACAATAAAATATGTAGATATATGCTAAATATTGTGCATTTCACAGATTCCTTGGCAATCTTCTGATTGTTAAAATTTCTTCAGAAATAAATGCAAATGCCAAGTTTTATCAAAGAATTTGTACATTTCCCTTTTCATACAGAAGTTTGTAAATACTGTTTTACATATTACAGTAACACTGCATATATCTAAGGTCAAGAAAAGACCTGATCTCATCTCATTTAAACTGGCATTCCTTGTGTTTCTTGATGTTTCATCACATTTGGGAGGAATTGCAGATGAACAAGTATTTGATAGAGCACAGAACGTACTTTTAACATCAAACTGTATTATTAAAAAATGTAGTTTTAAGTACAATTAAATGTTGCATGACATGGAAGTTTTCATGCAACTAGTTTTCATGCAAATAGGGGTAAGATAGCATCAATTTTTCAGTATGGCATTGAGCAGGGTAAAAAGTAGAAGACTATGGCCACAAAGTGCTATGGAGTGCAGTTTTGGTAGTAACAGCAAGACGTGGCAGACTGCACTTTCAAACATGCCCACAGTCTATTTCCCAACCCATGTGCTCTTCTGCAATGACACCTTGACATTGCATACCAAAAAGTAGAGACTATTTCTCCACTTCATAGAACATGGTGTGCCCTGCTACTTCTTTAACAAACACAAATAATTGCAGAAATAATGATGTGCCAATTCCAGGCTTTGACCTCATTTGGGGATCTCCTGCTTCCTTTCTCTTAGAAGCCATGCACCATGTAATAAGTGGCACTACCAAAGAGCACCATGCTTTAAAACTCCCAAGTCAGACAACGCAAGAGTGGGAAAACATATTTTCTAATGATGAGACTGACAAGGAATTAGTCTCTAAAATTTACAAACAGCTCCTGTAACTTAATATCAAAAAATCAAATAACCCAATCATGGGCAGAAGACTTAAACAGACATTTCTCCAAAGAGGACATAAAGATGGCCAAGAGGCACATGAAAAGATGCTCAACATCACTGATTATGAGAGATGCAAATCAAAACTAAAATGAGTTATCACCTCACACCAGTCAAAATGGCCATCCTCAAAAAATCTACAAACAATAAATGCTAGAAATGATGTGGAAAAAAGGGAACCCTCCTACACTGTTAATGAGAATGTAAATTGGTACAGCCACTATGGAATACTAAAAATAGAGCTATGATATGATCCATAAACCCCATTTCTAGGCATCAGTTCAGCTCAGTTCAGTCAGTCAGTTGTGTCCGACTATGCGACCCCATGAATCGCAGCATGCCAGGCCTCCCTGTCCATCACCAACTCCCAGAGTTCACTCAGACTCACGTCCATAGAGTCAGTGATGCCATCCAGCCATCTCATCCTCTGGCGTCCCCTTCTCCTCCTGACCCCAGTTCCTCCCAGCATCAAAGTCTTCTCAAATGAGTCAACTCTTCCCATGAGGTGGCCATAGTACTGGAGCTTCAGCCTTAGCATCGTTCCTTCCAAAGAAATCCCAGGGCTGATCTCCTTCAGAATGGACTGGTTGGATCTCCTTGCAGTCCAAGGGACTCTCAAGAGTCTTCTCCAATACCACAGTTCAAAAGCATCAATTCTTCGGCGCTCAACCTTCTTCACAGTCCAACTCTCACATCCATACATGACTACTGGAAAAATCATAGCCTTGACTAGATGGACCTTAGTCAGCAAAGTAACGTCTCTGCTTTTGAATATACTATCTAGGTTGCTCATAACTTTTCTTCCAAGGAGTAAGCATCTTTTAATTTCATGGCTGCAGTCACCATCTGCAGTGATTTTGGAGTCTCCAAAAATAAAGTCTGACACTGTTCCACTGTTTCCCCATCTATTTCCCATGAAGTGATGGGACCAGATGCCATGATCTTCGTTTTCTGAATATTGAGCTTTAAGCCAACTTTTTCACTCTCCTCTTTCACTTTCATCAAGAGGCTTTTTAGTTCCTCTTCGCTTTCTGCCATAAGAGTGGTGTCATCTGCATATCTGAGGTTATTAATATTTCTCCCAGCAATCTTGATTCCAGCTTGTGTTTCTTCCAGTCCAGTGTTTCTCATGATGTACTCTGCATATAAGTTAAATAAGCAGGGTGACAACGTATGGTTCAAAAGGATATGTGCACTCCAATATTCATTGCAGCAGTATTTACAATAGCTAAGACATAGAAGTAACCTAAATACCTATCAACAGATGAAAGGATAAAGAAGATATATAGTGGAATATTACTCAGCCATATAAAAGAATGAAATAATGCTATTTTCAACAACATAGATAGCCCTGGAGATTATCAAACTAAGTGAAGAAAGCCAGGCAAAGACAAATATCATATTATATCACTTATATGTGGAATCTAAACAAATGTGATACTAATGAACTTATTTACAAAACAGAAAGAGACTCAAAGAACAAATTTATGGTTATTGTGGGGAGAGTTGGGGGGAGGGATAGATTGAAGTTTGGGATTGACGTGTACACGCTGCTATATTTAAAATAGAGAAGTAACAAAGACCTATTGTACACCACAAGGAATTCTGCTCAATATTCTGTAATAACCTAAACAGGAAAATAATAGATACATGTATAACTGTGTTACTTTGCTGTATACCTGAAACTAGTGCCACATTGTTAATTAACTAAGTGTTTAATCACTCAGTCATGTCTGACTTTTTGTGACCCCATGAACTGTAGCCTGCCAGACTCCTTTATCCATGGAATTCTTTAAGCAAGAATACTGGAGTGGTTATTCTCTTCTCCAGGGGGATCTTCTTGACCTAGGGATCGAACCCAAGCCTCCTGAATTGCAGGTAGATACTTTACTGTCTGAGCCCACCATCAGTTCTGTTCAGTTCAGTCACTCAGTTGTGTCTGACTCTTTGCGACCTGGTGAATCACAGCACACCAGGCCTCCTTGTCCATCACCAACTCCCGGAGTTCACTCAGACTGTCCATTGAGTCAGTAATGCCATCCAGCCATCTCATTCTCTGTCGTCCCCTTCTTCTCCTGCCCCCAATCCCTCCCAGCATCAAAGTCTTTTCCAATGAGTCAACTCTTTGCATGAGGTGGCCAAAGTACTGGAGTTTCAGCTTTAGCATCATTCCTTCCAAAGAAATCCCAGGGCTGATCTCCTTCAGAATGGACTGGTTGGATCTCCTTGCAGTCCAAGGGACTCTCAAGAGTCTTCTCCAACATCACAGTTCAAAAGCATCCATTCTTCAGCGCTCAGCCTTCTTCACAGTCCAACTCTCACATCCATACATGACCACAGGAAAAACCATAGCCTTGACTAGACGGACCTTAGTTGGCAAAGTAATGTCTCTGCTTTTGAATATGCTATCTAGGTTGGTCATAACTTTTCTTCCAAGGAGTAAGGATCTTTTAATTTCATGGCTACAGTCACCATCTGCAGTGATTTTGGAGCCCCCCAAAATAAAGTCTGACACTGTTTCCACTGTTTCCCCATCTATTTCCCATGAAGTGATGGGACCAGATGCCATGATCTTCGCCCACCATGGAAGCCTACAATTATGCTCCAATATAAAATGATTTTTTTTAACAAAAGCCCAAGTCAGGTGGTTAAGACCCTTAAGGGTGAGGAACCACATGGAGAGGGAAGCACTGAGAGAATCTTTGAGCAGACTGAGATAGTCTGCTCAAACAAGAAGCACTGAGATACTAGATGCATGTGTGGAAAACTTACTTGGATGCACATCTTTTAGCCCAGCTACCTGAGACAACATTACGTGGATCAAAAACCAACCTCCAACCAAGTTCTTCCCAAGGTCCTATGTACAAAGTTGTGAGCAAAGTAAAATGGCTGTTCTAAATCACTAAACTCTGAAGTAATGTTTTTCGCAGCAATAAATAATGGAAACAAATTATGTCTTGAAATGAGGTTCTGAAATAAATAGCATTTTCATTGAGACTATAAAACAGGCAGAAGATAAAAGAGCCTTGAGAAGACTGTTAGTAAAGAATGAAGACATTGTTATCACAGCTGGAGGAAAGACACCCTCTGTTAGAAATACCCTCTGTCATAATAATATTCCAATATTATGGATGAATATTTGGCAACACTGTCACCTCTGACAATGTGGAAAATAGAATTATATCTACCTGCCATGCTTTGCTAAGGAGATTTCCAGGCAGAATGATGAAAGCACCAACATTTTTTGGAGTCATGATAGAGAAATGAGTTTAAAATAGAATTATAGAGGCTTCAAGATAGTCTTTTTAGCCAGAGAAAAGATTATCAAAATGAGAAATGGCCTCAGGGTGATGATAAAGTTTAGGATACAATGGTTACCAAAGGGTAGAGGGAAGAGAAGGTATAAATTAAGAGTCTGAGATTAACATATGCACATTACTATAAATAAAATAAATAACCAACAAGGACCTATTGTATAGCACAAGGAACTATACCCATATTTTATGATAACCTAGATAGGAAAAGAATCAGAAAAAAAAAAAAAAAAAGACATGTGTAGGTATAATTGAATCACTTTGCTGTATACCTAAAAGTAACACAATACTGTAAATTAACTATACTTCAATAAAATAAAATAAAATAAAAAGTAAAATGCTTGGGCCGCCAAAAAAAAAAAAAAATAAAAGGATATAACAGTAAGACCCTTTGTTGAGAATTCAGGAAGATTTAAGGGTCTGCTCAAAGATTCTCTAGAAATAAACAATGAGGCCCTTAAGAATCTTGAGGATATGGCTTGCATAAGCTCAGCTAGACAAAAGGATTTTTATGGATCCTAAGGGTGTTGTCCAACAGCACCCTGATTCTTGGAATAGAGGAACTTGAATCTAATAGATGGACAGATCTGACTTTTGTCTAATAAAGTGAACCCCAATGTTGTTTTTAAGCAACTCATAGTTTGTAAGAGAATTTTATTTGTTAGTTTGGATTGAAAAAGACAGTTCAATTAAAAACAAAAAAAGAAAGACAGACCTCTGGGTCCTCAGTCGTCAGGGCTGGAAATATGCTGAGAAAACCACACAACTGCAAACACAGAGCAAAAATCCAGACAGCAGAGTCTATCTATATCCACAGAGAATGTTTCTCAGGGAGTGGAATCAGAGCCTATGTTAAGAAAAAGCCAACATGTGCCTGGTTAATTCTCAGAAATGCTTTAAGACAATGATGCTAGATACATCTCATCTCACAGCCCTCCACTTAGGGATCTGGACCATGTATTACTTTATCCTACTCTTGTATCAGCATTGTATGTTGGGTGTGAGGAAGGGAGATAACTGCTCTCCAATTCAGTCTCAAGTTGAGAGTAACTGCACTTGGGAAACCTCTACCACATTTGGACCTAAATTTAGGTGGCACGCTCCTGGACTTTGAGCAACAGTCATGTTGGACAGAGAACCTTGGGCTTTGAGGTAGCAGGAGTGTGTTTTACATGTGGGAGAGATGTGAATTGTAATGACCAGGGGACAGACTGGTAGGTAGCTTCCCTTCATGAACACAGGCTGCTGTTCATATAAAGAGGTGGAGTCTAATTCCCTGCTCCTCAAATATGATGGCCTAGTCCCAGTGGCTTAACTGGCTAATAGAGAATAATTGAAATGACATTATGGAGCTTCTGAGGTTAGAATAGAAGAAGCCTTTTAGTGCTACTTGAGCTTCTTGGAATTAACCCCACGTGGCATTATACAGATCAGGGACAAACCTCCCAGCCAAGTTCTTCCCAAATTCTTGACAAAAAAGTTTTGAGTCAAGGAAAATGGTTGTTACAATATACTATCTATGTAATGATATAATCATATATAATGTATACCATAGATAACCATCATAAATTATATGTAATGGTTATAATCCCTCCAAGAACTTAAGCACTATGCTATTGGGATCCCCAAAGCTACATCAAAAGTCCAGGTGTATGTGTTCCTTTCAAGACCCTGGAGGATCTGTCAGCCTGCAGCCAGCCTAAATCTGGGAGATGTGAGGGAACCATCTTGGATATTCAACCCAGTTGGGACTTCCATTGACTAAGGAGCCAAATCCTTTGCAGTATGGAAAACAACACTTACACAGGTTGCAAAAAGAAAGAAATAAAAATGGAATTATTCACATGACTCATGGTCTGAGGAGTGCAAATGTTTGCATATTCAATATTCCTAGAAATAGCAATAATATATTTTAAGGTCATTTTCCTCGGTTTTTATTTTAAAGTGAGATATGTATAGAAAACACATGGGGAAAATATTTTCAGGATAAGGTGTTGGAAAGGCAAATATTTTAATGAACACCTTTTAAAAGAAGCACTTTCCATTTCTCTTTTTGAAATCCAGTAGGTTTTAGGATTTGTCCCACTGGATGTTTTCAGCCTATGAAAACGCTCCCAGGATAACTTCAGTTCTTTAGGACTGAAACCAAAGCAGCCCGAGGTAAACCACTTATTTGTGGTCTTTGGGATTCTTAGCAATGCTCTGGCTCCTAAAACTCCTGCTGCATTGGCAGTGCTCACATCCACCCCACATCCTGTTATCTTTCCTGGCATTCGCCACGTATGCCCAACTACACAGCTCTTCCTTCAGGCCACTGAACGATGAGGAACCTGCTTCTTTGTATTCCTCCCAGAACCTGGCCCAGTGATGCGTTCAAAATAGCTGTTCAGACAGCAGCTGAATGAGAGCATATCTTCAAAATACAGAGAATGGAAAGTCACACTGCATTTTATTTCTACCTTGGGCAAGTGTTCTTTACATGTGCTTACCTGTTAGTTTCTGTTCCCAGAGAAGGGTGGCACATTAGCAAGAATCATTGCTTCCAAAGAAAATTCCCAGCATTCATGATATCATTCCACCAAAAAGATACAAACGAAGGTTAGGAAAGGAGAAGTGACAGGAAGGTGGCTGTTCAAGGAAAAGTTAGCTTTGGTCACTCAGCTTCAAATCACAAAATGTCCTGAAAAGGCCTGGGGGATCCTTGAAAGTGAAGATTGTGGAAGCAGAGGTCAGATTATTAAGAAACATGTGGGACTGAGAGTTTAGAGAAAGCAGGAAGACAAAGACTGAAGGATCAGCAAGAGCCAGAGGAGACATAAGTGGCAACAGAGAACCAGTAATGGGTGGATGAGGAAAAGAGCCAGGTGAGTGGTGAATGCCAGGCTGGCAGAGGAGACCCTTATGTACATCTGCAAGGGCTCCCAGGGAGTTCTGGAGATAGTTTGTCACGTGGGTAATTCCAATTCACTACCCAGCACAGATAAAAAGCTCTTCCTTCAGCCTATCTATTCATAAAAATAACTATATATCAACTGTCTATGGTGAACTCAACTTCCCAGCTGGCTCAGTGGCAAAGAATATACCTGCCAAACTGGAGACATGGGTTCGATCCCTGGGTTGGGAAGATCCCTTGGAGGAGAAAATGGCAACCCATTCCAGTATCCCTGCCTGGGAAATCCATGGACAGAGGAGCCTGACGGGCTGCAGTCTATGGGGTCACAAAAGAGTCGAACACAACTTAGAGACTAAACAACATGATGATGTCATCATCAGGGTGCTCTGAATAGAGACATAGGTGGACAGACCCCATCATTCCTTTCACATAATTTACATTCTAGAGCAGATGTACTGAGTTGCATGCCAATCACCAGCCACACAGGCTTGTACAGATACTGAAGGGTGGGCAGAGAGAGTTCTTCTGGGGCTGTGACAGTTGCCCCCAATTCAGGGGGCCATTCCAACTGCCTTTGTCTCATCTCAAGATGGCTACCCATTCCCTACGGATGGCAGAAGAATCCTCACCCACTGTAGAAGCACACTAAGGAGCCAGCGGAGGCCAGCCTAAGAGCCCTGTTCCCGGAGAGCTCTCACTGCATGGCACTGAGAAATCACACATCTCAGCATGAGAGGATCCCCACCACCTGGTGGGGAGCAAGCGCTTCTCTGGGTCCGGCCCCCTGAACCCTCAGTGAAGACTGAGCTGTTAGAAACAGCTGCTCTTATCAGGGTGTCGAAGCAGAACTTTCTCCAGGGATTTCTGAACATGGAACAGGAACATGAACATGGCCTGCTGAGTAATTTTGTCAAGAATAAAGAGACCAGAGCTTGTTGCCCTCCATGAAAGGTCAACTGTGCCCCTGCCTGATTCAGAGGCTGGCTCTGTGGACCTGATGTGCTCCCTAAATCTCTTCCAAGCTCTCTACTCTGGTTTCAACCTAACCAGACACTCCCATTTCTCACAGCAGGTTACCATGCAGGCAGAAGCCGCTTCTAAATGATTCCTTAAAAAAAAAAAAAGGGAAGAAAGAAAGAAAAGCCTACAAGCAGCCAGTATTGACTGGCATTTCTCATAAGTTCAGTTTATAATGACAGCCTTCTTCCATCATGTGCATTGTTTGGTAGCTTCCTCTTATTGTCACCTGAATACTAATGAGAAACCTGTTCTCAATATCACAGCAATCGAGAGATTTTGAAATATAAATAGGGCCTAGAGAGAGGACCTGCCCGTCACAAGCAAGATCTAAAGTAATGAGGTAGAAAAAAAATCTCCAAACAAAGGAAAATACATGCATCTTTCTTCATACGCAATCTATGGATGAAAAGTAATACTCTTCTTTTTTTCTTTTTTTTTAACATAACAGTTTAGTAAGCTGTGTAAGTTCTCATTCTGAGAAATAATTAGTGGGTAGAATTTGAAATTTGGAATCTCTGCTTCATTTGTATCTCAGCTCTGTCACATGGTAGGTAGCTGTGTGAATTTGCATGAGATATTTAATCACTTTTTTCTATCTCAATTTTATCATCTACAAAATGGAGGAAATAATCTTACTATAGCGCTTCTCTGGTGGCTCTCTCTGTCTGCAGTGTAGGAGATCCAGGTTTGATCCCTGGGTTGGGAAGATCCCCTAGAAAAGGCAAAGGCTACCCACTCCAATATTCTTGCCTGGAGGATTCCATGGACAGAGGAGCCTGGCTGGCTACAGTCCATGGGGTCACAAAGAATAGGACGCGACTGAGCGACTAACATTTTCAGTCCTACTATATTTGGAGCCAAAATAATATATAAGAGGTTTCTGATGTGCACTGAGCCCTCAAAAACTGCTAGTTAAACTGTCATATGAATGACAGTCACCTGAGCCTGGGATAAAGGTAGCTTCTGATCTGTGCTCATTCCCTCTGGTATCAGCAGCCAACAGGTGCTGGGAGCAAAAACCCTTCACAGAATCCTGCCTTCCCAAGGCCTGTTCATTCTCTTCCACATCCTCTGCATTTCCTCATTACATGTCATAGATAGTTCCCACTCTCCAAATGGGCATTGGGTGGAAAGAGAATTTCCCATTGCATGTGTGTGCATCTTAATAAATAAGACAAGGACAAAGAAAATAGGCTCTGCCAATATCCGTACAGTCTTGAACCAACCCCTGACTCCTCTAGTGTGGGAGTGTAAACTAGCAGGACCTTATGGGCCCTTCCTGAACCAACCCCTCAACCCCACGTCCTCCACCTGCCTCTTGTCTGTAGAAAAACTTTAACCTCTTAGGCCTTCTCTGGTTTCCAAAGAGTAAATTTAATCAGAGAAGTGAGAAAATGCAGAAAAGGAAACAGTCAAGCAAGATAAAATAGTAATAATTTAGCCATTAAACTTTTAGTTCCTCAAGGGCTAGAGATGATATTCTGAGATGTATCCTTTGAGCTGTTTTGCAGATCCTGTAATCCCTACAGTGTGGAAGAAATTAACTTTATGCTGCCCACAAACACATAGACTCCAGACCAGGTGGAACCAGAAGGTTGATGACGTTGACTCCTGATTACTTCACCACCAACAAATCAGAACATTCACAAGCTGATCACACACACCACATCACTCCCCTTCACCCGGGTTTTAAAAACCTTTCCCTGAAAACCTTCATGGAATTTGGGTCCTTTAAGCATGAGTTACCTGGACTCTTTAGGGCTTCCCTGGTGGCTCAGCAGTAAAGAATCCCCCTGCCAATGCAGGAACCACAGGTTTGATCTTGGATCTCCAAGATCCCCTGGAGAAGAAAATGGCAACCCACTCCTGTTTTTTCGCCTGGAAAATCCCATGCACAAAGGAGCCTGGTGAGCTATTATCACGGGGTCTTAAAGAGCTGGATGTGACCTTGTGGCTGAACAACAACAATAGCCTGGACTCTGCAATAAACACCACACCTGCACCATAACCCGGTGTCAGTAGATTCGTTTTACTGCATGTAGGCAAGGGGAACCAACTTTGGTTCTGTAACAGGAGAAGCATATTTGATGGAGATTATATGAGGAATTTGAGAAAAGGGTAAGGTGGGATGAGAGGAATGAAACACCACAGCTAGGCCCCTTGTTTTAGCCATTTGTAATATTTGTAGCTTAACACTGGATAATGGCCTAAATTTTTGAATTAAAAAAATCAATACACACAAAATAGGGAGCTTAAAAAAATATCTGACAGATAAGTCTAACTGCTGTTGAAACTAATAATGACAGCACAAGAGAACAACAAAAATGCTGGGTATGAGACCTCTCCTGTGAGTCCCCTGAAAGGCCACCCAGTGTGCCATCAGGCCTGCTGCTGCCTCTGTCAGAGTGGTGAGCATGGGGCACCTCTCTGGTCTCCTCTCAAGGAAGAGCTTGCATTGAGGCTGCAAGGAGCTTAACAGCCTCCAGACATTCCTCCAGCAAGGTCCGCTTCACTTCTCCCCCAGGGGCCCAGCAATAACAGAGCACTGCCAGTGGATAGGGCCTGGCTATTTCTGACCAATATAATTTGTCTCCAAGGGCAATCTCTGCTCTGGTGTGCCTTCTAGGGTGGTAGAGACACGTTCAGATGTACAACTTGGTCAGAGGTGGCCCCTGCTCAATCCTCCTTCTCCCAACCTCCGTCCCCCCACCTACTCCTTCCCTGCCCCAGGAGTCAGCAGGGCACTGTTGCATTGAGGTCTGAAGGATTTCTTTGCTGTCTTGCTTCATTCTTCTTCTACCTTTCACAAGCCTTACCTCCCAATAAAGCTTGTGAACTCCTAACTTCAGCTCAGCCTCTGCTTCCTGGAGAACTCAAATGACACAGAAGGAACCTCCTGGATCTGAAAATTGGGTTTTGCTTCTCTGGTGGCTCAGCTGTAAAAAATCCACCTGTAATGCAGGAAATTGCCTGTCTCCAGTATTCTTGCCTGGGAAATCCCATGGTCAGTGCAGAGTGGGGTAGGCTACAGTGCAGACTCGGGTAGGCTACAGTCCATAGCGTCACAAGAGTTGGACATAGCTTAGGGACTAAACCACTCCCACAGAAACTGAATGAACTGGGTATCTATTCTTTTTTTCTTATACTTATTTAGTTGTCTACTTTTTGTTTCCTTGTATCTTTAATCATCAATGTTCCACTTATTTTCTGCAG
Source organism: Oryx dammah (assembly GCF_014754425.2). Classification (NCBI taxonomy): domain Eukaryota; kingdom Metazoa; phylum Chordata; class Mammalia; order Artiodactyla; family Bovidae; genus Oryx; species Oryx dammah. Next base: position 44,398,341 of record NW_024070188.1, on the reverse strand, counting down.
ATTTCTCATTGCTTATATCAGAATTGTTTTCATATTATTGTTCACATAGAATCTTTGTCCATCACATCTTTACAATTCTTCCCTAACTCATCATCACACTAAACTGCTTTTCAAAAGATAAAGAACATGGAGTTATTTAATAAATTATGTATTGATTTTTTTACTCTGTATCAGGCACTGCTAAGGTACCGAGGTATCTGCCTTGAGACTGATGGCCCAATTGTCCTACATCTGTGACACTTAGGGTTTCATGAGGGAGGAGATAGATCACATAGCAAACCAACTGCCATCCTCAAGCACTGCTTGAACCTTCCCCCGGCTTTGTCCTTCACTTTAATCTCTGCTCTAATGTAACCTTACAGAGGTCCTCCATGCATATCCCAAGCAAACAGCTCTTTTCCTTCATCTCGCTGAGTCTTTCTTTCTTGCACTTGTTGCATCATCATATAGAATCTAGAAAGATGGTACTGATGAATTTATTTTCAGTGCAGCAATGAAGATGCAGACATAGAGAACAGAGTTGTGGACACAGTGGAGGAAGGAGAAGGTGGGCTGAATGGAGAGAGTATCATGGAAACATATACACTACCATATGGAAAATAGACAGCCAGTGGGAATTTGCTGTATGAATACAAGGAGCTCAACCCAGGGCTCTCTGAGGACTCAGAGGGGTGGAAAGGGGTAGCAGATGTGAGGGAAGTTCAAAAGGGAGGAGACATACATATTCCTATGTATGATTCATGTTTATATATGGCAGAGACCAACCCAATATTGTAAAGTAATTATCTCCCAATTAAAAACAAATAAATTTTTAAAAATTTTAGAAAAATAAATAAAAAATTAAAAACCACAGTTGACCCTTGAACAACATGAGTTTGAACTTCATGAGTTCACTTATATGCAGATTTATTCCAATAGGACATACTACAGGACCACATACTCTGGGGTTGTTTGAATTCACAGATATGGAACCAAGGATACTGAAGAACCATGTATACAAGGGGGCGCACTGACTACAAGTTATACTCAGAATTTTGACTCTGCTGAGTGTCAGCGCCCCAACCCACACATTGTTTAAGGGTCGACTGTGTATATATTTGTTTATTGTTTAATCTGTATTCCTGCTAGAAAGTAAGCTTCATGAAGCCAGAAATTTTGTTCAAATCTCCAGTTACTAAAGCAGTGACTTTCCCCTAGAGCGGGACTCCATCCACACTGTGACATAAAAACAATAACAGTTTATTTGCTTCCCTGGAATAAAAGAAATAAGATTATCTGAAATATAAAATTATATTCATTACTGACATGACAGATCTCCTCCTACAGGCATCTTACTCTGAAAACTTAGGTAACGCTAGTATGAAGCCATGAAAAAGAGAAAACATTTTGAAAATTGCAGTATTTTAATAATTCACACAATTTTTTTTAAGGTAAGAAAGTTTCTGCTTTTATTGAAAATTTATATATGACTCAGTATTGTAATAAACAGATAACCATTTTCATAAAAAATGACAGTGCTATGCTAGAGAAGAAAATATTAATTGGAGGATTTACTCAATAACGGCAAGACAGATTTTATCAATACAGAATAAATAATAACAGATTTCTTGAGCCAATTTTTAAGACCCAACAAAATGTGGGAACCAAGCTAGATGTAATAAATAATTACCCAGAGAAAAAGATGGTGCATTCTCAGATGATAAGACTGTCTTTGTAAACTGATGCATGTCCATTAGTCCCATTCTTACTGCTCGCCTTCAAATCACAGGACGTGTCTCAGGCTACGTTAAAAGGCCACCCTCTGAAGAAAGCAGAGAAGTACTCTTATTATCTTTACAGTGAAATGTAAAACAACTGCAGAAAATCCCACTGGTAAACAGAACACAGTTTAATAAGTAAATTGAATATTATCTAACTATAAAATTTAGGTAACAGACTCAGTGTTACATATGGCAGGACTGGAAAAAAATCATTCATGACATTTTCTTTATCCCTCCTTCTTAAGTCCCCTCCCACCCTTCATTATGCTACTAACAACAACATTAACAACAGCAACAAAAATGTTTAAAATTTTTCCTCCATCAAAAAATGAGGGAAAATAATGAGGGAAGAGTTTTCTTTCTTTGAACAGTTTCTTGAACACTCCCAATACCAATCACTCACAAGATGTCTGTGCAAATCTGCTTCACATGATTTCAAGGAAATGATTAATTCACTCCAAAAAACCCTTAAACAAAGCTATTTCGGAGTTCTGTACAAAATCTGGAAAGGAGGGAGGAAAAGGGTGGTGGTGGTAAAGAAGTACAATCCAGTCAAACAAAATGTTACAAGTTTTAAATCAACAAGAATGACTTTTTTTTTTATGGTCTGGGGAACCCAAGGCTAATAAAATGTTGATCAGGATTCTGGTCTGGTTTCTACTGAAGGACACATTTCTCTTCTTTCTTGGCCATCTTGCCTTTGTTTTGCTCCAGAGTTCACTCCAAATGTTCATCTTCTTCGGCCTGCTTCTCCTGCGCGTCCAAGTCCCTGACGAGCGCGTCGCGCTTGTCCATTAGGGCAACCAGTTCATCCAGCAGGAGTTGCTCGCGTCGCTTCTGGGCCTCAGTCTTCTGCCAGTCTGCAGAGGACAGGAAGCTCCTTACCCACCTTACCCTCCCCTTTCCGCCTTTTCCAGTTCCCTTTTATTTCTCTGCAAAACATATCACAGAGCCACTAGCTAGTAGTGTTTCACAGGAAGTTTGGCCTTTGTGGTGAGGATTTCACCCCTAAAACCCTACTTTCTATTTTCCGTAGATAAGAGATGGCTATGGCTGGGTTGAAGCCTTCACGAGACCAGGTGTGTGCTGGTGGCTAGCTGGAGGTGCACACCTGATTTCAGCCAAAGTGGGGGAGGGAGAGCTGGAGCCCCAGAAAAGCAATAATTCACATAATTTTTAAACTGTCCACTATTATGTTTCAGATGTCTCAATTTATCTGTCAATAAAAGTATTATATAATATGTGTAAAATTCATAATATGTACATGTATATAAATATGAAAATTTTGCCTGTATATAGGTATGTGTTGAAAACATTTTTTCCTGATAGATTATGCACTCAAATAAATTTAATGACCTGGTAGGCTGCAGTCTGTGGGGTCGCTAAGAGTCGGGCATGACTGAGCGATTTCACTTTCACTTTTCATTTTCATGCATTGGAGAAGGAAATGGCAATCTACTCCAGGATTCTTGCCTGGAGAATCCCAGGGACAAAGGAGCCTAGTGGGCTGCCGTCTATGGGGTCGCACAGAATCGGACTTGACTGAAGCGACTGAGCAGCAGCAGCAGCAGCAGCTCTAGATGTGAGTTTTAAATTTTCTAATATGATAGAAAATGTTAAGAGCTATATTGAATCTTCCTTTCACTGATATGTTGAATTCTTAACCTCCAGCACCTCAGAATATGACTGTTTGGTTATATGATGTTCAAAGAGGTAATTAAGATAAGGTGACCAATGTGACTGATGTCCTTATAAGAAGAGAATATTGATATGCAGAAGACAGACCACATGAAGACACACGGAGAAGGTGATTATCGATAAGTGAAGGAAGGAAGCCATAGAAGAAACCAATTCTGCCAACATCTTCATCTCAAGTCTGCTGGCTTCCAAGACTGTAGGGAAATAATTTCTGTAGTTTAATCCACCCAGTATAGTATTTGTTATAAAAGTTCTAGCAAACTAATAGAGATGATTATACAGATTTAGGTAAAATTCTACATTCTGCCCTTACTTTTCTCATAATAGTGATTTTCTTTTTAAAATAATTATGTTATACTTGGGCTTCCCTGGTGGCGCATATGGTAAAGAATCCGCGTGCAGTGGGGGAGACCTGGGTTCAATCTCTGGGTTGGGAAGATCCCCTGGAGGAAGACATGGCAACCCACTCCAGTATTCTTGCCTGGAGAATCCCCATGGACAGGGGAGCCTGGTGGGTTATAATCCATGGGATCAGAGAGTCAGACATGACTAAGTGACTAATACTCAGGCACTTGCTCATGAATGATATGTATATAAAAATTATCTATGCTTGCATTTAGAACTCTAGAAATAACAGAGATATCACATAGTTTGAGATCACCAAATACCTATATTTTAAAATACCTGTGTTGAAATTCTTACAACCTATGTAATTATAATTTTGTCTGTCCTTACTAATTATTTTAAGTGGAAAACTTTAATGTTTAACCACAACAGTTTAGGTAGCAAAGTAAATATTCATCCTCAAGTTGTAGGTCTGTTTTGTGTTTATTATTGAAACCCATCTCTTTGTTTGGAAATTGAAACCAAGTAGATTGCTAGGGACACATTGCTGAGAAGAGCTGGCCTTTCGTAGTCTGTCTGGTGATACACTGGGTTCAGGCCCATGAATGTGAGTTATCACAATGCCTCAGCCTCAGCCACAACTCAACATCAAGCATCTTGTAGATGCTATGGAAATACTGGCATTGCCAAATGAAACTGATACCCAGAAACAAAGAAAAAGATTGGATTTTATTCTACTTTCTGTAACAAACCAGTCAAAAATCTGTAAAACAATACAGCTCCAGAACTATGGATTCTAGCCAGAATTTAATAAGAAATATATACATACATCTGGTTAGAAATGCTCCAGTTAAATTATTTTCAAATTCCTGGGTAAAAAGCAATCTTACAACAGATATAGAGATGAGCCAAGCTAGCACTGATACTGAAGAAAAAATAAACCAGCTAAGGAATGTTCTTTTTTACCCACCAATATCCTTAGGACCCAGTCCAAGGTATTGGTTGACATTTTGACTCACAGATTAGAAGGTTATTTAATGGTGTGAATCAAGGAATAGATTCTCGTTTGAAAGGATAACATTATTAATAATTTTATTGCATACCATAGGCTATGGTTTTTCCATATGGTCATGTATGGATGTGAGAGTTGGACTGTGAAGAAAGCTGAGTGCCAAAGAATTGATGCTTTTGAACTGTGATGTTGGAGAAGACTCTTGAGAGTCCCTTGGACTGCAAGGAGATCCAACCAATTCATTATGAAGGAGATAAGCCCTGGGATTTCTTTGGAAGGAATGATGCTACAGCTGAAACTCCAGTACTTTGGCCACCTCATGCGAAGTGTTGACTCATTGGAAAAGACTGATGCTGGGAGGGATTGGGGGCAGGAGGAGAAGCGGATGACAGAGGATGAGATGGCTGGATGACATCACTGACCCGATGGCCATGAGTCTGAGTGAACTCCAGGAGTTGGTGATGGACAGGGAGGCCTGGCGTGCTGCGATTCATGGGGTCGCAAAGAGTCGGACATGACTGAGAGACTGAACTGAACAGAACTGATACATCTGTCATCACAGTGGACAAAAAGGCACAGATGTTTCATTAGAAGCTAGAAAGGAATTTATTAAATTAATTGTCATGCAAATTTTACATTTGGTAAAGTGTCTATAAGCAAGTAAATCTTTCCAAAAAGATTAAGCTGGACCTTTCAAGGGGGAAGCGTAACATGAATACTATCAACAGTTTCTCTTCTTTCATTCTCTCCTGAATCTATATCAATAAACATTTCACCATGCACCCCAAATCTCAAAGATCTAAGTGGAAATCAACCCTAATATTCATTGGAAGGACTGATGCTGAAGCTGAAACTCCAATACTTTGACCCACCTAATGTGAAGAGCTAATTCATTGGAAAAGATCCTGATGCTGGGAAAGATTGAGGGCTAGAGTAAAAGGTGGTGACAGAGGATGAGATGGTTGGATGGCATCATCGACAAAATGGACATGAATTTAAGCAAACTCCGAGAGATAGTGAAGGACAGGGAAGATTGGCATGTTGTAGTTTATGGTATCACAGAGTTGGACACGACTTAGCAACTGAATAGCAACTATGAAACTAGTACAATATTGATCATTATTACTTACACTGACTCTGTCAAACAGCTCTTATCAAGTCCACTCCTGGTCAATTTCCAGTTCTCATTATTACATGACTCATCAGTGACTTTGACAGAGTTGTTAATCCTTCCTGTGTGGAGCCCCTTTTTCCCCATCTCCTAGGAAACACCACCTTCTTCCTACTCTTTGATCTCCTTAGGTGGTTCTTCATTTCTCTGGACTCAGAATTGCCCCAGGTTTGTCTTTGGTCCACTTCTCTATCTCCATTCATTCCTGATGATCTCATCTGGTTTCTTGGCTTAGCCTGTCATCTACATGCCGTACCTCCAAACTTAAATCCCAGCCTCTGTGTGCCCTAAACCACAGACCCATTGATCAAACTACTTGCCACCTCCACTTGGATATCTAAGGATATCTACTAGCCCCCAGAGTTAACATCTCCCAAAACTGACTGATTTCTACCTAGCCCCAAACAGACTCCTCTTCCAATATTAGTATCCCTGCGTGTTAATAGGGCGTTCCTATTTTTCAACTGCTCCATCCTTCAAGCCATTCTTTCCTGCTCTGCCTCCCTATCTCACACCTTACTTCTATTCAGTGTAAATAGTGTTGCCTATATCTTTCAAATATATCCATAATCTGATTCTCCTTACTAACTGCATCCCTGTGAACTGCTCCATACTACCACCATCTCTCTCCTAACTACTTGTTGGTGGTTAGGGTGCAGATAAGGTCAAAAGGCAGATAAGTGACAACAAGGGGAAAAGTCAATGCATGGCTTGAGGTCATTGAGAAGTAAAGCTAGTTGTGTGGGTTCTTTGGATTGGCAGACCACTAGGATCACAGGAAGGAGACAGGGGTCAGTTCCCCCAAGGAAGATTGTGTGTGGGCAGTAGGAAGACATAAGTCATCTGTCTACTGTCACCTAATTTATCAGGTTGTTGTTCAGTCTCCAAGTTGTGTCCAACTCTGTGACTTCATGGACTTATAGCGTGCCAAGTTTCCCTGTCCTTCACCATCTCCCAGGGTTTGCTCAAACTCATGTCCATTGAGCCGATGATGCCATCCAATCATCTCATCCTCTGTCCTCCCCTTCTTCTCCTCCCCACACTCTTTCCAAGCATCAGAGTCTTCTCCAATGAGTTGGCTCTTCACATCAGGTGCCCAAAGTATTGGAGCTTCAGCTTAAGCATCAGTCCTTCCAATGAGTATTCAAATATTGAAGGTTGATTTCCTTTAGGATTGACTGGTTTGATCTCCTTGGACTCTTTTTTAAAAAAGAGGCTCTTTTTTAAAATATTTTTTTTAATATTTTTTTATTTTTTTAATTTAACTTTATTTATTTTAATTGGAGGCTAATTACTTTACAATATTTTATTGGTTTTGCCATACATCAACATGAATCCTCCATGGGTGTTCACGTGTTAGTCTTCTCCTGCACTACAATTCAAAAGCATAAATTCTCTGGTGCTCAGGTGGTCATGGTGTAATACATATATTTATTTAAATTTTGATAAAGACCAATATAATAACAGATTCATAATTAGGCCTTTGAGATGTTGGGTTCATGGGTTCATATTACAGTATTAAGTTATTTAAGTAACTATATGTATAGAGGTGGACCATGCTTAGATCAATGAAATTAGTGCATCAAAACTCAAGGACCATTAATGCAAACCTTTGTACCTTAAATATAAGATGAAAAAGTTTAAGTAAATAGGGCCTTCCTCTTTGAAATAGAATGCCAGGAGGATGAAGCAATTAACAAATACTCAACAAGGAAAGATATTATCCTCAGGAGGGATATCAGAGCATTTTTGGGGAAAACTTGAAGTATGTAAATGTTGAATTCTTGCCTTCTTTGTTCCAAGCCTATGTATACTCTGTCATCATGCTTTCTCCCTCGGCCATCTCTCTATGAAAAAAACTGCTCAGGGAAAGGCTCTAAGGCCACAGGTACCTGTGTGCTTGTTAGCTCAGTGTTATATCCCCAAAGTGCTTAGAATCATAATCCTTATATGAAGCTGCAGACTGAATGTCCATCACTCTTAAATTAGCTGCTGGAATATTCATGAAAGTATAGAAGGGAAATATTTTCAGATATGAATTTTTCCCTAGTACAATAAAAGTCATAAAATCATGTGTCTGTACACATATGCATGCACTTATGACTAGATTTACCTTTGATATGCTGATAAAGAAAAGTGAAAGTGAAGTTGTGTCCGACTCTTTGCGACCCATAGACTGTAGCCTAGCAGGCTCCTCTGTCCGTGGGATTTTCCAGGCAATAGTACTGGAGTTGATTGCCATTTCCTTCTCCAGGGGATCTTCCTAACCCAGGGCTTGGACCCGGGTCTCCAGCATTATAGACAGACACTTTACCATCTGAGCCACCAGGGAAGTCCAGAGATAATAATTCTCTAACTAGTAGAGTTCAAACGCGAAGGGGAATCTGCAAAGGGTTTTAAATTAGAAGATCCACTCAGTCAATTACTGCCACTCTCTATGATAATCTTTATAATCAAGCCCTACTGTGTTTTTCTTAATAATTTGTTGTTCAGTCACTGAGTCATGTCTGATTCTTTGCAACCCCATGGACTGCAGCATGCCAGGCTTCTCTGTCTTTCACTATCTGCTGGAGTTTGCTCAAATTCATGTCCATTGAGTCATTCATTATTCATATCCATTATTCTTAATAACAAACAACATCTGTTTATTGTGCTCTATGCAGATAACTTATAAACCCTAATTTTAATTCCTTGTGTGGCAGGTATTATTACCTCATTTTTTCAGATAAGAAAACTTTAACTCAGAAGTGCTAAATGAATTTCTCGATGACAGAGGTAGTTTGTGGCAGAGCTGAGAATTGAACTAGTCAGTTCGAAATACCCTATTTAAATGCCTGTAAGAAAAGGACAAAATGTCTTGGGGGCTGTTGACAGGAGGTAGAGGGCTGTCCAGTTAAGAAGGAAGAAGCACTTTTGCAGGACCAGAATGTTCAGGATGCATATGACAACCATGAAGGGAATGGGAGCATTCTAGTCCAGGGGCCCTTTGCAGGAAACATGTTTGGCTGAAGCATGGGCTGTGCCCACAGGTGATATTTAGCCTGATTACAGAGGACTTTCATCACAAATAAGTTTATATACCTAATTGGATAAGCATGGTAATTGGCCTCACTTATTAAACATTTGCTCCATGCCAGGCAATTACTGTGTTTTTACTCATGTGATGATAATCTAATAGGAGTATATCCTGACACGGAGCAACATGAGTGGAACTGTCATTACCCTTGACTCTTCACAATTTGTGCCACCATTCTGAGGTCAGAACCTATTTATCCCCCACTCCAAAACTACCACAGTGTGTCTGAAATCACCAGCAATCAGTTTTTACTTTTCATTTTTCATTATTTATTAGAACGTTATTTATAATCAGGAATACTACCAAATTACCAGCAGCAGACAATTATGGCAAAGGCCAGACAGAAACCCATGGACACCAAACTTTAAGAATAAATGTCCAAGTCAACACTCAGGAGGCCAAGTAGAGTACAGCAATATAAAATCAAGCACAAGGGCAACATAAAGACTGGTTGAGGGCACAAGGCTTTTTTACTTTCTAACTTCCTGGGAGGGTGGTACCCTCCCACTCAGCCCTGCTGGCAGAGCCAGCCCAGGATATGCGGCTGCACAAGCAAAATCTCACAGCTGCCTCAGAATATTAGGAGATAAAAAGACTCTTTCCCTGATGAGACAGTATCTTAAATTATACCTGTTTTCCTCATGTAGAAATAAGATGGTCTAAATTCAGACATCAACAATTTGTGTGGATTGATTATAAAAAGGGCAAAATGCAATGTAATATTTTCATGTTGACCTATACATGTGCAAAAGGTAATTTGGATCTGCTGTAAAGCAAACTGACCAGAACATCCTGAACTCTGCAGCTGCCATGAGAGAGGAACACTGCTGATATGTAGGTCTGCCCTTGGATTCCTCTGATGGCTCCTTGCTGACAATTATTTGCTAAGTATTGCAGTACGAGCCAGGTGACAAGAGAGCGGCTGAGATATCAGGCAACTATATAACCTTGTCCCAGCCTCATGACTGCTAAAGAGCTCTTGTTGAACTTGTCTTTTTGAAAGGGAAAAAAAAAGTATTATGGAACTGATATGTATACCCAGAACTCATATCAAAGCTGACACATCAGATACACATTCAGACTACTATGCTGGGCTGTGATGATAATTATTCTGACGGTTGGTATCATTGTGTTCACACTATTACCCAGAAAAATTGCACCTTGAGATTGTTGTGTTGATTCAGATTTGAATCTATTCATATCTAGAGCATAGAGAGATACCAAAATAATTTCAAAATCCTTCCTTGGTAGAAGATATAATATCAGGCACATCTCTAAAGCAAGATTGAACTAAAGCATAATTTAGTGACCCAGGAGAAAAGAACTTGAGTTAAACCTGAGAGTTTTTCACTAGCAAGCTTTTGAGGAAGTTAACTTCTCTTTCTTCATATCTGTTAAAATGTCAATAATAAGAACAATAGACAAAAGAAAATAGATTAGGTACAGTGTAGATTTCATTCTCCTTAAAAAAAAGGTTAGAAAATGTTATGAAGCAAATGAGTGCCCAGGATAAGGATGTGTCTATTTTATTATTTATGTACAGAAATGTGAAAAGGTCAAGATTAAAATATTGTTGAAGGAAATTCGGGGGAAATATTTTGAAATCTTCCCATAGAAAACTCAGAATGTTAGACATAATAGAGAACTTAGAGGTCATCCAATTCATTGGTTCCCAAAATATGGTCCTTAGACCAGTATCATCAGTATCATTTGGGAACTGCCTGCTAATGAATCTGTCTGTTCTACCCCTGGGTAGGGAAGATCCCCTGAAGGAGGAAATGGCAACCTACTCCAGTATTCTTGCCTGGTAAATCCTGTGGACAGAGGAGCCTGGAGGACTATGGTCCTTAGGGTCGCAAAGAGTCAAGACTCAGCTGAGCAGGCAAATGCATAAACGAATTCATGATTATATGTATTAATATAGTCTTTTTTACTCTCTGAAGTTTTAAGTTGCTTGTAATTTTTCTCGTATTTTATGCCATTTATACTTGTTTCTCAAATGCAATAAAGCATCATGCCTCCCACCACCTGAAAGACTAAGACGGTTTTTAGAACATATACTAAGATAAAATCATGTTTCTTATTTTTTTCACTTTTCAAAATATTTCATGGTGCTCATTGAATTTTATCGAATCTTCTTTCAGAATTTTAAAGTTATACTTCTAATTTGAGAACTGTAAGCAACCAACATTTACTTATCACTGGAAATTGAAAAAAATAAACCCATGACTAAATAAGCCTGAAATAAGGGTCATTTAGAATAAAATAATTTTTTTAACATAACAGTCTTTTCAATCATATAACAGAGAATGTAAGATAATTATAAAATATTTATGGCAAGACTCTATTGATATATACCTGGATTTCTCTCCTCTTCAGGCAAGAGGCCATTTAGAACCAGGAAAGCAAAAGAAAAAAGAAAAGCAATTAATTTCAGTTAATATGGTATTTTCCTGGAGAAGGAAATGGCGACCCATGCCAGTACTCTTGACTGGATAATCCCATGGATAGAGGAGCCTGGGAGACTATAGTCCATGGTGCTGCAAAAAGTCAGACATGACTGCGTGACTGACTCACACACACACACACACACACACACACTATGTGGTATTTAGGAAAGTGGCAGATGTTTCAGAGTCAAAGATAGCCACAAAGGCTGTAAGACATTGGCTATGTTGCTCAGTTGCTCTGGAAGTTGGCTGTCCCATTTCAGGACTGAGGATGATAGTAATATCTGCTTCATAGAATTACCATAATGAATAAAAAGATACCGCATACTGAGTCTACCAGTGTCATCCATATCGATAGCTATTATGTACAGACATCAACAGTAAATATCCATTCAAGTTTAGCTATTAGATTCAAATGCTTTTTTATTCTCATCAAAAGACTACCTAATCCTACATGAGTGTTCCTAACATATATGAATGTGTGTATATGTAGGTGTATATGTGTGTGTGTCTGTGTGTGCATGTTTTTGTATTTTCAGCACCCTTGACTATCCCCTCATTTTCTCTGATTTGGGAACAGTTTTTATCCTTGTAATTCTGTTTATATTTATTAATATTTCCAATATGTTTTTCAAACTGTATCCAAATTGCCCTATATTCACTTTTAAATGGTAACTCATCTTCTTAGAATTTATAGACAGTTTATGAGACATTCCATCTAAAGAGTATGCCAGTTTCTATCTGCAATTATGGAATGACAGTTATTTACAAGCAAATTGTTCAATTTTAGGTATTGCCTTAGCACATCAGAACACTTATCACCTTGTGAATGTAGCTACTAGGAAAACCTAAGTGTTGTTTGGGGGTATTTATGGGATGTCCTTGAAAGAAAACAGTTATGGGCTAAGCTATTTGAACTTGAGGTTATAAAGAGCCTGACCTTTGGTACTAGTATGATTGTAAGTTAGAAGATAAAGGATAGATATAATGTTTATACTCAAAATAAGCAATAAGTATCTCCTTATATTTAACTTATTCAACATTTTTAAGAAAAGAAAACCTCATTAATTAATATCCAGATATGTGGTAATTCACATAGTCTTTCATATTCAAACACTGGTATACTTATTCTGAAAACATTTTGGATTTCGCTAATTGTAAATCCATTTATGCAAAAAGAAAGATGCATGTAAATGGCACCAAGTTTTTGGTTAAAAATAAAATAAAATCAATATGCATTCATGTTTCTAAATATCTGGATAGTACATCACTTTGGCCAATAACTACTGTCTGGCTTTTAAACTTTTCTTCAGGATGTTTAAATGTCACACACTTGGCTAAACTCTGGTGTTAATTTTGTTACATTATAATGAGCATGGATTCTGGAGATAATCAGCCTAAGTGTGAATCCTAGCTCTCACAGTTTATGCTCTGTGTAACTCAGGGAAATCCATTTAGCCTCGGCAACCCCATTTCCACATCTAGGAAGTCAGGATAACAAAATTCTCACCTTACTGAGCTTCAGAAGACTTAATTAAAATAATTCCATACCATGTTTAGCATGTTTCTGGCAAACTGTTACCTGCTATTATTACTAACAGTACTTTAACTATTATTTTTATTATTAAGTATTTAAATATATTTAGAAAAATGTTTAAGAATATTTAAAGAAAGAATAACAAGCTCTAGAGTTCCTGATGTAGCCAATAAATTAAATTTGCAATGTTGATTATGTATATCTAAAGAAGACTTCTAATACTGAAAATATCAGAAGTCATTAACCAATGTCAGTGCTATGAAATCTCTGGAAATACCTCTGGCCTCGTTTTAGCCCATGCAAAAGGGCCCTGAACATATTTACTTAATGCACAGGTGTCCAATAAGAATCAAACCTCATAAGCATTTGCTAAGGTTTTCTTGTGAAGATATTACAAAGCACTATTACTACCTGTTTGAAAATTACCATTTATTTTAAAGTCTTGCTGAAGAGATATAGCTGAAAATATTTTCCATGAAGAGGCAAAACCATGATGACTATTATAGAGTTAAATTGGTGTACTCATACTGAATCACTGAGAACTCTGAAATAATAGCATTTGGAAAAATAAAAAGCAAAGTCACAGCCTTTAGTATTCTACATGGTATGGAGTGACCCACAGGGAAATATAGTGCATTTCATGAATCTTTTACGAACCCAAAGGATGTATTCAAATTACCTCCAAACAATTTTAAGGCAATGATAAACATATCTCTGTTGATCCAGAGAGATGATCTCAACTTCCCATTTCTTGGCTAAGGAGGATTAACATAATCAAGATGAATATCCTTTCCTAGACATTTCCCTATTGTAGACATGTCTAAAGCTTTATGAAAAATCATGAGATAGAGGCAACCATTTCATTTTTCCTGGGGTTATGAGGGATGGGAGTGGGAAGGAGACTTGTGAGCAATTATCATTTATAAAAAAAATTAAATGAGCAAAGAGCTAGAAGAGTATTATTTGGGCCCATTTCAAAGTGTGTAAAAGCTACAGGGCAAGTCAGTGACCCCCAGAGTTACTGCACAATTAAATCACCTGGACTTAAGAAAGATTGTGATCTACACCTTGCACCCCAGATTAATTATATCAAAATGTTGCAGGTGGGAGCAAGGCATCAGTATTTCTAAAAGACTTCCAGCATATTCTTCTGTGTGTCCAAGTTTAAACTGAGCACTGATTTAAGTGTGAGCTTACAGACCTCTGCCCTAGACTCTGCCCTCTTTTCTTAAATATAACATCAATTTGCTAACTAAAGATTTTTACACTAAAACAAATATTTAGGCAGAACCATCTGGGGTTGGTTCATGTCCATGAATTTTGGCTTTTCTATGAAGTAATACTTAAGCAAAGTGAGGATTTTTTAAAAAGATACCAGTATATCTGGCAACATTTCAAACTTTGTGAGCGACACAAGCAGGAATGCTACAAAGGAGGTGGGGTGCCAGCAATGATGGGACCAGAAAGATCATTAGAAGAGGAGTTTAGATTGTGCCTGGGAAAAGTAGTCTTTACATTGGTAGTCATGTAAAATTATTTTAACTTATATCTTATTAAGCAAAGGAAATGCTATTTCCAAATATGCACAAAAAGCTATTCCATTCAGATTTTTCTGAAGCAAAATTTTTTCTTGTTTTACATTCCAGTGTCCCTCAAGGTTTTTGACAAATGATACCCAATCTGATGAGACTGTGTGAGAAAGTGCTACTTAATAGAGAAGTTTCTGTTTTTGTTTTGTTTTTAATTAGAGTACAATTATTTTACAATGTTGTGTTACTTTCTGCTGTACAACAACCTGAATCAGCTATGTGGATACATATATCCCCTTTCTTTTGAGCCTCCCTCCCACCACTCATCAGAGAAGTTTGGATCTGTCATGTTTCTATTTATTTCTAAAGACTGATAAGCAATTTTCAAATGTTTCCTGAGAGTGCCATGAAAATTACGGGAGGTAAAATGGAAATTGTACTTCTCTCAAGATGATCTTAGCTTATCATCCGTTGTGTGTGTGTGCTCAAGTGCTCAGTCTTGCGACCCCGTGGACTGTAGCCCACCGGGCTCCCCCATCCCTGGGATTCTCCAGGCAAGAATACTGGAGTGGGTTGTTATTTCCTTCTCCAGGGGATCTTCCCAACCCAAGGATCCAACCCACATCTCTTGTGTCTCTTGCACTGGCAGTTCAGTTCAATCGCTCAGTCGTGTCTGACTCTGACCCCATGGACTGCAGCACCCCAGGCTTTCCTGTCCATCACCAATTCCCGGAGCTTGCTCAAACTCACGTCCATCGAGTCAGTGGCAGGTGGATTCTCTACCACTGAGCCACTTGGGAAGTCCCTTAGGTTTGCTGCTGCTGCTGCTGCTGCTGCTAAGTTGCTTCAGTCGTGTCCGATTCTGTGCGACCCCAGAGACGGCAGCCCACCAGGCTCCCCCGTCCCTGGGATTCTCCAGGCAAGAACCCTGGGGTGGGTTGCCATTTTCTTCGCCAAAGCATGAAAGTGAAAAGTGAAAGTGATATCGCTCAGTTGTGTCCAACTCTTAGCGACCCCATGGCCTGCAGCCCACCATGCTCCTCCGTCCATGGGATTGTCCAGGCAAGAGGACTGGAGTGGGGCACCTAATACTATGTAATTTAATTGTTTTGTGTGAATTTTTATTTTATTAAAACTACAAGACTAGCTCTTCTTTCTTTTTCATTTTTAAGACCCCTACAGCTAAATTAGAATGAACATTCCCTGAGAAATATTTAAGACACTGACAGTTTTATAAAAATAAATTATTTAAATAAATCATTTCAAGCAAACCTCAATGACTACCCTCCAAATTAAAGAAAGGAATTAGATCACACACTGTAATGAAAGTTTGATAAATAAGTAAAGTGAAGTGAAAGTCATTCAGTCATGTCCAATACTTTGTGACCCCATGGACTATACAGACCATGGAATTCTCCAGGCCAGAATACTGGAGTGGGTAGCCTTTTCCTTCTCCAGAGGATCTTCCCAACCCAGGGGTTGAATGCAGGTCTCCTGCATTGCAGGGGGATTCTTTACCAGCTGAGCCACAAGGGAAGCCCCAAAATACTAGAGTGGGTAGCCTATCCCTTCTCCAGTGGATCTTTCCAACCCAGGAATCTAACTGGGGTCTCCCGCATTGCAGGTGGATTCTTTACCAACTAAGCTATCTATCATGCTTCCAAATAAATAGAAACTCCCTTTTGGAATTCTGCAATATAGCAGTCATGACAACACTTTGTATCATATTACTTGGTAAGAGCTGAGAAGCCCAACTATTGGAAGTTGAAAAACAAACTTTAAGCTTTTTCACAATATTTTGCCCAGTACAACATGAGCTTGGCTAGGATTATAACTTTAATGACTCTTGTGATCAGACTAGAAGTATATGTGCTCCCATTTTAAAAGATTCATAAAAGGATGGGGTATAGATACTTTCTTGACTTGCATTTTATTGCTTAGCTATAGCTCTTTGCATAGTTATTCAAATAGATTGCCTTTTATATGCTGAACTGTGCATGAAGGCAAGATATTATTTTTCCCACCAGTGACACAATATAGAATGCATATCAGGATAAAGTAGAAGATTGTGTTTTTCTATAATTTTCATGATTCTGCCTGCAGCTATTTAGAAAATAGGAAAGAAATGGGTTTTGTAAACCTATGCAGTTTTAGAAAGGTAGGCTGCTAGAACACTTTCTTAAAAATAAAATAACTTTCAGCAGGCTGTGGAAGTGTACAACAAACAAATGTTAGAACAGAACAGAATTAGACTCACAGATATGAAGGGAATTTGGGTAAAAAAGGAAATTAAGTTTATGAAAATAATAATTGGTTATTTCTCTTTCTTTGACTTACATTTTTTACTATTAAATACTTTCAAGTTTTGAGAGATAGTTAAACTATCTTATCCACACTATCTGTGGATCAGTTTATGATTTTAAGCAGTGGGCTATCATGTGTACCCACAAATGCTCCATTCAATGAGGATTTCTTGTGTGAGTGTGTGTGTGTGTGTGTACGTGCAGTGTGTACCTCTGTTTCAACAACCAATTAGCTTTTTAGTCTTTCACCTTAACTGGTTTTTTTTCCTTCTTCTCTTTTTCTACATAGATTCCATACATTTGTGGTTTGTGGAGTCAACTGAGTATTAACATACACTGTTTGTTTGTGTTTAGTTGCTAAGTAGTGTCCAGCTCCTTTGCAAGTCCATGGACGGCAGCCCCCCAGGCTCCTGTCTCTTGGATTTCCCAGGCAAGAACACTGGAGCGGGCTGCCAGTTCCTCCTCCAGGGGGTTTTCCCACAAGGGATCGAACTTGTGCCTCCTGCGTTGCAGGTGGATTCTTTACCACTGAGCCGCCAGGGAAGGGCTGCAATAAGTGTTAATTCCGAATGATTCGAATATTTCTGCTACATCATTAAAATTTTGGTAGCCTGATTATACCTTGGGTTTGGGAGCCTTTGGTGGGGACTGGATGTTTTGTTTCCACTTCTCTCCATAAAGATTTCTGCAAGCCAAAACAAAAGTCAACCACAGTAATTATAAGAGATTTTACTTGTAGCATACCTTGGCCGCTCCTTAACTAGGAAGGCTAATTTGGGTGCAGACAAATTGAAAACATTTGATCCTTCAGTTTCCTTGGGAAAAAGAGATTAGCCGGAGTTTCTGCACTGTGAAGACAGAGTCACTACCACAACTTCCTGGGCTACCAGCTTTTTACCCTTGGGGACAGACACTTGGTGGGCCAAGGAAAAGGCCTACTCTCTGTCTCAGCGCGTCCTAGTGAGCCCTTGGCATGGGCAAGCAAAGGGAAGCAAACATTGTCCTATATTATCAGACAGTGTGCTTTTTTTTTTTTCTTTTTTTCTCAAAGCAGTACTTTTATGCAAGTATTTTATTTTTTCTTGAAGTATAGCTGATTTACAATATTATATTAGTTTCAGGTGTACAATGTAGTATTCAACATTTTTATAGATTATACTCCGCTTAAAGTTGTTTCAAAGTAAGGACTGTATTTCCTTGTGCTATACAGTATTTTCTTGATGCTTATGTATTTCATACATAGCAGTTTGTGTCTCTTAATCCCTTCTCTCTCACCCTTATTTCCCCTCCCCTCTCCCCACTGGTAACCCTTAAACCTAGAGAGTATTAGGCTCTCTAAGTGAAATAAGTCAAAAACAAATACTGTATGATATCTTATAGGTGGAATCTAAAAAATACAACAAACAAATGTTAGAACAGAACAGAATTAGACTCACAGATATGAAGCAAGTATTTAGTTTCATTTGACTAGTGATGAAACATATTTAAAAAGTTTGAGAGGTTTCCTCAAAGTCACAATTAGTGAGCAGCCAAGTTAGCATTGCAAGCAAAATGTGTCTTGCTCCCACATCTGTGGAACTGTCTCATTTGCAACTGATTAGGAAGGGATTTAAGAAATCCACAGTCCACATTTGTGCCCTAAGGCAGATCCTAAGCTGGTTTTCTCCCATTCTTTCTGGAGTCTTTGCTTTGCTCTGGAAATCTGTGTATTCAGATATAGATCTTTCTTTCAAAACTGTTCTAAAGCTATTTTGAGTTCTTTACATTTTCTCTTCTATAGTCATGGGTTTCAGAGGTCTAGCAAAATGCTTGGTATTTAAATTGCTTTCAACAAATATTGTTATTTTTTCTTACTCTATCTTCCATCTGCTCTGCCTGCTACTGGTGCTCTTTATTGTTCAGAAAATCTTTTTAGAAGTTTAAAATGAGATAGACCATCCTCCAATGGACTCCTGCCACTTAACTTACAAACACAGAACTTTCATCACAGAACTTAATGACTGAAATAATAATAGCCAGGTGCTCTTCTAAGATCTTTACATATTGGGTTGACCAAAACATAAGATGTTATGGAAAAAAAAACCCAAAAGAACTTTTGGCCAACACAATGTATTAATTTATTTAATTCTAAGTACAACCTGATGAAACAGGTACTATTTATCATTCCCATTCAACAAAACAGAAAATGAGGCAAAATGCTGTAACTAACCCAAGTTCACACCACTAGTAATTGGTAGAACTGGGATTTTAAGGAAGGAACAAACATTACTCACCTTTTCCTCCAGCAGAGTTCAAGTATTTGTAGATGCCTATCTTGCTCAAACTTGTAGGTTTCCTAAAGATAAAAGAGACTTAGCTGTCATACATTGGAATAGCAGGAAGGTAACAACTTTGCACATCTCTTCTGAAATGGAAATGGGGAATACTCTCACCATTTGCCATCAGATTTTGAAAAGTTAAATTGATAAAAGATGCTGAAACTTGATAACAAAAGGTGTGAGTTTGGGGAACTGAATTACAGGTGATTTGGGAAACAGTAAAATGCAAATCAAGACATAATATGTCATATATTATAAAAAATTATATGAATTTACACATGATAGCAGCTGTAATTTTATTGTCAAAGGTGGAGAAAGTCAGAGTTTATTTCAGTGACTCTTTAAAATGTATTTCTTTAGTCTCAATAGCAGTTATATATTAATTTATTCAGTCATAATAATTTTGAAGTGGTTAGCTTTAAAGCATTGCTATTTATACATATGCATACATATTCCTACCTGTCTGAAATATATTAAAATCAGAAAATACTAATGCAATCTATTTGATTTTAAAGGGGGTGACATTTAAAAATCCAAAGAATTGTTGCACAGCAAAATTAATATTAAATCAATTATACTACAATAAAATTTTTTTAAATCCTAAGAACAAAAAAACAGTCTCCAAAATGCCAGTCATCTTCTTATCTGTTTTTCAAATCACCTGAAACCTGGTGAGAAAATTCCTATCTTCCTTGAGTCCATTGTGAATATTTACATCCAACATATAAATCTCTAAAATTACACAGACCCTAACAGCAATGCTGACCCAACCTTAGTCATGTTATTTCAACTCTAGGCCTCTGGCTGACATTCCAAGATGAGTAAACCCTGGATAATAACATTACCCAACACTCTCTACACAGAGCTAAACCAACAAATGTAATTAGACATGCGTACAAACAAGATTAAAATAAAGAAATCAAAATTTACTATACCCTGGAGCACTACAGGATGAGCAAGCAGCATTTATTCATGCAGAAGCTGCAGGTCTTTAATTCAGGCAGCTTACTCCTGTGCTGAGTAACACCCACCACTTGTAACCTAGGGGCCAACACAGAGAATTCACGATGGCCATGAAACTCCAGGTGGGGCTGTAAGAGCAGAAAAATGGTATGTAGTTTAGAGGGTAGGAGATGTGATTTAGAGTTTATAGGATTAAGAGGCCTTGCAGGTTACATGATGCAAGATTGAAGGAAGCTTTAGAAGTTACAGAGAAAAACTTGAATTTGACATTGTGCCTGACTGTAGGCCACCGAAGTGAAAGTAAGCCAAAAAGGCAAATTCTTGGACTACAGGCCATGAAGCTTGAAAAACTACAAGTAAGGGACTTTCCTGGCAGTCTGGTAGTTAAGACTTTGGTTTCCAATGCAGAGGGTGCAGGTTCAATCCCTATTTGGGAGCTAAGATCCCACATAACTTGTGGCCAAAAAACCAAAACATAACACAGAGGCAAGGTTGTAACAAATTCAATAAAGACTTTTAAAATGGTCCACATTAAAAAAGAATGATAAGGAAGTTAGAAAATATCGGATCGGATCAGAAGCATGTATCCCATAATCATTGAAAATAAAAAAGCATCAAATCCTTCCCTACATGCCTACATTTGAATTTTACCAAGTTAAACTGAAGCTATGGAAAAGCATTTGGCAAGAAGATAAATGAAATCTGCAATTTCATTTCAAAGAAAAAATAGTTTACGTAATGTTATTTAACATTTGTTCTATATTTTTTAAAGTTCATTTGTCTGTTTAATTTCATGTGCTCTTCTTAAAGTTACTGTTTATAAAAAGCAAAACAGATATTCCCAATCTGATGAATCAGAAAACTGAGTTTCACAGAGTTAACTTGTTCTTCCAATGTCAAGGAATTAGTAAATGGTGGAACCAGGACTAACACTTCTATAACTGAGAACTTCTAATGCTGAGAGCTTCTAACTCTTCCCTCTACCTTAGTTATTTGTATTCTTTTTAAATGTAAAGATTTTTCTTTGATAGTAAATACATATGGCGATATCCATGATGGTTGTTAAAACTCTGTAGTCAAAACTGAGTCCCTTGTATATGAAAGACTGTATTTCAGTTATCTCTGAAATATATTTTTTTAGCTTCAATTGCAGGCACAGTTATTCATTCAGTCAAAATTATAGATTATGTGCCTACCTTATGTAAGCCAGCCCAAATGCAGTGCCAGAAAATATATGGAAAGGAAAATTCCTTACAATAACTCCATGGCCATAGCTCATGCAGAGAGAACATTTGTACTGCTATAATGGAAAATTGAATATTCATGTAAGGAAAGAAACTAAAAATCATGATGATATGTTTTCTACTGAATGATGGAAAAATGCATGTCTTTTAACAAAGATTTTGGCTCCTATTGTTAACATGTTAACACACTGAATGTGTGAGGGAAGGGTAACTGAAAGTGGGGTCCAGCTACTTGACACTCAAATGCCATTAAAGCGATGAGGTTGGTAGAAAGGAAAGTTTGCTTTACTCTGGATGCCTACAATGGCTCAAGGTGGGGAGGCAGACTTCTGCCCAAAGACCGACTATACCCCACCTCGCACCACAACCAGTGGGCAAGAGATTTATACATGAAGTGAGGAGGCTACATGCAGAAACACATAGTCTTCTCTGACAGTTATCTTGAAATTGAATATGTGGAGGTCTGACCAGTGTTATCTTGCTTGTTTTAAGTACAGTTAATCTTCAGTTCCAGAGCTGGTTTTTTCCCATTTACTTCAAGCAAGTTCTTGGGATTGTGGCAGCTTATGTCACAGCTATTGCCTGGTCATCATGTAGTTAACTTCTTCCACTTTTGCAGATTTCAGAATATATAAGACAGCTCACAGGTTATGGGTCAGAATATTATTTATTGTCCTTAGGAAGAAATTGAAAGTCTTTGACTATGCTTAATGATTAAACTATTATTATTTGGTTTCCTTTGACTGTTATCCTTTGTTTCTCTGTTTTCTCACATCTCTGATTAAAC
The DNA here is from genome assembly GCF_014754425.2 of Oryx dammah. Lineage (NCBI taxonomy): Eukaryota > Metazoa > Chordata > Mammalia > Artiodactyla > Bovidae > Oryx > Oryx dammah. The sequence continues at coordinate 44,376,148 of NW_024070188.1, read as the reverse complement.
TTATTTTTTCACCAAAGCTTTCCCACAGACAAAAGGCAGGTGGAGGACATGAGGTGGGCAAGGACTACAAGGTCTTGCTCCATTTAAGCAAGATAGGAACCCTCTTCAGCCCTCTTCCCAAACACATTACCCAGCCAGGGAGCAAGGTCTGCCACTGCTCTGCTGCTGCTCTGGAAGCAGAGAATAGAGGCAGAGTGAGAATTCTAGGACAGAAATGGTATGGACCTAACAGAAGTAGAAGATATTAAGAAGAGGTGGCAAAAATACACAGGAAAATTATACAAAAAAGATCTTCATGACCAGATAATCACAATGGTATGATCACTCACATTGAGCCAGATATCCTGGAATGCAAAGTCAAGTAGGCCTTAGGAAGCATCACTATGAACATAGGTAGTGGAGGTGATTAAATTCCAATTGAGCTATTTCAAACCCAAAAGATAATGTTGTGAAAGTGCTGCACTCAATATGCCAGCTAATCTGGAAAACTCAGCAGTGGCCATAGGACCAGAAAAGGTCAGTTTTTATTCCAGTCCCAAAGAAAGGCAATGACAATGTTCAAACTACCACACAATTGCACTCATCTCACATGCTAGTAAAGTAATGCCCAAAATTCTATAAAGCCATGCTTCAACAGTACATAAACCATGAAATTCCAGATGTTCAAGCTGCATTGAGAAAAGGCAGAGGAACCAGAGATCAAATTGCCAACAGTTGCTGGATTATCTAAAAAGCAAGAGAGTTCCAGAAAAACATCTATTTCTGCTTTATTGACTATGCCAAAGCCTGTGACTGTGTGGATCACAATAAACTGTGGAAAATTCTGTATGAGATGGGAATACCAGACCACCTGACCTGCCTCCTGAGAAATCTGTATGCAGGTCAAGAAGCAACAGTTAGAACCGGACATGGAACAACAGACTGGTTCCAGATTGGGAAAGGGGTACATCAAGGCTGTAATTGTCACCCTGATTATTTAACTTATATGCGGAGTACATCTTGAGGAATGCTGGACTGGATGAAGCACAACCTGGAATCAAGATTGCCAGGAGAAATATCAATAACCTTAGATATGCAGGTGACACCACCCTTATGGCAGAAAGTGAAGAGAAACTAAAGAGCTTCTTGATGAAAGTGAAAGAGGAGAGTGGAAAAGTTGGCTTAAAGCTCAACATTCAGAAAATGAAAATCATGGCATCCAGTCCCATCACTTCATGGCAAATAGATGGGGAAACAATGGAAACAGTGGGAGACTTTATTTTCTTGAGCTTTAAAATCCCTGCAAATGGTGACTGCAGCCATGAAATTAAAAGATGCTTACTCTTGGAAGGAAAGTTATGACCCACCTAGGCAGCATAGTGAAAAGCAGAGACATTACTTTACCCACAAAGGTCCATCTAGTCAAAGCTATGGTTTTTCCAGTAGTCATGTATCGATATGAAAGCTGGACTATAAAGAGAGCTGAGTGCTGAAGAATTGATGATTTTGAACTGTGATGTTGGAGAAGACTTGAGAGTCCCATGAGTAGCAAGGAGATCCAACCAGTCCATCCTAAAGGAAATCAGTCCTGAATGTTCATTGAATGGACTCATGCTGAAGCTGAAACTCCAATACTTTAGTCACCTGATGTGAAGAACTGACTCATTTGAAAAGGCCCTGATACTGGGAAAAGTTGAAGGCAGGCAGAGAAGGGGACGACAGAGAATGAGATGGTTGGATGGCATCACTGACACAGTGGACATGAGTTTGAGTAAGCTCCAGGAGTTGGCGATGCACAGGGAAGGCCTGGCGTTCTGCAGTCCATGGGGTTGCAAAGAGTTGGACGTGATTGAACGACTGAACTGAACTGAGAATTCCCGAGGGATGTGTTTAACTTACTTAACTTAGCATACCTGCATAAACAAATGATAAAGCATGAAGGTATGCATTTTAAGAATGTTAACAGCAAACACAACATTGTAAAGCAACTATACTCCAATAAAAATTAATTTAAAAAGAATGTTAAAATCAAGAAAACAGGCTAAATACTAAGTATGATATCACCTTGTGCTAAGGTCATATAGACCTCTTTCTAAAGGAAAGGAGTAGCTATAAGGCTAGGAACATACGTAAAATTTTTAGCTCGATTATTTGGAAAAAGGTGGGGAGAAGGGATGTATGATGGTGGCGATATTTTAAATAATCAGAATGGTGTTTCAGAATGATGAAGTTACAATTCCATGTCTGTGTTTCAGTCAAAGAACTTTGTGAGAAGTTAGTGGAATATAAATATGATGTTGTCTCCAATCAGAAATTAAGTTGTGCACATCAGTTGCTGATGTCATTTGGAGTACATGCTGGGCAAGGTGTGTAGATCATTGTGATACTGTGGACTGGAGTCTTCAGATGGGGTTATGTATATCTCTCAGGTCAATGAAGATAAAGACTGCATGAGGCATGTCATAGCACAGTATCTGGAAACATCTGTGACATTGAAAAGAGACACTTCAATTGAAGGAGAGTGATTCAGTTTGGTAGAGTGGTCTTCATGGCTTAGGTTAAGACGTACTGCTAATACACTAGATTCTTTTGAGGCAATGAAGAGCTTGAGAATCACGTGCCTGTCAACCACTCGACACACACCTGTTAGGAATCTGAAAGTTGCCAGGAACTGTGCCAGGCTTTGGAATAGAAATGTGAATTACACAAAAATTCTGCTTCCTATATGTGAGGCGAATATCATCGACAGATAAAGAAACAGTGTAAAATATTATATAACATCATTGGGTAATGGAAAATGAAAGAAGGTTTTCTGACTCCTTGATCAGATGGCAAAATAAAGTCATGTGGACTGCTCCTCACCACTTCTCTAAAAAGCAACAATGAAAGATACAATTTAAAGCACATATTTAAATAAGAGAAAATATAAATTTTCACATAAAGATGTAGATATATAACTTTCTGTTATAATTCAGAATGTATTGCTTATTAACAACATAATTTGTTTTATAGATTCTAGATGTGTGTTCTGTAGTTTCTAGATGTGTTTTCTGGTCATTAAAGAAGGTGAATAAAAAGTGATAAAATTACATTGTGATATCAATTGTGAATTTAGGGAGTTTGTGTATTTTTCCTCAAATTTCAATTTTTGCCCAAGATTTGTTTTAAAGATAGAGACATCGAAGCTACCACCAGCTTTTAAATCTGTGTTGGGCTCAGTAGATACTAAGAGGAATAAAACACATTCAGTTGCTTCCCTCAGAAAACTCATAATGACAGGGAGTATGAAAGAACTTTGTATGTCAAAATCACAAGTGGTTTATGAAATCCAGCAGGAGGGATAATGGTGAAGATCAAAAAGGCAGGATCCCAACTGTTGATGATATGTTATATAGCTGAGTTCACTTCTCTGATCAAGGAGGGGCCATTAAAGTCTTTTATACTGGGGGAAAACATGATCAGATATGTGTTGGAGAAATGATTCTGAAGGTCGTAATTAAAAAGGATTAGAAAAAGAAAAACACACTGGAGGGTGTAACATTAGTGTAGGTGAGGGATGATGAAAACGTAATTTAGGGCAGTGTCTGTGAAAATGATGCTAGATTCCAGTGATAACGGAAAGCTAAAATCAGTTGGAGGTAGTGAATAATTGTTTATGGCCAGATGAGTGAAGTTTGACTCTGAGTACTGATTTGAGAGATATGATCAGTAGTCACCTTTTTTGAAAACAGAAACAAGATAAGGATAAAATTTGGCAGGAAAATATAAAATTAAATTCTAAAATTTATTTGTAAGTGAATTATTTCAGAATTCACAATGGTGTGTTTGTATATGTATTAAATAGATAGAAATGTAGACAAAAATACTTCCCAGGGAAATAATAACAGCTAAATTGTACTGAGCACTTATTCTTGTGATAAGTACTTTCCAAGCATCAGTTAACAAATGTACCAACTCTAGAAGTGGGACACATTAATGCTTAGTACCATTTTACAGGTAACACAGAAGACAGGAAACATAGAAATTAAATTGTGTCCTTTGCATTACCCACACAGTGATAGAATTAGCCACAGTGGCCTGTATTCAAACCCTCTGCCATCACCAACCACACTATGCTGCCTCTTCCAGCTGTAAATGATAAGTAGACTCACATTTTTGGCCCACAAAATCCCACTTTATTCTATTTTTATTTAACTGTAGAATTACTGATATAGTCCTGAGTTTGAGAGCTGGAGTGGTGGACTTTTTCATTCCAGAAGAAGAAAAATATTCTTTTCCCCTTGTCTAGGTTTAATCTTAAAATGTCACAATCACAGCTCCTATCTTTCTGCAGATTACTGTTCCTTAAAAAACATTCTCACCATGTCTTTGCCTCGTTTAACCAGGTTTTGGTAAATAGCCCTTCCTTGTTTCTCACATCAAGTCCAATTTCTTCTACTTGATTTCAAATTCTTCTTTAATCTTTCTCAGTTATTTACAACCAGTGATACCTCCTCCGACTCTTTTCAGCATCAGGAAGGTGCTGCTGTTTGGCCTTGTTTGCTAATTATCTCATCCCGCCTCCCCTTTTCACCTGGGTCCCCATGTCTGTGCCCTGTTGCTCTGTCTCCTGGGCTTTCCTGCTGCCCTAGCCTATCACAGAAGCATCCATCCGTGCTAAGCAATTAGTTTTCTCCCGCAACACCCGTCTTACTACTACCTTCACTGTACCCCATTTATCCTTCAGAGCACCTGATCCACACTACCTTTTAAGAAAAAAAAAATCTGAATTAATTTGCACTTCAAGGATTCTAAAATATTTATAAAGTGTCTACCAAGTGCCAGAAACAGCTGAGTCCCAAAGGACACAAAACGATTTCCATTTGGCTTCTGCCCTCCAAGAGCGCTTGATCTAGTGGGAGAGATACACACATACGTAATCTGACGGAACACAGTCGGGGAGTCGCAGCACCACCAGCAGAAGCAAACACAGAAGATAGAATTCTGGCTCTTGGGTGTTCAGTGAAGGCTTGGAAGAAAACAGCTTCTGAGTTGTGTGTTGAAAAGAGGGAATTCTCCCATGTAGGAAAGTGCAGAGAGAATGTGAGAAAGGAGCGCAAAGCTGTGGAAGCAAAGAAGTCGATACTATTGCTCTGACTCCGAAATAGAGCATAATTAATTCATCCTTCAAGCATCATGGCCAGGCCTTGGTTCTATAAACTCGATTCCCACCACATCCTTTTTTTCTGGTCAGAATTGCCAATAGCTCTTTATTGCCTCTTCCATTAGACTCAGCTTCTCTGAGCTGACTCTCCAGGTTTCTTGTAGTTCGTCCCTGCCTATTTTTTTCTTTTTCTTGTTTAAAGTGAACCATTTTTAAAGTCTTTATTGAATTTCTTACAATATTTGCTTTTGTGTTATGTTTCGGGTTTTGGGCCATGAGGTGTGTGGAATCTTAGCTCCCTGATCAGGGATCAGATTTGCTCCCCCTGCATTGGAAGGTGAAGACTTAACCACATAGGACTCCCAGGGAAGCCCATCCCTGCATTTATATATATATAAATACACAATATTGTACTTGCTCCTTTGCAAATCTGAAGGATGATATTCTTTGGTGTTTGCTGGGTTTGTTTTTCAATTAGATCAGAAGAGATTTAATTGCTCCTGTCTGCTGGCCCTGCATCACACCTAAGCTCACAGGTATTTGCTGCTTTATGAAGAGTGCAGCCATTGAAATAGCCGCAGGAGCCCATGCATTACCTCCTGCCTATTTCTCAGGTCAAGGTAAGAAGTTTTGTTTGTAGAGTCAGATTCCTGTGGTTTCTGTTAAGTTGGGTTCCAGTGAATACACCTGGAGCTCAGCGTGCAAGTGGTGACTATTTAAGTGGAAACACAAAATTACAGTAACACATGACCAGCAGATACTCTGCCCAGTAGATCCCTAAAACACTCTATGCAAATATCAGAGCTGAAGAAAGATGTGGCTCTCTTTTGTATGGAAAGAGGACATTTTAGCCTCATATTCCATCCGGTTTTCTCTTAACAGTGCTTATTTCTAGCTAATTGACAGAGACACACCAGATTAACTTTAGAATTTTCTCTTGTAATTTGCTATAGGTTTACCATCTGTGTAATAAGTATCTGCAAATTCATGTCACTTTAAAAAAGTATGTGTTGTTTGCCTCCTTTCTGCGAATTGCAAAATGTAGAAACTATGATGTGTATGAATGCTAGTTCTACATAAGAAGCTTATTTATCTTATTTTTCTCGAGTTTGTTTTCCAGTGATTCACTTCATTTAGTTTTGGTTCCATAGTGAAATGGTGAGACTTGAACAGTGAATGTTTGTCTTCTGTTAAACTAGAATCAGCATTGCTTAAAAACAAATGCTTCCTTTGTTTTTTTCTCTGAGCATCTTTAATTAAGATCAGCGATCAATCATTCATTAAAAAATACCGTGTTTCTTTAGTTATATATAAAACCTACAGATATACTTAAAGTCCATGAACTTCAAAGGGAAAACAAAGACAATCTTCAGTGGTAAAAACCTGGGATATCTAAAATAATGAAATATATGTTGCAGTGTACATCTTATGGAGCTTTGTTATTCGTGGAAGTTTGGAATAGACAACGCCTCACTTGTTACTCACCTCAAATCATCAAATGCCTGCAATTTGAGAATCCCTACTACTGTTCATTCCTAAGGGATTTCCAGTGCTGTCACAGACCCATGGAATACTAGACTAGAGCTACTTTATTGCTACTTACCAACCTTTGTGAAATAGGCCCAATTAAATTAGATCAATTAATTACATTTATTTTAACCTCAAGGTCAATCAGAAGAGGTCTTTTATTATTTAATTATACATTTAATTACATTCAATCACTGAACTTGGAAAAAAAAAAAAAAACCCTTACAGCACTTCACTCTAATGAGACTTACAGAAGCGTCCTACTGAAATATTTTATTCTCCTGTTCATAGTCTTCAAGCTGTGCTGTGATGCATTAGACAATAGAGCAGTTGGGTTGGGGGTACAGAAGGGCCACCGCCATAAAGCCAAGAACATGCTGTTCTCTTTAGAGCAGCTTGTATGTTTGCAGTCACTATGCACTCTTTTATCATTTATTAATGTCAGTAGCAATAATCTTATGAATTGAATTTAAGAATTTGATCACCTCTTTGATTTCTCAGAAATTCCTCTCGAAATTGGTATTGAGTTTTCATTGCAGCTAACATGAAAAAACAGTAGGAGATAAAAACACTCCAAGAAAAAAATTGTTACTGTTTATTGAAAGTATTACAATCTCCTTTTTATTTAGCAATATAACTTGTATATTCATCATAATGGCTTTATTCTTTTGGAGGAAAAGAAGAGTCTTGGTGGAATAGCATATTTTTGTACCACTTACGGATCCAGGACTTTAAGAGATCATTTGACTGCCGGTCAATGTTTCAGGCTATGTTATTACCACTGTGTGAACTTAGCAAGTGCTTCCTTGCTTGTTGAAGAGTTGGGATAGCCAAGACTTCACGATTATCTTTCAATTTCAGTGTAGCCTACCCTGAGCCTCAGTGTGATAACTAGCAATAGCACGTCACCTGGTATCTGCCTAGTCTCATTTTTTGAAATAGGTTTGAATATGTGTTCAGTGTTTGTAGACCTTACAATGGTAATGCTGGAGAAAAGGGGTGATTTAGTTTTCTTCATTTCAGGTGCAAGCTGGTCTGATCACTGTCAGTGTCATTGATAAACAATCAGACAACCAGATTGATTACTTTTCCCATTTTCTCTGGACTCTGTGTTTGTCTCCTGCAGCACCTTAAATGCAGAGACTCTCCAAGTTGCTGCATGATACTAAATGTATACGATATTTGTCAGGGTCCCATGACAAAACATTACCTTTCCCATGCATATATTCTTGCTAGCACCATGCCACTGTAGATTCAATAAGGAACAAAAGAGCTTTAATTAAAATATTTGATAGTATGGCTCTTTGAAGACATAGTCTTAACTTGTTATTCTGTAATAATTAGAGTGGAATTAAGTCTGTGTGCAGAAGGAGGAGATGCAAAGGATATTAATTTCTTTGTATTCTGATTAGCCCCCTGAAATATTTCAATAAAACCTTTACTCTAAACATCTCCTTTCATGATACTGTGTAAAAAAATAAAGAATGCATAAGGGACATAAAGGAATCCACCAATGATTGGAGACAGGATTTTCTTTACATTGTCTAATAGACTCGTTTATTATTGTAAGCTGGTAAAAAGAGACTTATGATTCGTGTTGAAGAAAGAGTTATTTGTGCTTGATACATTGAAGACACTGTTCAAAAGCAGTTTGTCCTTATAAAAGGATGACCCCTGTAGTAATTCTTAGGCAAGGAGGGACAAATTCAACCAACAAAAAGCACATCTCGCCCCGAGTTCCCCATGATTTCTCTACATATAGCAAAAAAATACACATCAGTAATTTATTTGAACATGCACATCAGTGAGTAGCACAGTTCCAGGCTACTCAGGAAACAAAAGGGAGAATATCAGCATTACCTAAATAAAAAAGAGAGGTGAATTACACCATTTTAATTGTCTTTAAAACACAGATCGGAGGAGCAATTAAAATAGCGTCCTAAATAGTACTAGCTAATGTAGATTACATAAGTATACAATATGATTCAACTCAGAGTGCTCTGACAAGCATAAACCACCAGTCCTAGAAAACAAGGCCCAGATCAACTGCTGAGAAAATGTTAGATCCAGATGTAATAAAAGTTACTTTTATTTCAGTCCTGAATGCAAAACACAAGTTACATGTGAAGACAGCATTCTAAAAAAGGTGGCTCTGTTAAAGCAAGGAGGCTGTTTCCTTTTGCATTTTTATAACGTTTGAGTTCTCTTGCCGACATTTGCTTTCTCTACCCTTCCTCCCCTGAGCACTAATTTATCAAAAAAAAAAAAAAAAAAAAAGAAGAAGAAGAAGAAGATTTCAAGGTGCAAGTTGTACATTCTTATCATTATACCATTTCATCTCTTTCTGGAAGACAGTATTACAATCAGTATTACAAGGTTAATTATTTTTCTCTGAATATCTGTTTCACATACATGTATTTCAAAATCAAAATGTTGATTGGGAAAAGAAACCTACCAACGAGAGAGTGATGCATCATACCCTTCCTATTGTGCTGTGTGTCTTTCCCATCCCTTCTCCCTTTCCCTGTAAAGAGCTGTAAAAAATTTAAGGCAGATGAGGTATATTGCTGAAGGAAAAAGTTATTTTTGAAAAAAAAACTCAAAAAAACTGTTATTCTGCCCTTCTACTCAAGAAAGACTACTCAACTATAAATCTAGTGCTAGAAAAAAGCAGGAAAGACACTGTTCGCATGTACCCTACTATGTCTTCTATTTCTAGAATGGCTTTTTGTTAATTTAATAGAAAAAATAAGCACCTTAAGCTATGAACAAGAAAAGAACCTCATTATTAGTGAGTCTAGAGTCCAAATGGAATTAAGAACACTCACTCAAACTCTTTCACTCATTCTCACAAAGGCCAATGCTACTGATTAGAATTGTAAAGTGCTGTACTTAGTATAAACACTTGTATACACTGCAGACACTGAAAAATAACCCTCAAGCACATTGTGTTATAGTTCCAAAAATATATTTACAGTCTATTACAAAGATTACAAATGGAAGTGTCTAGGTGACTGTATTACGCTAATTAAAATTATTTTACAGATTATTTTTCCTTAGGGACAAAAAACATTTTAGTGAAATTAAAATGATTTTTTCTAGTCAATCAAAAAATAAATTAAAATATCAAATAACACTGTACAGTGACTTAAAAGGAAAAAAAGGGGGTGGGGAGGGGCTTGGGAAGCAATCAGTTTGAGTTTTTCTATAGCCATCTTTGGTCCTAAATGTGGGAAAACACATTATGTAGCACTGAAAATACCTGTTCTTTTGTGATGCTCTGCAAGTAAAATAGAAAAATATAGTGCATTTTCAATGTATTCAGAGCCCACTACAGAGAAATGTGTGTACAAAACAAGACAGTATAAATAAAATTTACAAGTTTTACAAAGGAACATTTACAGGTTTTGTTTCCGTTATTTGTTTGTTTGTGGGTGCCCACATTATCAAACAAGACCAATTATGACCGATCCCTGGGATCTTTCTCTATTAAAATAATTATTATAAACAGCCCAATTCTCTTTGGAAATACAACAGTTCAATTCTGGGGTAGTTCATGATTTTCCTAACTTTTGAAAGCATTACTCACAATAGGTATACATTCCTGAAATAGCTATAAAGACACATTTAATTATTGCTTATGAAATTCTAACACAGTAATCAAATAACATGGTTTAATAAATAAAGCTTTTAAAAAAAGCCAGATCCTTCACCTCTTCCTGACGTGGTAAAAAGAGTTCTTTCATTAAACAAACTTCTCACATCAGTGTTCTCAAATAAAAATACTTTTTTTTTTTTAAACTGCAATGGTGATATTCTGTGCAGCAACTTTGTTTTTGAAAGGTGAAAACTGTGAACTGCCCCTTTTATCATGCTTCAGAGTTCTAACATAAAACTTAATTCTTCCCTTTAATGTTTGGACTGCATTAAACAGAATAGGATATAAAATATATGCCAACTATTTCTCCTAAACTTCCTAAATGTTTTAATATTGAAAAAATCGTGATGTGCTCAGATTAAATTTTAGTTAACACTGGATAGTTCTTGCTTTCAGAGATTTACCTTCACCAACATTCTTTAGATGAAGTGCCTTATCTTTTTTTATATAATCATAAACCTACAATTTGAGTGTTTATTAAATTCTGTCTAGTAAAATCACTCTATAAACAATCTGTTAAAAGTGCCTTATAGTATTTATGGATCATTATTGCTATTTTCATTGAAAAGATAGTGTTGTCAGATCTTTACAAAAAAATTTCTTTTTAAAAAATATCAGAGAGCTTGGCAACTTGCATTTTCTCAACTACCTGCCAATTAGCAAACAATATCAAAACAGCACTGATTAAACAAAATTAAATGACATAAAAGGGATACCAATGTTAATAAGATCAATCTTCAATCATGCTATTTCTTTTTAAATTTGAGATTCTTTCAAAGGTACCCAGTGTAGTAATGTGTCATAGATTAACACTAAAAAGGTCCAAGCTATAAACAATTTTCTAAAAGAAAGTCCTTATGAAGAATAAACACAAATGATTTTAAAAAAGGAATAGTCTGAAATCACATATTTAAGGAAAATATTTCATTGATTTTAACAATAAGATCATGATTTTATTTGACAAATATATTCTTTCTTAAATTCTTTATGTACATTTTAAAAAGTCTATCAGATAAAAAGGAGGTTAGAGAGCTCAAGGTGTTTGGATGTTTTTCAGGTAGTACTTTGTTTATCGTCACTGCTGTTTTCCTGGCCACCGGTGGTGGATCCTAAATTCCCTTTTTATATATTCTGGTGGCACTTAGGAGTTCAAGTCTATAGGTGCTTCTTAAATCTTCAGTTCACTGTAGGAAGGACCCAGGACATCAACTGTCTGCTAGCAGCATTCTATGTATATACTGAAGGCCAGTACTGTTCTCTTGTGGTCCATAATCTCCCTCATAAGGGAGAAACGCTTATCACACTTGGATGCCAGTTCCATGTAAATGGAGCATTTGTGCTCTCATAGTCTGAATGCTGCTCATGATTTTCTTCTGATGGCCCACCAGTGTGATCCCTAAACTCATCACATCCCTGAAAAAGACAAATGCATTTTATTGTTAGTTATCGTACAAACATTTTATTTCATACTCAACTGTCATTAACTTTTTAATTAATCTGTTTATCTTAGGGGAACAGGATCTTAGAGTTCTTGGATATTAGGATTCTATTCCTTCACTGGGTTGGATTGGCAACCTGCATCCACATTCTCCTTTGTAAAAATCTACCGCTCAGGTTCTCAATGTGTCAATGATAAGTTATTTTTAAACTGATTTGACCTTTTATATAAGAAAGTATCTTCTATACAGTTTTAATTCTGTTTTTTTCTACTACAAGTCTATAGTACTCTTTGGAATAAAAGAGAACAAATTAAAAACAAAAAACAGTGTCATTCTAATTAAATAGATATTCCCTAAGGTTCTGACTGTGGATGTCTCAAATACAAGGTAATCCAACATCAGTAAAATCAAAATGATGACAGAAAAGTAAAATTTTACAATTCTTGAACTGAAAGAAACTTAGGGACCATAAAGTACAACCCTTCACTTTCAATATAAGGAAACTGAGGTCCCACAACAAATTCAAGGTAGAGCTGGGACAAGAATATTTTCCTAAACTCCCTGTCCTTATTTCAAGTCTTTATAGAAGCCAAAGTTTCATTTCTAGTATCCTATATTCCATTTTCCTAAGTCAGCATTTCCATTCCTCAGACAGAGAATGATAATCCTATAGGAAATAAGCCCTTTAATTACAATTTTTTGCCCTGGAACAGAGCATTTACTATGTGCTACGCACTCCAGTACTCTTGCCTGGCAAATCCCATGGGCGGAGGAGCCTGGTGGGCTGCAGTCCATGGGGTTGCTAGGAGTTGGACACGACTGAGCGACTTCACTTTCACTTTTCACTTTCATGCATTGGAGAAGGAAATGGCAACCCACTCCAGTGTTCTTGCCTGGAGAATCCTAGGGATGGGGGAGCCTGGTAGGCTGCCATCTCTGGGGTTGCACAGAGTCGGACATGACTGAAGCTACTTAGCAGCATATTCCATTTTCAGAGCCTCTTGGGATGGTATCTTTGTGTGTGTGTGTGTTTCTGTGTATATATATATATATATGTATATAACATTTTTTCTTGTTGTACATAAGCATATATGTATGCACACTTAATATTGTATACAAATAGGGCCATATTGTGTAAATTGTTTGTAACCTGTGGTTTTCACATTACAACATATTTTGGCAGCTTTCAAAAGAAAAGAGAATATCAAAGTCCTAAAGTTATTATTAACTTAAGATAAAGTTATATATATCTGTGTACTCAGTTGTGTCTGACTCTTTGCAACCCCATGGACTGTAGCCTGCTAGGCTCCTCTGTCCGTGGGATTTTCCAAGCAAGAATACTGGAGTGGGTTGTCATTTTCTACTCCAGGGTATCTTCCTGACCCAGGGAACCCACGTCTCCTACATTTCCTGCATTTCGGGCAGATTCTTTACTGCTGAGCCATAAGGTAAGGTTAGGAAATATTATTTGAAATGTAGTATTCTTAAGCCTATGTGAAGTTTAAAATGTTTAATTGTTAAAATAGGATACAGTATGAATGGAAACATTTTTTGGCTCTAGCAGATCAAGAACCATCAATGATCAAGCATAGTATTATCTGAGTTTAATTAGCATGTTGTAATTCTGAGCATATTATTGCTTGTATACTTTAGTTCAATCATTTGACTACATTTTGGGGAAAAATATTCCTTAACGTGTACAATACCTGTGTTTGATAGTTTAAATTTGCCATAAGTCAGCTGTATCTGTGTATGGACTGTGCTACAGACCTCTCCTACTAGGTCAAATGACTGAGCTTAGGTATCTACAAGTAGTTAAAATATAGCAACAGTAGAGTACTGTGGTATTTCCTAGCCGTGGTCTAATAAGACTTTGAGAAGCACAGTTTTTCAGGGGAGTAGACTGCTTTGGAGGGACAGGTGTAAATACATCAGCGCTACCCACTTGGTGCTTAGCAGAAAACCAACTAAGAGAGCAGGTACATGCGAAAATTCATGTATGTGCCATTTCCTAACACGCCAGGAAAGACTACATGATTGCCAGCTTTCTTCTTACGTGAAAAAATGTGAAACACTTCTCACAACAGTACATAAATAGCATCCTGCTAACAGAACCTTCATAACTGTTTCCCATTTTTAAACATACTGACTGAGAGAAACTGCGTTGCCCACAAGAGTTATGCTGCAGCTAAGGTAGCTGAGGTCCAGAGATACTAAATGTATTTCTACATAATCAGTGATGGGCTGGAAAGAAAAATTTAGTTCTTTATACTCCCACTTCATAGCAATTTCAATTTTTTTAATCAGGTCATTCTTCAGGTTAAACAAATGAGTCAATCAATCACATAACTTTCAAAGCTTAAGTTAAATTCTTATTATGGTTAATTGAATTAAGCTTTCTTGAACTTCTCAGAAAGTGATCATACTGAATTTCATAATGTACTTAGATAATGAAACCTTGAGATTTTTTAATGTTTGATACAAACATGATGAAAAAAAAATTCTCTTTTGCAATGGAGAAAATTTCCCCAGTGACTGGGAATCTAAATAATAAAAGACGAAGTCTCACTGGTTGATGTGCAGAATACTGACTATGGAGACAAATTAGATACCACTTAACTACTGAGCCAGTTTAGGGCAAATATTTAAATTCTCTGAGCATTAGCCTTGTTGTGTGTAAAACTACTGACTTAATAAAATTATTGCCATGAAGGTTGACAAGATAACATGTGTTCAGAAGTCTGATCAGAAAAATGCCCGGGACATGGTATGTACTCAGATAATTTTCTCCCTGCTTTCGGGGTTCATATGTGTTTGATAGATGGAAGATGACCTAATGTATAATGCTTGAATTGACCTGATACATTCTCAAGTATAATTTTAGAAGTTGCAGCTTACTCAATAGTCATCCTGGCCACTGATTCAAGGGAGTTGTAGCCGGCTGCTGTGAAGTTATCTTTATATCTTTCCATCTTAATAGCTTGTAGCCATTCTCCAACTGAACAGAAGGTAGTGAAGTCAGGAGTGTTTTGATCCAAAAGAGGGCTTATTGGCCTGGGTGGGTGAGAATAAAACAGGAAAGCAAATTTTTCCATGAACTACTAAAGAAAGCATGTCTTGGCGCCCAGAAAAATAAGGATATATGAAATAAAATTACATATTTTAATTGATGTTATAGTAACAAATAAACAGATATGCTAATAAAAATCTAACGTGTAAAGGTTGGCCAATAACTGCAAACTCCAAATGGATAAGCAACAAAGTCCTACTGTATAGCACAGGGAACTATACTCAATATCCTATGATAAATCATAATGGAAAGGGATATTAAAAAGAATGTATATACATGTATAACTGAGTCACTTTGCTATAAGGCAGAAATGAACACAACACTGTAAATGAACTATACTTCAGTGAAATAAATTTAAAAAAAACAACTGCTAACTTCAAATTTTCTATTTTATTTAGATACGATGTCTAGCAGATAGTATCTTCATGTATTTTTCAAAGTACAGCCAATGATATTTGTAACCAGTAAATATTTGTTAATCTGCTTCTCTGAAACTAACTGGGAGTAAAGAAAACACAGACTTTCTCAGAGGGTGCTCTTGAGAACATAATGCACCCACTGTACTAATGGACACTTGTAAGCACCTTGTGAGTTCATGCTCCTTCCTAAGGGCCTGACTACACTCTAGATACAGTGCAACAGGTTTACCTGACAACTGGAGCTGAATAACTACTAATCTACATTACCATGGAGCAAGCCAAGTGTAATATATAAATGGGGTGGTTAGGTTCTTTTTAATGAGCATACCTCTTAAATCATGCATTGAATTACCTTTATAAACTTTAATTCCATGGAATCATTTTACTATTAAACTTGAAACCAAACAATCCAACAGATAGTATGGATATAAAATAATAATAATAATAATAATAACTAAGGCAATAGCAATAAAAATACATGTAATAGCAATGGTTTGAAAATGTAAAATGCCACTAAATCACACACATCCAGGTGAGAAATTTTTCTAAAATGATGATTTTAGAAAATCATATCAATATGATTTTGATCATATCAGTAAGTGATATTGATTCTAAATTTTTCAAAAAGCAATAATAATTAATAAGTCTTTCAAATTGATTTAATTACAGTTAAGCCATCTGAAAAGAAAAAAAAATTAACTTCTATTAAAATAACAAATTTATTATGAACTTGAATAATTTAACACAAATGTCAATATGCTGTTGGGATGGAGCTGTGGAGATAAATGGTTCATGTGAATGTTTGAATTTCTCCCAGATTTCATTTCCTTAGCTATTTCTTACCTACTACATGTTCCCAGGGGTGTCTTCAGACTATTTGGGTTTCGAATCATTTTGTCTAGAATTCCAACTATCTGTTCAAACTTTGGCCTTTCAGCACGTTCCTTCTGCCAACAATCCAGCATCAGCTGGTGAAGACCGGCTGGGCAGTCCATGGGTGCTGGCAGACGATAACCTTCTTCTATTGCCTTTATAACCTAACAGCCAAAAGGATATTAAAATATTACTGACTGAGGTTCAACTAGAATAAAATAAACTGCCCGGGAGGCAAAGTGATTTATCCACATAAGAGTAAAGCACACTGCTATGTGAAAGACTTTTTTTTTTTTTGTTCCCAAAACATCCATGAATAGTAAGCATGTTATTAAGGGGTGCATGAAGCTCGGGGTATGATGACATTTCTTAGTTAATTCAGCAATAGGGAGCAGCAATTAAGTTCACCCAGGGTGCAACAGATGGAAAATTTTTTAATGTCATCCCAGAGGTTTTCAAAAGGGAAGATGTTATGGAATGATTTTATTGTATATAGCTGTGCATGTACATATTTTTCTGTACATTTATGAATTCCTCAGGTTGTAAAAAGAAGTTCTGAGTTACCCAGAAGTAGTTCTGCCCTGAAAGTTTCACTTTCTGCAGAGTTCAAATGATATTATTTCAACAAGACATCCAAATATGTGAATGTACTATGACGGAAAAAGCTCCAAGCACACTATTGTTTTAAATAATATGCAGCTCATATGCTTATGGAGTGTATAGTGTTACAAGATACAGTTTTGTTCTAGAACTGATTTGTATTGTTCATAAAGCTATTGGATCACTTCTCAACTCTGAGTCCAGTGACCTCAAACAGGCAGATTGGAACCACCCTTGGGACACAGAGTAGAGAAAGGGTTATACCAGGAAATAGGGAAAGGTTACAAACCAGAGTTTGCCTACTCAGAGAGCCTGGCTGTTCAACTTCATCAGCACATTACTGTCTATTTATACATAATAACAACTTAAGAAGCTTTGAATGGTAGTACAAAATAAGCTTTCATAAACATTGTGCATGGCAATCAGTCCAAAAATTATTTATTTAGACATGGGTTTTTTGTTTAAGTGGAAAGCAAAAGTAGATTTTATTTATTTTTTCTTTTGCAGTGCTTTTATTTATCTGTGTAGATATACAATTATTATAATTTATAGTTACATAACTTTTATTTTTATTTATTTATTTATTTTTAATTTTTACTTTACAATTCTGTATTGGTTTTGGCATAGATTGACATGAATCCACCACAGGTGTACATGCGTTCCCAAACATGAACCCCCCTCCCACCCCCCTCCCCACAACATCTCTCTGGGTCATCCCCGCGCGTCAGCCCCAAGCGTGTCATAGTAATTAACTGGACTATAGGAAAAATCATATAGAAAGTTTGTACCAAAAAATCATGTCCCTAAGGGATTAGGGTTCTCAGTAACAGAGAAATATAGAAGCTCAAAAGGGTCAGTAACCTCTCATAACTAAAGAGAGGAGAACACAATCTGCTATATGTGGAAATGAGTCTTCATAAAAGTATCTTTCAAATATCCCCTATTACAACAGGGAATGCCTATTAAAATGACATTATTTATTCTATATAAAACATCCTTTCTATCACTTTAAAAGCTTTTTTTTTTTTTGCTTTAAGATTAAAAAAAAAAGGCCAAGTCCTTAAGATAGATTTTGTGAAAATTATGTCAATACAATATACAAAGATTTCCATTATTTACTGTCCTTGCTCAAAATCACCTGCGTGTACCAGGTGCAACTTTGTAAACTTCACCACTGATAAGCCTATTCCAAAGCAGAATTCTTCAGCAATACAGAAGACACAGTCCTCACAGTTACGCTTTAAAATAGGTATATTCAAAATATAAATATAAAATCTCTCCAGACTATTATTTTTCCTAATGACTGAACTCTAAATTTAAAAAAAAGGAGGTTTTCAAATCAATGATGTACGCAGCCCATTCTCATGACACAGTCATTTAAACTTCTCATAAAATCAGAAATTGTTACAAATCTGAGCAGCAAAGGGAAAATAATAGGAAGGCAAAAAGAAAAATAAAAACAAAATAAGGACTTGTAAAAAAAATCAAACTATTATTCAAGGGGGATTAACAAATCTTTCCATGATAACATGAGTAGTAGAAATGTAGGGGAAAAAATGACTCTGAAATAAAAAAAAAAGAGGTAACCCTGAGTTTTTGAAGAAAATAGGACTAAAGTAGGCAGACAAAAGCTGGCTTTAAGAAATGTTGATGAACTTATTGTTTGCAGGGAAATATATCCTTCAGATGCTTTCTGACATTCAAAAATAGCACATTTAAATATAAGAGGTTGTAAGATGGAATAAGCAATCCTTAGTATAAGAACCACAGTGTTCACTTTTCTTTAAGGGAAATTTATACATGCAAACTGATAAAGTTTAAAAGTTAAAGAGATAAACTTAATGATATTAATTTTTGAAAGTTTTCATAAATATAAAATCCTCAGCCCAAATTTTCCCCTCCCCGGATCACTAGGTGGTAGGTCCACCAGTTTACTAGACATCTTCCCTTGGACTTTCCATAGTAACCTCATACTTTATTTAAAATTGATTTTTTTTTCACCTTTCCCCCAAAGCTCTTAGTTTTTCAATTAACGATACTTCCAGTCATCCCAGTTGGAAAAGCTGAAGTGAGAACAATCTAGACTTTCTTATATGTATATTAGTGACCACTTTCTGATGATATTACTTCCTAAATACAATGTATTCAAATGATAGAAGCATTTTTTCATATATGTATATGGATCTCTCTGCAACCTTTTGGGGGTTCCTTGGTGGCTCAGTGGTAAAGAATTTGCCTGCAGGAGACATGGGTTTGATCCCTCGGTTGGGAAGATCCCCTGGAGAAGGAAATGGCAACCCACTCCATTTCTCTTGCCTAGAGAAGAATCCCATGGACAGAGGAGCCTGGTGGCCTACAGTCCATGGAGTCTCAAAGAATCGGACACTACTTGGCAACTAAACAACAACAATATGGATCTTGTACAGTGCTATAATTGGAAATGGCTTTATTCTGAAAATTAGATTAGTGGGTTAGTGTAAATTAATTCTGCTTATGTATTTTTGTTTTAAATATGATTTACCCTAAAGATTATTATTAATTTTGCAAATTGCAATTTTTAAAATGTTACCTTATATTTGTTTAATTAAATTGGTATTGGAGGGATAGGAGGAAGTATTGTAGAAAATACCACAAATGTAATAGATTAAAATATAACACACAGAAAAAATATACACATATATATATTCTTGTAGCAATGGAGCCATTTTCCCATAGTTATGTGATGGTCTTTTCAAAATCTCACATAATGGGATTTTTCCTTCAGTGCTTTATTTTGAATAAAAGCTATGGAAAAAACATCTTGGCCTTTAGTCACTTTAATCAGTATTGATACTGAATGCTAATGAAAGTCATATGACTGAATTTAAAATTTTTTCCTGTTTATGACTCTATAACTACAAATGCTGGATATCATTGCAAAAATTCCTGTAAAATATCCTTTTAAAAAGCACACTAGAAAAGCTTACACACATGGGAACTCCGCAAAGATCACAAATATTTAACTGTAGGAGGAATTCAATTAAAAAAGAAAACCAACTTTTAAATGCAAAGAATTTCATGTGGCTTTGTATAACACTCCAGGGACATCACTGTTCTAGGATTCAAAACTGCTCTATGTTAAACAAGTTAGATAAAAGTAAAAATAATGTGCTTTGGAAAGCTGGATTAAGTTATTTAAACAGTGGCTCAAGTTGTGAATAAGTAAATAACTAGCAAAACTTTATATATTTAAAATGACCAAATAACAAACAACTGTGGGGGGAGCATTTTTTTTAACTGGGAAGAGTGGCTTTCCTCATATTTGAGGTTGCTTGTATTTGAATATATACAGTATTTTTCTGAATTTACAGGACTTTATCCCCAGACTTATAAGACTAGGGCAGTGTTTATCATTTTCTACCACCTCCTATTTCCCACTTGTAGATTTTTCTCAGAAGTCCTGAAAAGAACAAAGCAAGTAGAAAAATGTTTCCTTTCTCATTTCCCTCTAAATAATCTTTTAAAAGTACATCTAAACCTTATCATGATTCTCCTAACATAATACTCTTCAATGGCTCTCCAATTAGAATCCTTTGGCTTTGAGCACAATATAGTCTTAAAATCTTTGTGCCAATGAATAATGTAGAGTACTATTAAATAACTCTTACAGGAATGAAAGAGTTAATGAGCTTCTGTAGTTATCCTACTGCATTACAGAAATTTGACAATGCGTATTATTGTAACAGAGAACATTTATCAATACAAAACGAAACTTCTAGCTCTCAAAAACAGTGGTTTACATATTTTTAAAGGAGCAGAAGCAAAATAGAACATTTAAAATAAGAGATGTTCTCAACTGGCAAAGATTTAGGGACCTTAAAGTTCCCATTAACAATCATGCTCCTCGCTACAGAGGCACCAGAGATGCATGCTGGGAACCTTGGCCTCTATATAGCATGTTGTTGCTGTCCAGTCAGTAAGTTGTATCTGACTCTTTTGAGACCCCATGGACTGTAGCCTGCCAAGCTTTTCTGTCCATGGGATTTCCCAGGCAAGAATACTGGATTGGGTTGCCATTGCCATTTCCTTCTCCAGGGGATTTTCCTGACTCAGAGATCGAACTCACATCTCCTGCATTGGAAGGCAGATTCTTTACAGCTGAACCAGTGGGAAGGCAGTTTTGTCATAATTCAAGGCAAGCTTGTTGAAGATAAACCCACCTCATGGGATGACGATTCAGACAGGACTGAAGCTTTGAGGCTCTGCAGGTTTTATTTGGCTAGCCTGATAGAAAAACAACTTATCTTTTAAGGATACAAGAATCATAGTAAATATTTATTGAATACTTGCTATATGATTAGCACTGTTTTAATTATCTCATTCAATCTTTACAGAAATCTTATTAGGCAAGTTTTATTATACTGATTCCAGAGACAAAGAATTAGAGGTGCTGAGAAGTTAAGCACAGAAAACATCATAGAGCTGGTAGTAGAAGGGACAGAATTTGACATAGGCTGTCTGACCAGAGCTGATGCTGTTAAGAGCTGCTTATATTTCCAACTGGGAAAACAAAAAGTGCACTGTTGCAAACAGTTACATATTCTTGAAAAGAGCAAAACACACACACTAAGATCCCTGATCCTACACTTCTTAAGGCATTACGTAATTATCCATGGAATTCATTTGAAACAACTTTTTTGTAAAATTACTAGCACCCCCTTGGATTTATCTGTCTAGATCTTATCTTAGTATTCTAATAAGAGTCAAAGAACAAAAGAAACACATTGACAGCAATTTCTAATATAGATCATTCCTAGAAGAATATGAAGTGACCAGGGTAAATGATATTGTAAGGGAACACTTAATTATCCATCAGGGGATACTTCTTTACCACAGAAATAAAGAAATACCGGAAAACAAACTCATTTGCTTGCCGAGATGTATTTCAGTATTATTACTAAAATTATTCCAAATAGGAAAAGGAGTACGTCAAGGCTGTATATTGTCACCCTGCTTATTTAACATACGCAGAATATATCATGAGAAACACTGGGCTAGAAGAAGCACAAGCTGGAATAAAGATTGCCGGGAGAAATATCAATAAACTCAGATATGCAGAAGACACCACCCTTATGGCAGAAAGTGAAAAGGAACTAAAAAGCCTCTTGATGAAAGTGAAAGAGGAGAGTGAAAAAGTTGGCTTAAAGCTCAACATTCAGAAAACGAAGATCATGGCATCTGGTCCCATCCCTTCATGGGAAATAGTTGGGGAAACAGTGTCAGACTTTATTTTTTGGGTCTCCAAAATCACTGTAGATGGTTACTGCAGCCATGAAATTAAAAGACGCTTACTCCTTGAGGAAAGTTATGACCAACCTAGATAGCATATTCAAAAGCAGAGACATTACTTTGCCAACAAAGGTCCATGTAGTCAAGGCTATGATTTTTCCTGTGGTCATGTATGGATGTGAGAGTTGGACTGTGAAGAAAGCTGAGTGCCAAAGAATCGATACTTTTGAACTGTGGTGTTGGAGAAGACTCTTGAGAGTCCCTTGGACTGCAAGGAGATCCAACCAATCCATTCTGAAGGAGATCAGTCCTGGGTGTTCTTTGGAAGGACTGATGCTAAAGCTGAAATTCCAGTACTTTGGCCACCTCATGTGAAGAGCTGACTCATTGGAAAAGACTTTGATGCTGGGAGGGATTGGGGGCAGGAGGAGAAGGGGACGACAGAGGATGAGATGGCTGGATGGCATCACCGACTTGATGGATATGCGTTTGAGTGAACTCCGGGAGTTGGTGATGGACAGGGAGGCCTGGCGTGCTGCAGTTCATGAGGTCATAAAGAGTCAGACACGACTGAGTGACTGAACTGAACTGACTAAAATATAACCATTGTAATTAAGGCAAAAAGGAGCATGGACAGACCCCATGATAATAGGCATGTAATAACTCAGTACATGATATAACACGATTGGCTTCTGTTCTCCTGTTGTGCCAATTTTTATCTCATTAACCTCATAAAAACATGACCCATATTTTATGCAATTAAATATTTGGACCCCACATACAGAATTATGGCAAAGTTTTACCAAGAAATCTATACTTCTTTTCTATCATAAATAAGACAAATCAAAGTAATAAATGAGTCATAACTTTTAAAAGGAAAAGTTGAGGGCTTACAATGTAGTTGAGAATAAATTTAGTTATAAGCATATAATGTTTTCAAAACTTTTAAATGTCTTTTCATGGACCATTTTAAGAAATAACCTTTATGTCTCCTATCTTTATGAAAGCTTAATCTTTTATTATCCTTATGACTCCTACTAGTAAAACCAATGATGTATTGGCCTACCTTGAAATAATAAGAAATCAATTTTGTGGAATATGAGAAACAAAAAAAAAGTAATCCATAGAATAAGAATTTTAAAATTTCATAATTTGACTATGAAAATTACATTTGAACTAAGACATAAAGGTGAAGTGGAAGTCGCTCAATTGTGTCCAACTCTTTGCGACCCCATGGACAATACAGTCCATGAAATTCTCCAGGCCAGAATACTGGAGTGGGTAGCCATACCCTTCTCCAGAGGATCTTCCCAACCCAGGGATTGGACTGAGACCTCCTGCATTTCAGGCAAATTCTTTACCAGCTAAGCTACAGGGAAACCCAAGAACTGGAGTGGGTAGCCCATCCCTTTTTCAGCTGATCTTCTCGACACAGCAATCGAACTCTCCTGCATTGCAGGTGGATTCTTTACCAGGTGAGCTACCAGGGAAGCCCATGTGAATTAAGACAAATTCAATTAAAAGCTTCTGTGAATACCAAGTGTAAGTATTTCCAATTTACGTGTTACTTTTTATATTTGACTGCATTTATACACATATGGTTGCTTTTTGAAAAGTCATTAATGAAAAGGGCTAACCACCTACAGATTTTAAGAAGAATGAAAGCTGGAGATATATGGGAGAGCCTACTCTCTTGGCTTTAATTGCAAATGCCTAGATTCTAACTGTTTTTATTGCAGTTAAAACTCATGGACGTTATGGGCACATCAAAAACAATGAGCAGTAATCCTGTGATAAATCTATTTGGGTGTCAGTCAGTTCAGTTCAGTAGCTCAGTTGTGTCCGACTCTTTGCAACCCCATGAATTGCAGCACACCAGGCCTCCCTGTCCATCAACAACTCCCGGAGTTCACTCAAACACATCGAGTCAGTGATGCCAACCAGCCATCTCATCCTCTGTCGTCCCCTTCTCCTCCTGCCCCCAATCCCTCCCAGCATCAAAGTCTTTTCCAGTGAGTCAACTCTTCGCATCAGGTGGCCAAAGTATTGGAGTTTCAGCTTCAGCATCAGTCCTTCCAAAGAACACCCAGGACTGATCTCCTTTAGGATGGACTGGTTGGATCTCCTTGCAGTCCAAGGGACTCTCAAGAGTCTTCTCCAACACCACAGTTCAAAAGCATCCATTCTTTGGCACTCAGCTTTCTTCACAGTCCAACTCTCACATCCATACATGACCACAGGAAAAATCATAGCCTTGACTACATGGACCTTTGTTGGCAAAGTAATGTCTCTGCTTTTGAATATGCTATCTAGGTTGGTCATAACTTTCCTTCCAAGGAATAAGCGTCTTTTAATTTCATGGCTGCAGCCACCATCTGCAGTGATTTTGGAGCCCCCCAAAATAAAGTCTGACACTGTTTTCACTGTTTCCCCATCTTTCCCATGAAGTGATGGGACCAGATGCCATGATCTTCATTTTCTTAATGCTGAGCTTTAAGCCAACTTTTTTACTCTCCTCTTTCACTTTCATCGAGAGGCTTTTTAGTTCCTTTTCACTTTCTGCCATAAGGGTGGTGTCTTCTGCATATCTGAGATTATTGATATTTCTCCTGGCAATCTTGATTCCAGCTTGTGCTTCTTCCAGTCCAACGTTTCTCATGATGTACTCTGCATATAATTTAAATAAGCAGGGTGACAATATACAGCCTTGACGTACTCCTTTTCCTATTTGGAACCATTTGAGTGTAGCTATCTTCATACATAAGCATATCATTTTTTTCCCGACATGGTCTTGTTCATTCCCCTGTGTAGATTGTGGCCAAAGCCCCCTGGCAACTGTCTACCTCACTGATTTTACAACACAGTCACCCTCCATATCCTGAGACTGCATCTTCAGATTCTGCATCCATGGGTAAAAATACTCAAAAAGAAAAAGGAAAATCAGAACATTCCAGAAAACAACAACTTGAATATGCCACATGCCAGTTACTATTTGTACAGCATTTATATTGTATTTATACCTATTTACATAATATTTATACTGTATTATGCACCATAAGTAATTTGGAGAGAATTTAAAGTGTACAGGAGGGTGTTCACGAGTTTAGTGAAAAAACAATGTCACTTTATATAAGGGACTTGAGTATTCCCAGATTGGTCCTGGATCCAATATCCTATGGATACTAAGGGACTTTGTGCTCAGTCACTTTATTTCTGTTGGACTCTCTGCAACTCCATGGATTATAGCCTGCCAGGCTCCTCTGTCCATATGCATGCCCTCCTCCAGGGGGTCTTCCCAACCCAGGGACTGAACCCATATCACGTGCATCTCCTGCATTGTCAGGTGGGGTCTTTACCACTAGTGTCACCTGGGAAGCCCCCTACTAATAAGGAGCACCCCCTTTTTTATTTCTTCGGAGTAACCACAGAAACCTCACTTTATTTAGTTTTCAGTCTAGAGTTTTGTGGAGTTCCTGACAAACTTAATTATCAACTTACGTCTTGATTTATCTTGTTTCACATGTCTTAAGAAAAGTCTTTTATAACCCAAGGTATTTGAAAATTTGAGGGTTTTATAAAATCCTTGACAAATTTCTAGCAACTAAATTTAAATCATATAAAGTGATTTGATTCTTTCAATCAATCTAATATTTAAAATATTAATATCACTGAAGAATTGATAAAAGCATAGTTTTCTGAAAAATAAAATATAGTCACATAAACAGAGGATTTCCAGAGACATCGAGGAGTTGGTAGATCACTTAAATCTCCCCACAGTCTCCTACCTGGAAACTCCAAGTAAAAAAGCTTTCTCTAGAGAATTATTTTTACTACAGCGGAATGCATTATTTTAAATTCAAGTTTGTTCCACCATTTGTATATTGAAAATGAAATATATAATTGCTCAAATAGCAGTTTAACATAAGTATAAAAGAATGAATACTATCCTTTAAGAAGAATGTTAATATCAATGTCACTATAAAACCTGAACTGTGTAGGTAATCTCTTGTGTTTAAATTTAATAATTTAATAATTCAGACCTCTGCAATTGAGAAAAAAGAAGAAAGATGGTGCTTAATGTTCTAGGTCAGAATTAAACACTGTGCTTTTAAAACTTCATTTGATCAGTAAAAATATTAACACTTGACAGACAAAATATATATTTATGATTTTAATTTTCAATAAAAACAAATGGGAATTCTAAATCTAAAAAGAAGATTTTTTTTTTCTTAACCATTTCTATTATTTGTTTTTAGAAGTTAAGTGAACTTTAAATTTAAAGTTATCTTATATTCCTTTCATTCCTTTATGTTTGAATCTAGTACAGAAGGAAGGTGTCAAAAGAAAGGAAACTCTACTGAGTGTCTAGGGAATGTAAATATTTCTCTTTCTCTGCCCCAAGGATTTGTTTGCCCACATTTTGACAGTCCATGAAATCTTTGACACTGAGACCTGTCAAATATTAACAACTTTGCCTCTGCCAAACAGACTCATCATTCAGACTTTTATCTTCAAAAAACCAAAACCAAAAAAAAACTGCCATTAAAAAAGTTTTATGTCATTATTCAACTCAAAATAGTAAATGATTTTTTCAAACCTCTCCTTCTTTAGGCTGTGAATTTTTTAGTCAGTGCAGAAATTTGTTTAAAAAAGTACTGAAAATCACCTTCCCAACAAACAATCTGATTTTAATTGTCTAAAAATTGTCTAAAAATATTAGTTTTAAGAAACATAGGAACTTGATAGGGAAAATTCTAAAATAAGAAAAAAATATACTAATTTTATATAACAATGATTATGATCTATTTTTGAAAAATAACTCAGTTTTAA
Organism: Oryx dammah; assembly: GCF_014754425.2. Taxonomy (NCBI): domain Eukaryota; kingdom Metazoa; phylum Chordata; class Mammalia; order Artiodactyla; family Bovidae; genus Oryx; species Oryx dammah. The sequence continues at coordinate 44,349,342 of NW_024070188.1, read as the reverse complement.
CCTTAGTCAGCTTCTGTTGTTACACATGTTTATAATATCTCAAGAATTCAGTACTTCAAACTGGTTTGCTTGTCACATGCTTCTTCTCAATGGTAATATAGACTTTCTTCAAGTACCAGTTATTTTACTCTTGTTTTTTTTTTTTACTTTATTCTTCAAGAGCATGCATGCTTATCATTTCCAAACTCCTTAAAACACTTTTTTTTTGTCAATTTGCCCCAACCTAATCTTCATTTCAGGGTCTTCCCAGGTGGTGCTCGAGGGAAAGAACCTGCTTTTTGCAGGACACTTGAGAGACGCGGGTTCAATCTCTGGATTGGGAAGATCCCCTGGAGGAGCGTATGGCAACACACTCTGGTATTCTTGACTGGAGAATCCCATAGACAGAGTTCATAGGGTCGCAGACTTGGACATGACTGAAGCAACCTAGCACATGCATACAACCTTCATTTCAGATCACTAATAATGTATGTATCTCTGTTATAGGATAGTGACTCTACTTAGTTGGTCCACATACACTTCGCTAAGCCTTTGTTTCTGCACTTTCCAAAGTGGTCCCTTGGTGAATTCTCTCCTCAGCTATGAACCAAGGTCTTCTCCATATTTCTAGTTTAATGCAGGGTACCTTCCTAGATTTTATACTTACTCTACTTTTACCTAAATTTCACTCACATTTTCAATAAAGGCATATGAATCTGACAGTATTTGTAAGTTTCTACCTTACAAAAATGTTAACTTTATAAAATTCAACTTACAGAAGTAAATATTTAGTTGCACTTATACTATTGTTGTTGTGTTAGTCACTCAGTCGTGTCTGACTCTTTGTGACCCCATGGACTGTAGCCCGCCAGGCTCCTCTGTCCATGGGATTCTCCAGGCAAGAATACTGGAGTGGGTTGCCATTCTCTTCATCAGGGGATCTTGCTGACTCAGGGATTGAATCCAGGTCTACCTGCATTGCACGCAGATTCTTTACCATCTGAGCTGCCAGGGAAGCCCTTATGCTATACTGTTTTATAAATGGTCTCTTGGAGTGAGATATACATACCCAAGAACTATCATCAGTTTCTGTACTCAAAGGTTAACAATGTACTTGTTGCCTTAGTAACAGGATACACATTTAATAAGTTGTATTTTTAAAAGAAATTTCCCAAGATATTCCCACTGTGATTATATTCTAAAATATTTCTATGAAACACATATTGTTGTTAAATTTAGGTTATCTCATGAAATTAAAACTTAACTAAATCAACCAACAACATAATTTAAACAGATTTTATCAGGAAATTAAAAGCAAGAGAAAGATAAGCTTCAAAGACAAAATAACACAGCCTTCCTTCTCTCCCCTCTATAAATGAATCTTTTACTCAGGTGACTCTCCCACTACAGCTGTGCAAGATCAGCATCATTACTTTTATTAAAGAAATATCCTTTTCCGGCTTGTATTATGTCCAGAGAATTTAAATGAAAAGAAAAAGCAATTCTTCAAAATGAAGACAAAAGAAAATTAGTTGAACCACTAATTTACAGTAATTATTGTGGTAATTTGTGGTAATAATCGTGAAAACTCAGCAACCATGATTTTAGAACTGTAAAAGTTTCTTCTTATGAGCCATTACCTACATGTTCCCATAAAATGAATATTAATGTATTAAATCCTTTTTGTTTAAGTAGTATAACACCTACATCTTGATTTGACATGTCCCAATAAGGTCTCTCTCCATAAGACATAACTTCCCACATGACTATTCCATAGCTCCATACGTCACTGGCTGATGTGAATTTCCGGTATTGGATGGCTTCAGGTGCTGTCCACCTTACTGGAATTTTTCCACCCTGTATTAAAAGAAATTGACATTTTAGAGATATATATAATGACATATAAATCATTTATGGTAGAACCATAAGGCTAAGCTAAATGCCTGTGTATTTCATTGACAATTCAGCAGTATCAGGTCTATTCATCTTGGATTTCTCCAAGTGTAGTTAAAGTTACTAACTTGCTTTTTAAATGTCATGGTTAAGTTTTCAATTCTAAGGCAAATCAATTATGAACTATGTGGTTGTACGGCCAGAGTCTACTCAAAAAGACAATGACAAATCAGGTAAAATAACTACTAAAATGGAAAGAAATATTGGAATAATAGTATACAAGTAAATCCCCATGTATGTTCCTTTTTTCTAATCTTGCAAACTTACAAGAATTAGCATAGTTATATTTTCTTAAAATCTTGATTAAAAACTGGAATTATTGTTTTCTGCTACAACTATGACCACTAGTAACCAAATGCTGTGTATGTATATTATATATATCTTAGCAATCCCAATATGAAATAAGCTATTGATATTCTTATCATACTTCTCCTCTTAGTCTATGTGAAGACTGTAAAAGCGATGATGATTCTTCCAAAAGGAAAAAAAAGTCACGACAAACAAAGGTAGAGATCAATTTGTGTCCTTTCTTCTGTTTCGTTTTGTATTATTAAGCCCTGCTTTCTTGGTAGGAAAATTGGCAGAAATATGAAGAAGTGCAGTAATAGACTTTTTCTTACAGTCGTTGTATAGACAGCTTCGGGATCGTCCTCTATAACCCGGGACAGGCCAAAATCTGACACTTTACAAACAAGATTGCTGTTGACAAGAATATTGCGAGCTGCAAGGTCCCTGTGAACATATCCCATATCAGCCAAATATCTCATTCCAGCAGCAATTCCTCTCAGCATTCCTACTAACTGAATGACTGTAAATTGCCCATCGTGTTTCTACAGGAAGACAAAAATGAAAGTCCAGTTAACCATACTTCGAAAAGAGAAAAAAATTACCATGAAAAATGTCTGCACATAGTGATTTTCTGTCATATAAGAGGAATTACTACTTAATTTTCTACATAATATAGACATTTGTGAAAAACAACAGGTGCTGATTTAACTTAATAGTCAAATAATGTAAAATAGAATTCTAGTAATCATTTATTTATATTGATATGTAACCAGTATTAATTAATAGCTTCAAAGCACGCAAATCCAAAAGTATATGCTAATTTTTATGTCAAAGTTAGAGAAAGTGAAAGTGAAAGTCACTCAGTTCAGTTCAGTCGCTCAGTCGTGTCCGACTCTTTGCGACCCCATGAATCGCAGCACGCCAAGCCTCCCTGTCTATCACCAACTCCTGGAGTTCACACAGACTCGCGTCCATCGAGTCAGTGATGCCATCCAGCCATCTCATCCTCTGTCGTCCCATTCTCCTGCCCCCAATCCCTCCCAGCATCAGAGTCTTTTCCAATGAGTCAACTCTTAGCATGAGGTGGCCAAAGTACTGGAGTTTCAGCGTTAGCATCATTCCTTCCAAAAACATCCCAGGACTGATCTCCTTTAGAATGGACTGGTTGGATCTCCTTGCAGTCCAAGGGACTCTCAAGAGTCTTCTCCAACACCACAGTTCAAAAGCATCAATTCTTCAATGCTCAGCCTTCTTCACAGTCCAACTCTCACATCCATACATGACTACTGGAAAAACCATAGCCTTGACTAAACAGACCTAGGTCGGCAAAGTAATTTCTCTGCTTTTGAATATGCTATCTAGGTTGGTCATAACTTTTCTCCCAAGGAGTAAGCGTCTTTTAATTTCATGGCTACAGTCACCATCTGCAGTGATTTTGGAGTCCCCCAAAATAAAGTCTGACACTGTTTCCATTGTTTCTCCATCTATTTCCCATGGAGTGATGGGACCGGATGCCATGTTCTTCATTTTTTGAATGTTGAGCTTTAAGCCAACTTTTTCACTCTCCTCTTTTACTTTCATCAAGAGGCTTTTTAGTTCTTCTTCACTTTCTGCAATAAGGGTGATGTCATCTGCATATCTGAGGTTATTGCCTGTCCAATTCTTTGTGACCCCACAGACTATACAGTCTATGGAATTCTCCAGGCCAGGATACTGGAGTGGGTAGCCTTTCCCTTCTCCAGAGGATCTTTCCAACCCAAGGATTGAATCCAGGTCTCCCACATTGCAGGCAGATTCTTTACCAGCTGAGCCACAGGGAAGCCCAAGAATACTGGAGTGGGTAGCCTATCTCTTCTCCAGCAGAAACCCAGGAATCGAACCAGGGTCTCCTGCATTGCAGACAGATTCTTTACCAACTGGGCTGTCAGGGAAGCCCCAAAATAAAAGCACAGATCATCAGGAAGTTAGGGAATGAAATATTAAAAAAAATATCCCTGACAGCTAAGCATTTTGCCCACTTGCTAAAAGTTTACATAAATAGTCTAAAAATATACAAAAGGATAAAAACACATATATTAGATTTTTTCTCCAAATGGTAAAAAAAGGAAGGGTGAAAAATTTTTTTAGTAAAAATGGAGTGAAATTAAGAGGTAGAAAGGGATTGTACCAACTGACTGTTTTCATTTTCTACTTTTCATTGTTGTGCTGTAGGTAGGAATATTACTTGCAACAAAGACTCCCTGAGGTAGATGTGCTAATAAATGGGATTGAGAACTCTTTGCAACCAACTGGCCACCATATATTTCTAAGTTATTTTTAACCCACAGATTTCTCCACTTGAATTCCAAAAACAATCCAAGCTGACAGTGGTTTGAATAGACGAATTTGCTAAGTGATGCCTTCTTCTAGAAAGTTGACAGCTATGCATATTAACAAGACATAGCATGTCAAAATCCTCTGAATGCTTATTAATCTGGATTGAATGTTCCATTCTAGATCATGTATGATCTCTACATGTTCTCTTCCTCTTCCTCTTTTCTCTTTGCCCTTTGAAAAAAGGTTAACACCTCTTCATGATCTTAGATGAAAAGTCTGAACATAAAAATATGTATGTTTTTACATTCAGAACTTATTATTTATAAAAATAGCATACTTTAAAATGGTAATAATTCTTTATTTTAAGCTTGATGTACATATAACACTATAGTAGAAATGGTTCCACAGAGCAGAGTCCTACCAACATTGAATGGTTATCTCACTTTTTCTCTGTATTACCTCTGTATTTCATTTATAATTGTAAATTTGAAAAAGTAAAATGCTACTCTACAACAAGTATTCCAATTATAGGGCTTCCAGTATCCTCAGTATTTGTGGTAATATATCAGTGGAAACTATTTTTAAATGGCATTATATCGCTTAAATGCTCAAAAAATCTTTCTCAATCTCAAAAGTCTTAAGACTTTTTAAAGCTGCTTTTCAAAGACAATTTTGTGACCTGTTCAAGTTTCTACTGTTCACATTTTACACTGCAAAGAAAAGTTCAGAAAATTACATTGGTAACAGGCATAGTATATTTAGAATGGGAGAATAATTTTGTTACCTACCCTGAGAAATGCATCTAGGGCTCCATTTTCCATGAATTCTATTACAATCATGACTGGCTTCCCTAAAATTAAAAAAATATATATATATATAAGGAAAAAAAAGTGTTGCTTCTAAAGCTGTAATGTAAACTTCAGATATATTCTGTTTCTCACCCCAGGTAAAATATCTAGTGCTCTTCTGAAAGACTGACTGGGTGAGTGGTGAGTATTTCTAACATTTCTCGTGCTGCTGCTAAACGCAGAGTCATTAACTGTCTGTTTGGAACATAGTCATGATTGATAAAATTAAACAATAAAAATTAATGTGTTCTTCTGACTCCTGTTTTGTGAATAAAACTCAGAGAAAATGACACTTTACAGAAAATGGAAAGACTAAAATGTAATACATTTATGACTTTTGAAGATAAATGAAAATATCTGTCACTCCATCTATCAAATTTATTCTTTAATTCTCAACCTGCATTCATTTATCCACTTTTTGCTTAAGATGGTAGCACAAAAGAAGATTATTTTAGTCAGTTACACATCCAAAGAAAAACTCATGAAAAATATGCAGTATATTTACAATTTAATTTTTTAGTATCTGTGAAATAACACTTATTTCTGACAGTCCATTTGGTAAATTAAATATACTGTCAATATGTACCTCTTGTAACAACCCCTTCCAAATGGACAACATTTGGGTGGTCAAATTGCCCCATGATGCTGGCTTCACATAAAAAGTCTCTCCTTTGCTTTTCCGTGTAACCAACTTTCAGGGTTTTTATGGCTACTGCAACATCTCTTTTCCCTGGGAGTTTCAAACGACCACTGCAGACTTCTCCAAATTCTCCTAAGGTAACAGAACAGGCAGATGTATTTTAATTACAGAAATATCTCCTCTCTCAGAGTAACTGCATTAAATTCTTTAGAAACACTTTTAAACTTTTTTAAACTGTTACGCAAATTCCTATTTTTTTTTTAAACTGGCTTAACAAAAACTTTTTCAGAAACAACATTTAGGTTTGAAATACACTGCAAAATGGACACTGTTTACTGGAGTATAAGGGCACATTAGCAAATTCTACATATTGCTATTGTTTTCATGACTTGAAATACCAATACTGCTGAAAGATTTAAAAATCTGGAATTCATATGTACCTAGGTTTGCTAGATGTAAGGGACTTCATCCAAAAATGTACAATTACTGTGAAGATACATTGTACACATAGAAAATAATTTTCCTTTTAAATAATTAATACATATTAATTTTCTACATGAAATTAAACAGTACAACAGCTACAAATATAACAAAAAATGATAAAAATGAACACATCAGGAAGATAAGTCAGAGGATGTATATTCCAGCAATATTTATAACATTCTAATTATTTTAAATATAAATTCATATATTAGATGGGCCAGAACTATTACAAAATAGCTTACAATATAACAATATCTGAAAAATCCAACAAGAGACAAAAGATACACAATTCTCTGCACCACATGCTTGTTTTTCACTTTTTTTCTTAAGATTTCATAAACAAGTACAGGCTCATTGCTTCCAACATTTCAGGTAAATGCAAAGGTTCTATACTTGAGGTATAATTATTTGCCTGTCATTATGATGTATGACTTTCGATCTTGGCTAAATGGAACAGCTGAACAAGGAAGCTACAACAGCCTTACCTGCGCCAATCACACGCTCAATTTTAATACAGGAGGCATCTAGCTCCTTGGCGAATTGATGGACAGCTCTATTTGGGTCCTCATAGGTTTCAGGGTCAATGTAGGTTTTGGTGCCTGGAAATTTAACTGTAATGATGTAAGAAAGCATGACTGTGATGAAGCAAAGCACTTATTGTGCAGTCAGCCCAGGAATTTCATTATGCAGAGTGCTCCTTGGAACAGTGAACTTGCTTCCACATCACCTGATTCACAGCAGTTTTAACAGACTACTTCAGTCTGCAGGCGTATAGGTATTATCTGCAAGCTTCTATAGGTAACATAGGATCCAACTCATAGGTGACTAACTGAATTGCTTTTCCAGTAAATCAACAAAAGACAGCACCAAAATTCTCTGACATGACTCTTATCAGACTGGAGGTTTAATTAAATTCATTGCTATCATGGCATAGTTCAAGCCATATTGAGGTTTGTAATGGACTTGGAAACACATTTGTAAATCTATCAGTCAATCAATCAAATTAATACACTGGGAAAAGAAGACATTTCATTTACAGGTAGCCTACTACACTGACAGTAATATTAAAAACATTTAGACATCTTACTTATTCTTTTGGTTTATTTTTTTAAAGACCAACCACCGTTGACATATACATAAAATTAATACAAGCTGTGAGGGACTGCTATCACAAAACCAGAGAGAAATCTACTAAAGACACAGTTTCTTCTTCACCTTGAAGGGCAGTAGAAGCCAAATGTACAAAGTGCAGAATAAAGTTAGAAAATTTACAATATTCCTGGGATCTGCTAACCATGTATGACAGCAATTTGAAAGAGGAATGGTTTATATGAACTTTCAATTATAAGGCTCTGGAAGTTCTTAACTGCTATGAGGAGGTAGCCAATACACCTCAGAAAAGGTAGTCAAGATCCAAACAACATAGAATCATCTTAAAAGTTAAAATTGTCTTAAAACGCACCCAGAAGCATGCAGGTAACAGAATGCTATGTCAACTTTAAATCAATTACAATAATGTATTCCAAATCTAATCATTTGGTTAAAGACAAAGATAAGATAGATAGGCATATATTTGTTTATATTAATGCAATGAAAATAATTACACTATATCCTCAAAAAAAACTTTATTGTTTTTTAACAAAGCCACTGAACAATCTTTTCATTAAATCTTACTATTTGGAGAACAATATATTTCTTTATGTATTACACTGCAGCCTAACTGTGCTTATGTCATCACATCAACTTGAAATTATATTTTTAAAATAAACACATAACAAACAAAAAGAAGCAGAATGTATAAAGGAAAAATGGGATTTAAAAATCTTGATTTATTCTGTTGTAGTTGATTGTTTATCCAAAATTGATTGTCTTAAACAATTACTGTTGCAGTTTATAAAACTGACAGATGCTCATTTGTTACTAAAGCTGAACATGAGAAAAAAACACAAGAAGAAAAGAGAGAGGGGATAGAAAGAGAAAAGAGAGAAAAAGGAGTACAGGGAAGAGGGGGGGAAGAGAAAAAGAGAGAAGGGAAGAAAACAATAGGTTAACCTCCTAGATTGGCAGGCAGATGGAGAATGAGCCATCTTCTCCGTTTTATTCTTTCGTTCATTTTTTTTTTTTGGTTTGATTTTGCGATAAGGGAGCTAGATTGGAGGTAACCTTCTGCATCTCAAACGGGTCTCTGATGGTTCTTTATTCAAGTTGTCACAAAACATTTTGACAGGCCAGAGCAATTTTGGCATAAAAACATGAAATACTGCCCAGCTTGGATTCAAAGACATTGTTAGAAGAAATGGTAGGAGGAAACAAAATGTAAATTGGAGTTGGTTCACTAAACTCCTCCATTGTGTTTATATCTTTAAATGTAGCACTTGGGGCCATGGAGAGTGGAGGGCACCTGATACAAATGACTGGACATTCTATTAAATTCAGTGCTCTAAAAGCTAGTTAAATGGTTACTTTCATGTTTCTGTAAAAATTCAATCTGGTGTCTTAGCACCTAAGAAAATTGTCTGTATACTAAAGGAATAAAAGGACACCAACTTGTAAATAGCTGGTGACCACAGTGTTGTACTTTATGTACTATAAATACAGTCATAAAATCAAATAAAATGCCTGGTTCTCATCAAATGACAAGAAAAGATATCCTTGTACAAAGGGTGATTCAAAAATATCAAGGATTTACTAAGATAGGATATCTTAAGTGTATTTCTTTCATTATTCGTTTAAAAATGGATGTTTTAAAATAAGAACAATTTTGATACAGTTTCTGAATATTTTGGTTTTTTGCTTATCTTGATTTAAGAGTGTGAGCTTTTTGTGTTTTAATATCTCATTTACATCTCTCATGAATCTTAAATATCTTAAAACCACCACTGATATTTTACTCTAGAGATGAAAACTGTTTATATACACAAGTTCCAGTTTATCTTTTCTATTAGCAGGTAAAACACGCAGCTTTATTTTTTCTAATTACAAACTGGATGTCAAATGTGAAAAAAGGGAATGACATCAAAATATTAAAACTGAATGATGACAGTTAAGCAGAAAGCTATACAACATGTTTTAGGTAAGCCATGTCTTAATTTACCTTCAGCATTAACTTGCAAGCTAAAAGCAAATTAACCAAGAGGCAGTATTTGATCATTTGGGGATGTCTTGGATATCTTCAATAAGCAAAGAAAAGTGACATACTGATTAAGGTATTATTAAATGATTCTTCCATCAAATTATTCACATATGGGTAGAATCTGGGATTCCAGGAACTATAGCCTCATGTTACTCTCTTCTATATATGTTTACTGTCATTTATATACAAACTTGACACAAAAATTAAGGCATTCAAGTTTTGATCCTCTCCTTCCTGTCTGGGGAAGTGATAAAAGTATTCTCTCATGTCATGAAAGAGAAAAAAATATAACTTCCACTTTTTCTGCATATCCTCTAGCTATAAACAGCCTATGATACTCTCATCACTGGGACCTGTCACAAAATCACTGCCAGTTAGCAAGAGGAAGCACCAACATTAGGAGTATGTCAATAATCCCAGGAGAGGGGTCATAGAATCACATGTGTTCAGCCATAATCAGGGGCAGATTTAAGTTTAGTGTGGCTTAAAGCTTCTGCAATTTGGGCTATTCTCTTTAAGAGAAAAGATTCTACACACTAACTTGTTAGGACTCTTTCAGGGCCTTGAAAGGAGTCTGCGAAAACCAGGGGCCCTGAAACTTAATCATCATGATAAAGCCCCCTCTGGTCATAACTTTTACTATAATTTCTAGAGTCCTAATACACTCCCTGTCTTCAGCGGTTCGAATTATACAGTTTCATTATTGATTTGAATAGTATTATGTAAAGACACTTCTCTTTTGAAAACTAAAGTCAAGGGAACTGTTGGTTCAACAATTAATAACATGCTGGAAAAACTTAGGAATAATAATGGTGTTCATATTGTGTTTTTGCAACCACACACTTCCTTGATTTATGCTACATCTTCCCATGACTTAAGAATCAGGACATGACAATATCTTCTTAGATACTGACATAAGAATTTGATGAGTAACACAAAAATAGATGTCATTCTTATGCCATTTATAGAAAATTTATCTACCCATGAGAAATTTTAGTAAGGAGTATGGTTACTAAGAAAAATTATACATAAAATTATTTTCAATGTTTTCAAGGATTAAAAATATGGATACTGGATTTGGATAAGAGCATTATCCATTGGATTTTACTTTGGCTGCAAAAAGTCAACATTTATTCTCAAAGCTCTCAGGGTTTCACTTGCCATCCATGTGCAACAACAATAAGATTAATGCAGTTGAACATCTTTTTTTTTTTTTTTTGGTTTCCTGAGCTATGTTCTGATATAATTTCTAAAATGAACTTTAAGAATCAGGTAGCTCAAATCCACAGGAAAACATCAGAGTACTGAATCCTATTATTACACTATTTGTGTCTCAAAATATCTACCTGTGATGGCCAGTTTATAGTAGATGGACAGAGAGAGGTTCCTTAGTTTTTCATTACAGCATCACTCACTGCATAGAAAAAAGGGCCTATCCTTCTAACTTAAAATGAATTCCTGAGCTAGAACATGGGCGCATGCAACATTTAATGAATCATTATTAGGATGATATGAAACACTTGGGCAAAGATTGCAAAAGGAACAATTGTGACATAAAAGCTGCTGAACATCCTTTCAGTTATATTAAAATTTCTTATTAGAGATTACATTTCTGAATATATTTTTAAAGAATTCACATTATATTTTCATTCTACATGTTTGTTCAAATGCTTTAAAGCAACATTTTGAGCTCATGGTATATTTTCAAGCCTGATGCATCAGGAATTTATTCATGCCAATACTGACAACCAGATTTCTGTATTAACTGGGGTAAATAAATAAAGAAAAGCCAAACACTTACAATGAAAGTAAAGCTCTTCATCCCCTTCTTGGTCAGCTTTGCTATAACCACAGTGCCTGGAAAAAAATAAAAGTTTTAATGATCTCAAATCATTAATCTAGCTTTGTGTATTTAAAATTCAGCATGATATATCTTAATTACTTAAAACTTGCTAGTTAGAGCTATAAACAAAATATATAAACTTTCTGTCCATAGTTCTGAACGCAATAATAATATAGCAATTCACATGATTTGAAAAATGCAAAGAATATAAAGTGTGAGACAGTGTGGAAGGGACCTATTTCACAGATTTATATTTACCAATGAGTGAATATTTGCTTATATTTTTTCCTGAAAAACAGCAACAACAGATTTTAAATGGCTTCCACAAACCATTAACTAAAAGAGTAAATCTTTCTCCAGGTGTCTCCTATATTTATTATAAAAATCAAACTCTGAAAATAACTAATAAAGAGCCACCTAATAGAAATGACACTACTCATTCCTCTTCTGACCTTGGGAGAATGAAAATTTATTGACCTTTAGTGTTTCATATGAGACAAAGAATAACTGCATTTACTAGTAAACATTCTAAACTAAACAATAAGTAATAGGCTGACATAATTCTGAAAAATCAATACATTTTATGTTAGAGATTAGAACGAATTTCTGTTCTACCTTCTTCCAATGATGAAGCCAAAGACCATGAACACCAAAATGATAGTCCCGGCCACTGCAACCACAGCAATTATAATAACAGGATTCTGTTCACTTGAGACTGCTGTAGCTGTAAACAGAAAAAAAAAAAAAAAAAGGCTCAATAAAATACTCAATACTATTCAAGAACTTGAAAGATTAGGCAAAATCTTATAAGCAAGATATCTACGCTATTAAATTCACCTCTAACTTAAATAAATGTATTCTATTGTAACAAATTTAAATAAACTTTTTTAAATTTTAAGTAAGTGGTAAGCACAATACTTTCATCTATTTTATATTCTTTAGCTAGGAAAGATCCCTGCAAAATGCCTTGTTGAATGGTGATCCCCTGCTTAATTGTTGGCAACTTAGTTATGATCCAAGAGATAAAGATTTTTCATTTACAATTGCTAGTAAATCCCCATTTTTCCCCTCAGTAAGGTACTTGATCCCGCTATGTCTATTTTCCTGCTGTGCGAAAAAAAAAAAAGAACCCAAATAACATACTCTCAGCATTTTTCAAAGTACCTTAAATGATTTATCTCTCACATCATCAATATAGAATAAAAATCATGATGTAATCATAGCAAATCAATATGAGTTTATAATTCACCTTAATTCAGGAAAATAAACAGAATTACTTATATTAATTTGACAAAGTATGCAATGCACACATTTGAGAGTTTACGATTACAGAGAAGGTAGGCTGTTTATGGAAGAGCCAACTTTCTGCAAGTAGTGTAAAAAACATTTTAGCATTATCTAATTGTAGATACTTCCTGTACAAGGCTAAGTGATTCTTCTACGCTTGTTAAGGCAAGCCCAGCTGAATCTTTCGGAGAGTCTCTCTGGGAGCAGTATATGTTTACATGTCCTTTAAAACAGCCTCTGATTCTTATTCTTCAGCAAGTCACATGGCCTTCTCACTTGTATTTTTCCAAATTAGTGAAGTTTTACTTATCTGGCAATTCACATTTGTCATATTTTCCCCAGAATATTCTATTTTCAATACTAGTATAAACCTAATAAAATAACCAAATGGATGCAAAACAGTGAAAATGTATATTCCAATAGATGATTCAGTTACAGATTAATATCTAATATAATGAAAACTAATATAGTTTGTTTATTTCTGAAACAATCAACATCTGTAAACTTTCAGGTAGGATGGAAAATACTACTCCTTCTTAGTGATGGCAAGGGACTTGGTCTCCAGAGCAGTAAATTATATGTAGGCAGAATGTGCCTTTCCACAATAGGCAACATAAAGGTGTTGATTTTTTTTTTAAATTGGTCTTTCTCTCTCTATGTCTCCCTCCTTTTGACAACTCCTCTCTTAATTTTGTATACTTATGCTAACTATAGATAGCTCTTATGTTGCAACACAAGTAAAAATAGCTCCAGTGTAATAACTTTCTGAAAAGAGATATTATACACACTCCCTAAGTCAGGACCTGCTGATTTGCTCCCCGAGAGAATGAAACAAGGGAAAAGGAAAAAGAAGAAAAAGAAAACAACTTGAAAGCTTTAATTTCTGAATTACACCCTATTATGATTCAACAGAGAAAAGATGACTTCAAGTAATTTTGTTGCTTTGGTTTGGTTTTTTGTTTTTATCTTTCTTTTAATATATATTTAGATAGCGACTTCCCTTTTTCACTTTTCACTTTCATGCACTGGAGAAGGAAATGGCAACCCACTCCGGTGTTCTTGCCTGGAGAGTCCCAGGGATGGGGGAGCCTGGTGGGCTGCCATCTATGGGGTCACACAGAGTCGGACACGACTGAAGTGACTTAGCAGCAGCAGAGAGGAAAAAGAATGGAGTAGTTTTGTTCACGAGGACGGAAAAAATTAAACACGTATGTGTCAAAATTATTTCCATTCAGTTTGTCCCATGGGTCTAATTCTTTGCTTGTCTTAGACTCTGTTCTGCCCTTAGCTTCAGAAACACAACTCCAGTGAGAAAACTGAAGTCAGGTGAATGGTGAATTAGAAGTTGTGAATATTTACTTATATGTTTTTATACATAGTTAGGATCACACTTTAATCTTATGATAGTCACTATTTATGATTCATATTTTCATCTATTTCATGGATAACACATTTAAAAATAATTTATATGTCATAATCACTATACCACAGTTTAAAAATTGTAAAATTGGTAGCAGTGGTTCTGTGTAGAAGGGGATTTTAGGATATATGTAAAATGGAATAATATGTTTAAATTCCCTTTCCAATCAGTGCTCAAGTAACTTCTTTTGGGTGGATCTTCTTCCTAGCCCTCCTTCCTAGCACAAAAGTCACTATTTCCTGACACTATGATAGCAGTGGGCTGTGCACTCCACCAGTGCTTAACTGTATGGCCAGAACTTGTGAGCAAGTCTCTCTCACTAACTGAGCACATCAAATGTGCTTGTATGTTTCTGTGCATCCCTAATCCTTAGCACAGTAACCTGTGTGCTAAATCAGTAGTTCTTAAAGCATGTCTGGGAAACCTCAGAAGCTTTCCAAGGTATCTGCAAGGTCAACTATTTTCACATAATAAAATGTTATTTGTCTCTTTCACTTACTCTTACATGCTCACAAGTGCACCTTTGAGTTTTCCAGAACTTAGATGACAAGTGATAATGTCATCATTCTGCTGGCTAATGAAATGTGTGTTGTGAATACTTGTGTTTTAAAATTTTCTCAGTTTTAATTTCTAAAATGGTGAATATTAAATAATATAACCCAAATCATCAAAATCTATTTGGGGATCTTCAATATTTTTTAATAGCTTGTAAGGCTTCCCAAGACCAAAACACTTGAGAATGGTTGTACTAAATAATGAAAGCTGACATTCAAAGCTGTCTGTGTGCTAGGCACTGCACTTGGCACTTTGTGTACATTAACTTATTCAATCTTCACAATCGCTCTGAGAGTTGGGTGTCACTCTCTTAGCAACTTGGGCACGGAGAAATAGCTCATCCAAAGTCCCACAGCCAGACATGGCAGAGCTGAAATGTGAAACCAAGGATATTTCTACTAGCTTCAACTGATACTGATAACTTATTTTTTGATTGCCATGAGGTATTCATTTCTTGCTTACTTAATGAGTGTCTTCTATGTGTCAAGCACTATATTAGGCACTTGTAAGACTAAAGTAAGAAATGGGAGATATGGATTCTTCCTTCATCAAACTTTACCTTCCAGTGGAGAGAATATTCTGATGATAAAAATCACCAAATCCTTTCTAATGCAAAATGCATTTTTAGCATTAGTTCCATGTGCTCATTTGGGTTCTACTGCTGCTACTGCTGCTAAGTCACTTCAGTCGTGTCCGACTCTGTATGACCCCATAGACGGCACTTCATGTCAATCTCTATGATTGTTAGTTATTTCATTTTTAAATAATGCAATCAGATCTATGAATCTCAGTAGGTAATAAATAATAGTTTGGCTCAATATTCTTAATTTACAAAGTCAGGAAAATACACAAACTCATTTCTTAAAGATTTTAAACTCAAGCTTTAACTGATAAAGAATTTTTGGTAAGTATAAATGACTGATGTTTCTTTAACTTTGAACTAATCACTAGAATATGAAAAAATCATTTAAATTGTTTAATTATATTAGAAACTACAAAGTAAAATATTAGAAGATCAGTCTAACTGGAAAACTGCTAAGTTGCTTCAGTGATGTCTGACTCTGTGTGACCCCATAGACGGCAGCCCACCAGGCTCCCCCGTCCCTGGGATTCTCCAGGCAAGAACACTGGAGTGGGTTGCCATTTCCTTTTCCAATGCATGAAAGTGAAAAGTCAAAGTGAAGTCGCGCAGTCGTGTCCGACACCTAGCGACCCGATGGACTGCAGCCCACCAGGCCCCTCCGTCCATGGGATTTTCCAGGCAAGAGTACTGGAGTGGGGTGCCATTGCCTTCTCCGAAGTGGAAAATTACTAGAACACATTTAACAGAAGACCACTCAAATGTTTAAATGTTAATAGAGTAAAAGACTGTAATATTTTAGAGGCACTGAACTTAGATATTCTCATTTTTAATCTTATATACTCCATTTTAAAAAGGTAATAAGTAAGTAAGTAGAAGTAAAGTCGCTCAGTCGTGTCCGACTCTTTGCGACCCCATGGACTGTAGCCTACCAGGCTCCTCCCTCCATGGGATTCTCCAGGCAAGAGTACTGGAGTGGGTTGCCATTTCCTTCTCCAAAAAAGGTAATAAAGAATACTGATATTAAGTTTATCACACCAAGTTATATGAAATCTTTTTCAATGGATGACTTTTGTGTTTATATTTCTATATAACTGATTTACATTTAAAATATATTTCAACATATGTTTTATTAGTTGAGGTTGCCAGAGTTACTGCTCAATTTAAAAATATTACAAAACATTTTGAAAAAATACTACTGTTAGCAAACTTACTAAGCATGAACTAATGTAAAAGAATAATAATTTATTCTACCTTTTAGAATATCTAGAAAAATATTCTCCCAAAATCAAAATAACTCTTTAATCAAAATTACATTGACTTAATTTACTAAAAAGTCTTCCTATTAAAAACTGAAAAAAGGAAATAATATAATATTTTAAGCTAATTTTTGTGTAGAATTCCATGAAAAATTAGATTGGCAAGGAGAGAAGGAAGTAACAGCTGGGTGAACCTAATATGCGAATAACATTGAGAGAAATAAGAAAACTTTCAAAATACAAAAACATACCCTGAGGCTTCAACCTAGCTGAAAAACAACCAGCAGTGGTACTCAAGCTGTTCTAAACCTTGTCCTCTGACAGTAAACTGGGATGTGCAGCCTAAGATACATCCGTTTATTTGTGATACACTCTAGTTACATGTATTTTTTGTTATGATCCTATGTTGCATTATAAAACACCAAATGGTAAAGGGGACTTGAGGTTTTGGTGACGTTCTATTTTTAAGCTGGAGTGGAATATACAGATATATTTAATTATCCTTCTTAATATTTCATATATTCTTTAAATACATTATTTACTATGCTTGAAATAGTTCATAAAACTGAAAAAAACAGATGACAAAAGTAAAAATAAATACAAAGTCTTCCTCCTGAATGGCAAGTTTCGAAATCATTGTTAAAATTCAAGTAGCTTCAATTAACCCTGATTTTTATAAATTATCTTTCTCTGGCTCATCTTGGTATACTTTCTGGCTTCATTTAAGGGTGTCTATGAAGCAGCAGCTTTGACTGACAACTAGAAGAAGATCATTTGAGGGTCTATGAAGACAGCTTGTGTCAATACACTTTTGAGCAAGCCTTGCTTCTGCTTCTGACTTAATCTTTTCAAAATAAACCCAGTATGTATTAAAGAAATTAGATCAAAGTTTATAACATCACAAAATAGCAAGTTTTAAATTATTATTCTGAATAATCTTTACAAAGTATATAGACATATATTTATATGTACATATACATTCAGGGCCTCCCTGATTAGCTCAGCTGGTAGAGAATCTGCCTGCAATGCGGGAGACCTGGGTTCAATCCCTGAGTTGGAAAGATCCCCTGGAGAAGGGCATGGCAACCTACTCCAGTATTCCTGCCTGGAGAATCCCCATGGACAGATGACCCTGGTGGGCTAAAATCCATGGGGTTGCAAAAAGCCCGACATGACGGAGAGATTAAGCACAGCACAGCACATACATTCACCTTTAAATGTAAAAATCACCTTGAACTAAGTCATGAGACTCAATATTGAAATAAAAATTACGCCAGCGCCATAGAGATAAGAATCCAAACCAAAGGTGGTAATTACCTTCAAACATTTTACCTGTAGCTTCCTCTAGCGTAGCAACGTCAAGTCTGGGACTGTAATTTCCATAACCAGCAGCAGTAAAAGCTCGAATCTGGAAAACATACACTGTTCCTGGCTTCAAGTTATTAATGGAGGCTGAAGTGGACTTGGTTTTTAATGTCGAGTAGGTCCGTTCCCTTTGATCCTGGAAACAATATATACAGGGAATATTTAATTGTGATTACAACCAGACAATATGACAGCCAATTCTTGCAATTTATTTCAATTTGCTGCATTGTTTTTATAAAGGCTACATTGTACCCTGTGGAATATTGGAACACTGAGCCGTTTCTCAGATAATATAAAATGTAAATGTGAGCACATGCCTTTGTTCTACAAATTTCAAAGAGAAATAATTTTGTTAAAACACTTATGATGGTTTGAGTCGTTGCTTTGTTGGTAGAGGGCATAGTGGCAAGAACTATTTAGTCATAAATATAATCAAAATCCTTTTGACCAAAATATAACTCCACTTTTGTAAAATCTATGGTTCAGTAGAAATCTTCACTTCATAATACAGTTCTCTTAATATCATTCCTGAATGTTATTCAGTAAACAAAAAGCCATATGTTAAAAATTAACAAAGGTATTAAATCAAGAAATTTAGCTAACCACCACCAGCATAGTGACAATTGTTTTCATTAAAAGCTACACTTCTCACAGGATAAAAGCACTTTTGCAAAATAGCATTTAATGGAATATTTGAAGTTATCAATGTAAGACATTGTTTTAAATATAAAACAATATATTAGATACTTTATGATTCAGCAGTATCTTAAATATCTTAGTTTCTCCATTTTTCAGATATGAAAACTGAGACTTGCAGACTTTAAATATGTTTATCATGTTATATATAAGTAAGAATAATATAATATAAAAATTCAAAGAATATAAAAACTCCATAAACAATATTTAAATGAATAAAAATTTAAAACAGTTGATATGATTCTAATGTGCTTTTTATAAAAAAAGTTATAAAAACTACTCATCAAAATATATGATTCTAGATAGGTTCTTACTTGTTCAATAATAAAACCTGTACTCAACTGTGTCTGGTAATAAAACTATTCAGTGAAATTTAAAAATGTCAAACTGGTTGTTTGAATTATAATATTTGCAAAGCTGTAAATAAATGTATAAATAGACTGGACTTAGTAAAGCTGATATATATATACTGTCTGCATTATAATCATTTATAAAAAGAGTTATATATATAATTATATAAAATATATAAATATATATTATAAATATATATTTATCTAAAATAAAAGAATGAGGAAAAACTGATATTAGATGACATAATTATATATATATATATATCACAGGCTTACATATATTATGAAGCAATAGTATTACTTGTAATATTATTTTGTAATTTGCAAATTCAATAAATAGATATTGTTTCTGTCATGCAAAAAAGTAACTATTTCATCAAATTTATTCCAGATTTGTAAAATATTGTGCTGCACTGTAAGAAACTTTACTCTCACTTACCACCTAACATATTTTTAAAACACATTTCATTGTTTTTGAAATCTGATGAAATTTCAGAAGAAACTGTAACTATCAGAGCTCACTGGAAAACAGACATAAAAAAACCAAAACTAAAATCAAGGATCCTGTTAGAAATACATTTGATGGGATAAGAAATGTATCCTCTGGTACAAAAATTAAGTATTTAAAATGTAACTTTGGCCATGGAAGTTATATATTCATAAAGTAAACAATAAGTAAAAATATAACAAACTTAAAAACTCTGTTTTTCCATGAAAGTGAAAAACAAGTATCCATTGACAAGGGTTAGCACTGTCTGCATATAAATGATACAATCAAGTCAATTCAGTCCCCAAATATTTACAGTTTCATGCTTCTATTGTGAAATTCTATCTAAATGGTTAAAGCGGTTATGTATATTAGAGCACTTTAGCTAATTAAGTCAACAATAATAATATGCACTATTACTATTACTACTAGCAATAATAATAGTTCCATGTTTCAAACCTTGAATCAGGTTTTCTTTGAGATGGAGACTAGAATATTTGTGAACAGGGGAGTGTCAGTCTTTCTGTCTTTCTCTAGATGGGTCAGAAGTAAATAACCTCAAACATGGAGTTACATTCCTATTTACTAAACTTTAGCCATTAGAGGGGACTGAAGGAGCAGCACTTGAGTTTTAGCCACACTACTTTTTTATGGAGAGAGGGGTGTAAAGAAATGATAGACAGAATTAGCATGATTAGTATAACTTCAGGAGGAATTTAATAGAATGAAATATAATCACCTGACTACATATTTATTACAGAAAATAGTCTTATTTTTTTCAAATTATTAAATTATTTGAGGCCACCATCATTATCAATGAAACCACACACATAAAATAAGGCATGAAGGGCTCAAACAGATAACCTCAAAGAAACGTTTTCAGAAACACATTGGGCTCTGCGGTTTCTGTGGTACTAAATATCCTATAGCTAATAATCAAGATATCAAACTTTTAATACCTAAACACACTACTAGGGGAATATTTTCACTGGTGTAACACAAAAACTTAATTCACAGAAACCATCATTATAATAGTGAGCCAGAGATTCAGGGAGAGGGTTATTAAAATTGGCTAGCATCAACTATCCATTCTGAAGTAGCCCCAAACAGTTGGGATTATAATGACCAGCTTTAGTTGACAGTGCAGTAGGATGACATGCGACACAGCGAGCATCATACATGGCTGTACGTTTCAGCAGTTCTTAGCACTTACTTTCTCGTAATACTTGATTTCATATTCGGTGATGACTCCATTGGGATGTTCGGGTTCCTGCCAGGAAAGCTCCACACTCCGCTGCAGCACTCTCTCCTTCATTACTCCGCTCACTTGCGAGGGAGCTGTTTGGACAAGATGTGTCAATAAACAATGAGAAAATTCACTAGATGCCTCAAATCAAATGTCACAACTGATCAGTCCCATGCTGTGCCAGTTTCATTAAGGTAAAAGAAAGCACCTTTTCATAGCTCACAATTCAAAAGCTAATGAATATTCAAACAGGACCTTATTACTGTTCATAAACCTTAATAGAAATTTAAATTAAAGTGCAAACAGCAGAAGATAGCATTGTTCAAGTTAGTGAAAAATGGAAACGATGGGGTTGAGAACGACAATTAAGCAAATAAATGCTAATTAAGGCTACAAAATATGATTTCAGATTGATCTCCAGTGATAAACTAAGTCCAAATATTTATTTCATATACAATGACAATACACTTTTTAAAAGAAAAAATAATTTAATGTTGTTTCAGGTAAAGTATACGGAATGGCTACTTTCATCTTTAATGAAAGGAATCACACTTTAAAAGAAATGGTTTTATGTTTGACATGTATGTGTCTGTGTGTGTGTGAGTGTGTTCCCAAGAATTCTAATTAACCTTGAAAAAAATTTTATACTTCATTAGGTCAAGATGCAAGAAAATGCTAAGGCTTCTGTTACTTAAATATCAATATGTATGTGTGAACACACATACACACACACAAATGCTTGCACATGTAATTTATATCTATGTAACCTAGGCTTCAAGCTTTAATAGAAGTAATTCAAGCTACAATTTTGCTTTCTCTTTTCTATACAGATAATAATACGCTTAGAATTCTTTCATCCTAATTAGTGGCATATACTCTTTTTGGTAGCTAAGACTGTGGAATGTAGGAAACTAATTTGCTCTGTCTAATTTGCTCAGTGATGATTAACTAGTTGTCTTCTCTGTCTAAATGAGTAGTCACATTGGCTTGGCTGAATTTCAGTGGGGTCATTATGTTTCATGTATCATGCTCTATCTCATTCTGTAAAATATTTTCAGGCTGTTAATTTAATTTTCAGATGTCCAAAATTGTTAATAATCCTGCTGACAGAAAAGCAATTAAATGGGGCTAAAGCTGTTTAAGCAAGCTTCTGATGTTTATCCCTTTGGCTTTATTTTATTTCTTCTACTTCTTAATATTTTCTTATATCAATGTCGAGAAAAAACATTTGTCACTGCTTTCTGGCTTGGCGATTTTGAGGGAAGGACCTGGAAGGTGCATGACTCCCATTTCCTCTCAGACTACTAACAAAAGCATAACTAGGGCAGATTAAGTGGAACAACTTTCCCTTTAGGGCCATGCAGCTGAAGTACTCAACATACTGTGTTTACAGACTAATTGTGTTTCTGATATGTTTCCAATAAAGCCAATTTCTAATAAATCTTATTTTTTTTCCCATGACTTTTAAAACCTTAATATACGCAATGAAGAAATATTTGTTTCTAAAGTGATTTATCTCTCCACCCAAAATATTTTTAGCATCTCAGCAACTATGTGGTTCAAGAAGTTGCATCCCCAAACCACAGCCTTGGGAAACACAAACCTCAACTAGTGGTGAGATAAGATCTTATTGCTACTTAGCCAGTAATCTCTAATAGTCTAATTTACTTAAAACCACTTATAAAATCTGTGCGTGCTGCATGCTAAATTGCTTCAGTCGTGTCCAACTCTTTGCGACCCTGTGGACTTTAGCCCACCAGGCTTCTCTGTCCATGGGATGGTCCGGGCAAGAATACTGGAGTGGGTTGCCATGCCCTCCTTTAGGGGATCTTCTCGACCCAGGAGTCCCATCGCCATCTCTTGGTTCTTTTTACCTGGGAAGCCCCATAAAACCTGTATTTTATTTTCTATCAGTTAAAAAAACAGAATGCAGCACAGGTGAGAATACTACAATAGTCAATACATAAATTACTCAATAAGGCTGCTGGGCCTCCCATCGGAGTGTATGGCATGATGTGTGCCATTTGGAAATAGATTAGATGGAAATTGGTTACGGCTAATTTCTAGGTCTCTTTTAGGAACACAGGTAGCTTCACGTGATTTGGAAGTGTAAGTCAAACTATAAAGCATTTTGCTTTGTTTCTATTACTAAACAGTAAGATGAGGGAGACCAGACACTGAATCCTGCAAAATACCCTGGAGACTTGAGGTATAAATGTACCTAACTTAGTTTCTGACACGTTGTAGCAAGATATAAGCACAGAATGAGATGTGATTTCTGCAAGTTATACATTAACATTGTACTCATTATTTCACCCTGAAAAATAATTTACCAATAAAATGATGATAATTGAAGATTGAGGGGGAAAGATGCCAAAAATGCACTTGAAATATATAGTATCTCAAAGCTTATGGCACTTTTGTATGAGAAGTCATATCTGTCAGTGACTATACTTGTGATTTCCTGTGTATTTCATATTTTAAAAAATTTATCCCTTGCTGATACTGTATCAAGTCACACATTTAAGAGTCAGAGACAGAAGTACTAGCACATAGCCCTTGAGAATAGATAAACTGCATGATAGGAAAAATCTTTCCCTATCTTATGTCCTTCAAATGTAACACTTTGGTACATAAAAATTGATAATATTTTCCCTTGTGTTTCAAAATCTCAGGCATAGAGAATATACATCTCACAAGATGTACAGTTTATAAACAAATTATCTCTAAGCTAATCAGATTCTAGCAGTCATTCTTTTCAGATAAAGTTATACACAGAAGTAAAACTGAAGAAAGAAATCTTAAAATACATTGATTTCTATGGTTAATATATTTTATCTGATAAATTAATCACACTGTGGCGGTTTCACTAAGAATATGCTCTTACACCAAAATAGTCAATTAACTACAAGCTGAAGTTCATTTTGAAAAGAATATGCATACAACTAACCAAATTATATCCATACTTAAGAACCAAAATGGCATTATGATATTTAAATTATAATTTTCAAAATAAAGTGAAATCAAATCTTTTGTAATTGGAATTAATGTGAAGCTAATAAATATTAAATAGCAAAAATAAATTTTCTTCGTTGGAAAATGTAGGAAAAGAGGCAAGATTTTAAACATGACTTTGTAGTAGGATTTCTAAAAAATGATTAACAGATTAATTTCTCACCTCAGTTTCTAGAAATGTTCAAATATAAAAATTCATTTCAACTGAAGGAACAGATGGAACATTTTGCCCTTAATTATTTTCAAGACTTATTGGGGACATATTTGGAGTCTATAAAATGACAGTGAATGATGATCTTGGAAAATACAGAAATGGTTTCTGGGTTTTAAAGTGGCAGATCTCAACAGCATAAAAACAAAGTTGATAAAGTTGATGCCACAGAAAAGCAAAAGTTGAATAACAAGCCAAAAGGTAAATTTGTGGGCAATGGGATCGTTAGTATAAGTCTTTGAATTGAAAATAATCAGTAAGAATGGTGGGTTTATGTATAGACCTGAACCAATCAATATTTTAGAGATTTTGAGATGTAAGCACTCATGCATGATCTTTGATCTCAATTTTCAATTAAAATCCAAGTACTAAAAAATATATTTAAATTACAAGATGGAATGTGCTTATAGGGTTTCCCAGGTGGCCCAGTGGTAAAGAATCTGCCTGCCAAGCAGGAGACTCGGGTTCAATACCCAAGACTGGGTTGGGAAGATCCCCTTAACTGGAAGATCTTCCAGTTAAGAAGAAACTGGAAATCCACTCCAGTATTCTTGCCTGGAAAATCCCATGGACAAAGGAGCCTGGAGGATTACAGTCTATGGATTTGCAGAGAGTCAGACCCAACTTAGCCATCTTTAAACCATCATCATCTGTGTACTTATAAGGGCTCCATTTCCCCCCGATTCCCACCAAAATATTAAGCTTACCTATACTTATGGAAACATTTCCTAGCACAAAGTGAGGAGAAAGACAATTTTAAAACATAATGTAGTCAGCCAATGGCACTCCAAAGTTCATACTCTATAATCTCTGGACTGTGTAAATTTGCAACATTACTGGGCAAAAGGGACACTACAGATATAATTAACGTTATAGACCATACAATAAAGATATTTTCTTGGACTTTTTCCAGTGGGCCCAACCTAATCACACTATCCTTTATGAACAGAGAGATTTTTTTCTACCCAGAGTTAGACAGATGTTGCAAAAGGTGAAGCCAAAGAGATGTGAAGAATGAGAAGGAATCAACCTGCCATTGCTGGAGGGGATACATGGGAAACACAAGATATGAGGGCAGTCTTTAAGGATCAAAGTCATGCCACAGGTGTTTAGAGGCAGAGAAATAGAAACCATGACAGAAGCACAAAGACTTGGATTTCTGACAACATCAATGAGACTGCAGGTGAATCTTCCCCAGAGTCTTCAGGTGAGCCCCCAACCCATCTGATAACTTGATTTCCGTCCATTAGGCTGGCAGTTGAGGCTCCAGCTGAGCCCCACAGTCCCACTGTGTGCAGATCTCTGACCCACAGAACTTGGGGATAAGAAATGAGTGTTGTTAAGTTTCTGTGGTAACTATGTATGGTAACAGTAGAAAATTAATATACACAGTAAAGGAAAAATAGACTGGATTTTAACAAAGTTGATGAAAAAAGTTTAGTGATAGGGTAGTTTACTAGTGTGACGTATCAAAATTTAGACTGAAATAACATGGAGTCAAGGAATTTTGATCTTGATTAGGACTCAAAACGTATCTTATAGAAAAGAAATCTCCATTATACACTTGGAAGAAACTTTCTTTTTGTGATTAGAACTTCAATGAAGCTCATAAATTTGATTTTGGACTTAAAGAAGTAATTTATGGATACTTGTCATTTTCACTACATTTAAATGCTCTCTGGATTTCAGCAAAGAATGGTGAGTGGAAAATAATATTTGTATTTCTAAACAATACAATCAGGTAAGATGGGTCAACAAGTACTTCAACAGGTATAAAGTTGTGTAGAAATCTTTTACTATACAACTAAAGTTGTTACATCTATTGACATTTTTTAGATTCCCATTGCGTGCGTGCATGCTCAGTCTTTTTAGTATTGTCTGACTCTTTGTGATCCTGTGAACTGTAGCCTACAGGCTCCTCTGACCATGGGGATTCTCCAGGCAAGAGCACTGGAGTGGATTGTCATGCCCTCTTCCAGGGAATATGCCTGACCCAGGGAATGACTGTCTTACGCCTCCTACATTGGCAGGCAGGTTCTTTACCATGAGCTCCACCTGGGAAACCCATCAGCCAAGTGAATAAAGTTAATATCATTCCAAATAGGATAATAAAGTACTTCACAGGAACAACAAGTCACTCCTCGGCTAAAAAGAGCCTGTTCTTTAAGCAACAGTCAACATTTTCGTAAAAATGATCTACTAATACATCTTTCTGGAAATAAATCTTTTTCTGTCATCAGCTGGTTAGTAACCAATTACTTGGATGTTTAATTAACTACTGTAGGAATTAGTAAGCCTAATTACTAATTAAAATAGTAATTCCCTATTAAAATGCTTTAAAGGGCAAAGACCTGAGGGTTATCATGAAAGCTACTATGGCCATTAGTCCTAAACATGAAACTGGACTCCTGCTCATCTGTGGTTAAGTGCCGCCTAAAATATTAATTGATGAGGGGGTTAATTTGTAACTCTAGGTGCATTTGCATTTCCATAGAATTATAATGTAATTGTAACTATTAATGCAAATAAACTACCGTAAAAATAGGTAGGTACAAATTAGGCAGCTGTCCAGAACTAAGTGCACTATTCACACCAGTCCTACCTAGAAAAGAATAACTAAATTATAACCTAATATGGTTCAGCTGGTGAAGAATCTGCCTGCAATGCCGGAGACCTGGGTTCGATCCTGAGTTGGGAAGATCCCCTGGAGAAGGAAAAGGCTACCCACTCCAGTATTCTGGAGAATTCCATAGAGTGTATACTCCATGGGGTCACAAACAGCTGGCCACAACTGAGCGACTTATGGATTGAATAGGTAAAACATGCCATTATTAAAACTCACTTAGAATCATTGCTTTATCAAAGAAAATTGGAGCTAAATAAAGTTACTATTACTTAAAATGTTTTAGACAGTGCTGCTCAAAGTGCAGACTGGCTACTCCAATTGCAGAAGCAAATCTTTGGCCTATGAGGAGATGATGAAGTTATGTGAGAGGTGACACCTAAGTCAGCAAGAATTTTTTTGTTCTTGCTTAGATGACATTTTTTTCTCAACAGAACTTTCCTAAAGAAGAAGTATTAAAAAAAAAAAAGAAGAAGAAGCATTTATTTTTCTTTACAGGTTCTTTGATCATGTTCTTTCTGGTGCAAGCTACTTGTCACATACTAGCATTTTTAGTAGCAATGACTTTTAAAAGTATATTAGCATTAGTCTGAAGTACACTTCACTGTTACACTAAAATGCCCAGAAGGTAAGATCACTATAATATTTTTATTGATTTCTGATGTTGCATTAATTTTAAAATTTAACATATAATTTTTTCACTACTGATTATAGTATAACCAAAGTATTGTATGGGCTTTACCATGCTGGTGGCTTAGGCGGTAAAGAGTCCACTTGAAATGCAGAAGACATAGGTTCTATCCCTGGGTTGGGAAGATCCCCTGGAAGAGGGCATGGCAATCCATTCATATTCTTGCCTGGAGAATATCCATGGACAGAGGAGCCTGGGGTGCTACAGTACATAGTGTCAGAAAGAGTGGGACATGACTGAGCATCTAAGCATGGGACAAACTATTTTACAGACTACAAGGTTGACAAGACCTACCTTCAAGGAGATTTTAGTGTAAGAAACATTTTAGAACGTGAATATGCAAAATTTGAATGCACAACTTAAAGCATAAATGAAATATGAACCAAGTGCTAGCAAATTATCGGGAGGCAGTAAGGAGTAAAACACATAAAAACTTTCATTGTTGCAAAAAAAATCTGTAGTTCAGTGTTTGATTGGTATAAGTCTGTGTATTCAGTTGCATCCGACTCTTTGCAGCCCTGTGGACTGTAGCCCACCAGGTTCCTCTGTCCAGGGAATTTTCCAGGCAAGAATACTGGAGCCATTCACATTTCCAACTTTAGGGAATCTTCCTGACCAGGAATTGGACATGGGTTTCTTGCGTCTCCTGCATTGGCAGGCGGATTCTTTACCATTAGTGCCACCTGGAAGCCCATTTGACTGGTATAACTACATAAGTTAATTATCAAGAATGTTGATATTGTGTCTATAATCTGCATGAGATAACTTTCTATTGCAAATAGTAACAGAGCCAGGTTCAAGACTGGACCCATGATTTTTTCTCTGGTGGCCTCCACAAATAAGTTACAATTCATTGAATCATTCTTCATCTGCTTCAGCTAATAGAGATCTTTTTTTTCTAAAACCCTATTTCCCTCGTGGATAGTACTACACAATGTAACAATTAATTTATAGCTATTTATCTCCTCAGTTATTCTGATGCTCCTTGAAGTCAGGAAATGTGGTGAAACAGTAGAGTGAGTGAAGAGCACGGGATTATGAGTTAGTCTACCGGGTGTGCACCTGGTTTCCATCACTTATTTGCAAATTATGCAGTCGTGAATAATGACCCAAACTTCTTGAGCATCGGTTTTCTCAGCTTTAAAACAGCTATAATCAGAGTACATACTTTATAAATAGAACTGTCCTGGAAATCAGTACATGATTACATGTTAAATGTTTAAAACCATTCCTGTGGCATGATAAGAAATATATACATATATGTATATTATTATTCTACATTTATTTTGTTTGTGTTAGACTTACTGATGCCTGGGACCCATTCCAGAATACACTGATCTTGGGGTCAGATTCAGGCATAATTATTTCAAATGGTACTCAGATGAAGCTGATGAACAACTAAGTTTAAGAACAATTGCTCTGAAGCTTTGGCAGGAAAATAAACTGTCAATTCAATGTGGAATTTCAGGATTGTCTATAATAAATGCTGGCAAATGTGATGTTTTTCAGTATTGATAGGTTTTATTCAATTTCAGTAATTTAGAAATGACTAATTTCTATAATTTATACTTTCTATTTTATACATGCCAGCTAAACAGAAAGACATTGAGGTTAAGTCATTTAGAAGGAACATATCACCGTAAAAAAATCAAATGACTACCAAAATGGAAAGAGGACAAACACATGTTCTTTTCAAAATATTATATATTAAGTTGAGAGAAAAATACAAATGAAGCAATCTCTTCTGTTTTATGTGGTGGGGAAACTATTAATTTGATTACTTTAAAAAAATCCATATACTTTTGCTTGTGGTCTATCAAGTAATATGACTCCATTTTTAATTTTCTATGAATCCAGAGTTAAAAGCTACCTTATTTATAAGGTCAACTATGTGACTGCTCTTACTTTAATGATGAACTAGTTATAAAAATGATTTATAAGGAAGCATGGGATAGCTATAGCCTACAAGAGACCATTTCAATAATGAAAATAAATGCTTAAACAAAATAAAATATATAGGCATGTATATATACACATTTGTTAATGGCCAAAACCTCCTTTACAGGTCGACAGAATAACCTTTGCAGTTGTGTACATTTCTTTGACCTTGGAACATGTTTTATTATAAATAGAGAATAACATTGTATTTTAATGACATAAATATTATAATGACAGCCAGTGATTTTTGAAACAATAATATACTACAAATCTTTGTGTTATGGGTATCTTTAATTATAATTTTCACTTCCATCTATTTAGATTCTTTATAACATGAATATACTTTCTTTTAGCTTATATTAAAAATAGACTTCTGAATTATTTTTTATTTGATATGCTGTAACTTTATTTCCTTACAATATGACAAAAATTATATATATTAATGAAACTATATAAATTATTAAGTTATATAATAATATATACTAATATTTACATATATAATTATGTGGCTAAGTAAGCTCGTTTGTTCCTCTTCCTAAATGGGTGCATAATATTTAAAATATTGTTCTGCATATTATAATAACATTCTGGAAATCTGAAGATTCCGTTTACTTTCCACAGGCATTATAACATTTATTTAAATAACATGTAGGTTGTTTAAGAGGAACATTGTCAATAGAAAGAATATTAAATAAACAGGAGATGTGAGATTTGCCTTAAAGCAGTACATTAATAATATACATGCAGAATAAATCATATTTTTCCATTAGAATAAAATTTACATTACTGAATGGCAACTGTGTGCTTACAGTGTGACCACACTGAATTTTTAATCCCCAAATCCTTTTCCAGTACACCACCATTTCTCATTATTAAAAAATGAGTATAATGTGTTACAACCAAAATTTCAAAAAATGAAACCATAAAAACTGAGTTCTCTACATATCATGATACAGTTTCATAAAATGTTTGTTTCACATATATGAGTGTTTATGTATGAATGTTGTTGTTGTTTAGTTGCTAAGTTGTGTCTGACTCTTCTTGCAACACCATGGACTATAGCCTGTTAAATACATTTCGACTAGCATTGTGGCTTGTATTTTAAAGTTGTTGCTGCTGCCTAGGAAGTTAGGCATAAATAAAAGCTGCATTAAATATCCTAAACCTGTATAATGCCAATGGTGCCAAGTGGCATTAATTCAGTAAATAATATTTTAGTACCAAAACAAAATTAATGCAGTTTCTTAAAGCAGCCAATTAATACTCAAAGAGTCACTTTTATGCACTGGGAAAATCTGGTTTATAATGAATAACTATATATAGGGAGATTTACCAATTTAGGAATAAGCTTGGTTTCAAAGGTTAATTTGTAGTTTAGTTGTTTATAATTTAGACTTCATTTTCCATAGAAATCAGTATCATAAATAACATTTAAATTGCCAAGATAGCCAACAAATACCTTTGACCCAGAATGTTGCTAAAATATTGCACATTTGTATAGAAAACAAGTTAAAAACAATCCTGCTTTAATCTAGTGAATATGCAAAACAAGAAACGGTTTTGCCCATTTTTATCAAATGCCCATCTATATTCTGAATACCACTGAATATAGATACTTCAATATAGGAATCAAAATCTTCCAGAATCATCCTAAAATACTGATGTCTCTTAGCCAGAAACAGGAACTGATCAATATCTGCTTAGCTTCTGCCGCTGCCCTCATCTTTCATATATGGAGATTTGACTTTATTCCTAAATAGTCTCCTGCCACTATTCCTTCTCAATGACTAACTAGAACTCAAGCACAGGACAATAAAGTCCCCAGCTTCACCCTCTTATCAGTTAGAGCAGGAGTCTATGGCCCAGGGCCGAATCTGGCTAGTAACCTGTTTTTACAAGTAAAATTTCACTAGAACACAGCTGCATCTACCTGCTTACATATGGTTTATGGGTGCTATTTGTGCTAAAATACAAGAGGTTTGGAATTATAACAGAAAATATGGCCTATAAAGCATGAAATTTTTATTATCTGGTCCTATTCAGAAAGTTTGCTCACTTCTAAGTTAGAGCTTGTTTGGTTGCAAGTAAGAAAACCCACACAAACAGTGGTTTAATTGTTTTTTTTTTCCTTTATTTTTATCATTCAAAAATGAATATACTTCACAGATAGGCTGTTGCTATATTGGGTTCAGTGGCTCAAGGATGGAGAGAGATTCTCCTGGCCTTTCCCTCAATGTTGCAATGTGTTAAGGTTGCTGCTACTACAGCAATAACATCCATGTTGCAGGCATGCGATGAAAAGGCAGTGTGGAATGCTCAAGGTCTAAATAAGGAAAAGCAACTTTTTCAGCAAGCTCTAGCAATCTTTTGTTTATGTCTTATGCATCTTCTTTCCTAGGTTGGACATAGATTTCTATAAACAGGGTATACTGCTGTTCTAAAAAAAGAAAGAAAAAAAGGATAGTAAATAAGAAGAAAGGACTTGATAATAGGGAGGAAACTAGAGATGTCTGCCAGCCTTGTATTCCCAACAGCAAGAGAAAGGGAGATCAATCACTTAACTTGATTCCTATCCTTCCAGCCTCCTCAATTAATTTCTCTTCTGAATATAGAACAGAACAGATCAACGAAAGTGATTCAGATTCCTAACTGAAGGTATTAGATGATGCATAAAAAAAAGAAGGTTATGTAAACTGGGACTTAGAGAGAGATTTGGTGTGTGTGAAGGTGTGAAGTCGCCAGGCGTGTCCGACTCTTTGCGACCCCATGGACTGTAGCCTATCAGGCTCCTCCTTCCATGGGATTCTCTAGGCAAGAGTACTGGAGTGGGTTGCCATTTCCTGTAGGATATCACTAAATCTTTATTAGCCAAATTTAAAGGTAAGGTGGGCTTTCCAGTTAGCACTAGTGGTATCGAGCCCACCTGTCAATGCTGGAGAAGTTAAGAGACCTGGGTTCAGTTCCTGGGTCGGAAAGATCCCCTAGAGTAGGAAACGGCAACTCACTCCAATATTCTTACCCAGAGAATGCTGTGGACAGAATAGTCTGGCACGCAGTATTCCATAGGTTTGCAAAGAGTTGTACACGACTGAAGCAACTTAGCATTCCCGCACACAAGAGTAAAGTGAGAAAAATATTTTTATTTTCCTTGTTTGGCTGTATCAGGGAGTTACTTGAGGTAAGGCTTTTTCTTGTAAGGACCAGACAGTTGTAAAAAACCTGAAGAGTGCAACAGTCAGGTCTGAAAAGGTCGTATCAGGTGATTTAAACATTTTTTCTTTTGAGAGAAACCGTTTATTAGACATCATGAATAGCAATGTTAACTAACAGAGAACATCTTGTAAGAACACCTTTAAATGATATTATTTCATTTAACCATTTGACATGAGAAATTTCTATGTGAAATAGAGTCTCAAATTGATTGACAGTACTAGCAAGGAACATACCACCATGCATATTTTAGCCACTTAATACATGCTAAGTACATGGATACATTTATCACATACCAGTTACCCTTTCTCTTTTATGTAAGCAATTGCTTCCTCTTTATTGGATTTGGCCTAATAGATTTTACAGGTTTTCCTGTGAAAATTAAATTATTTCTCAAACCTATACCCCTGTCCATCTCCCAGAGAATTGCTCTTCTTCCCTTTATAGCTGAATATGCCAAAAAGTTGTCTAGATTCTTTTTTTCCCTTTCTTTAAAACTCTCTCATGCTCCAGCCTTCTTCAGTCTGGCTTTAGTCTACTTCATTCCATCCCGCTGTCTGGATAAGCCACCAATGGCCTCAGTCTAACCACATGGAAGTACTTTTCTCAATCCTCATCTTTCTTGTGTTCTCAACAACATTAATATTGTTAACTTTTTCTCATTTTATCCTTGGCTCCCAAGACACATTATTCTAGTTTTCTCTATCTGTGTGGTTAATTCTTTTGTTTCCTTTGCAAGCCCTTTTTCCTCAAGCAATAGTCAAATTTCTGGAAGGTTGTATAAAAAGATGCTTATGTTCATTAGTCATTAAAGAAATGCAAATTGAAACCATATTAAAATACTGCTTGATACTAACTTGAATGGCTACAACCAACAAGACAGGTAATAAAAAGTCTTAGCAAGGATGTAGAAAAACCAGCACTCTCATATGTTGTTGGTGGAAAATGTAAAATATAACAGCCATTTTCAAAAAGCAGTTTGGCAAATTTTTAAATAGTTAGATATAAAGTTACCATATAACACAGTAATTAAACTCTTAGTAGTCTACCCTGGAGAAATGAAAACAGATCCACATGAAGACTTAAACAAGAATGTTTATACAATTTTATTCATGCAGCCCCAAAAGTGGAAATAACCTAAAGATTCATCAACTGTTGACTAATGAAATACTATACGACAGAAATATATACTAGGGAACAGTATATATTCATTCCTTAAAAATGAAGGGACTCACTATATGGTGCAACATGAATGATCCTCAAAAAATTATGCTAACTGAAAGACTCAGATGCATAAGACCCACATTGTATGATTCTATTTATATAAAATGTTTAGAAAGACATCCCTATAGAGACAAAAATTAGATTAGTGGTTGGCTAGGTCTAGGGGTAGGAATGGGGATAGACCAAAAATGGGCAGGATATATCTTACTAAGGTAATGGTAATACTTTAATATTTTATTGTAATGATGATTATACAACTCTTTACATTTACCAAAAACCATTGAATGATACACCTGAAAGGGGTGAATTTTATAGTATGCAAATTATGTCTAATGAAAGCTGTTAAAAATGGTCTTTCCATGACTTTAGAATAAGGATCAAAACTAACATAACTTACTGTTTGACCTCCAACTTTCCAGCCTCACCATGTATAAACATCCCCCCATTCTGTACATCCTATACTTTTGTTCTTCACCTGTGACAAATCCCATTCACATGCAGATAAAACCTCATTCTGACTGCTCCTCTTAGAGTATCTTTTCCAACTTCTCTGACTGAATACAACCCAACCTATTTTGTATGTTCATTCCCAGGTGGCACTAGTAGTAAAGAATCTGGTTTGAACCCTTGGTTGGGAAGATCCCCTGGAGAAGGAAATGGCAACCTACTCCAGTATTCTAGCCTGGAGAATCCCATGGACAGAGGAGCCCATAGGGTCACACAGAGTTGGACAGGACTGAAGCAACTTTGCATGCACAGAATTAAAAATTTCCCTTTACAGCACTTCAGAGCTGGAAATTGACATATGTTTGTATAATTATTTGATGAATATCTGTTTTCCCCACCAGACTGTATGCTCCATAAGGCTGGGAGAACATGCTTGGCTTTGACAACAAAATGTCCCCACTGTTTATTGTAGCTGCCAGCCTTTAGGTACATGTTAAGTTCAGCTTTAATGAACAAATTATAGTTCTTAATTATCTAAAAATCTCCTCTAGGATGCAAATCTGTTTTTTTGTTTGTTCTAGGTTAATTATTCTCTCAAATTAAAGTGTGAAAATACCTTGCAGAACTTTGCAAAGTTAAATACGTATTTAAGTTTTTTTTTTACTACTACTTGCCATGTCTATTGCAATTCTCTAAGTGAGAGACATCACAAATGCCAAATGATTAAAAAAAAAAGAAAGAAAAAAAATTGGTGAAACCATCTTATACTAGAGCAATTTAAAAGTTGGTGATTAATTTTTGGTATTTTTCAATATACCAGTAAGATAAATTTTAATACCAATCCATTCAAACTACTTATTCAAATAAGCATAATTTTGCTTGTGGTATTATGAGTGTTATTTTATTTTATTAAAATATTTCCAGTGCAATCAATTTCCCTCATTATGTCTTGTTCTGTGTGTCTGCACAGAATTAGGAAGATATATATATAAAGTCATAGGATATACAAAATTTTGGTTATATATAATATACTTGTTAATAAAACAAAGCCATCAAAATATTAGCTTCAATTCCCCAAATTTTTATTTCAATGGTCATTATCAAGAGGATTTTAGTTAATAACTGTTATCCTGGCCTTAAACCATTTGGGATGAAAAAGCAAAATGCTCTCAAATTACAAAAGAACAAATCATTTTTATTCAAATTGATACACATTTATATAATATATAAAATATATTAATATTCTAAGTAATTTTTCATATAAGAAAATACTATAGTTCTTCACCTACAGTATCTAATAAAGTCATGTATCCTATAAATGAACATGTGATACATATACAGACATATATAATTATATTCATATACAAACTTTTCATATCTGTAATTAAAAGTACTTTATGACAATATGTTGATAATTTTATTGCTACTTATTTGCAAATGTACTAACCACAAAATAGTATTTTGAAATAAATGACTCATACATTAAAGATATTTCTCATTGCTTTATGGCAATCTCTGAAATTTCATTGGTGCATATTCTTTTAAAAATAAACTCCATAATTAATAAAGGTATGCAATTGATAACTCTTCAGTTTCTAGTCAAACAAACACCAGTACGAGAGAAATAGTATTAGATGTCTCTTCAACTCTGAGAGTCAATTTGTCAGGTCTAATTTTGAGAGACTAACATCCTCATAGTTCATTTTGCTTACAAAACTCTGATAGCAAAATTATGACTTAAAATTTTCCTCTGAAACAGAAAAAAAGTTATTTATTCTTTTCTTTCTCTCCCCTCTCTCTCTTAGTTTTAGGTTAGTTATTCAGTTTTAGATAAATTTGCCTTAAATCAATAGATTACCCACACATATAGATTACCCAGATTACCTGGTGAAGGACAGGGGAGCCTGGCATGCTGCAGTCATGGGGTCGCAAAGAGTCAGACACCACTGAACAACAACAACAACGACAAACCCACAAACTAGCACCAAGGCTCAACATCAACTTCTGTTTCCTGAGAAGTGAAGCAATGCAGAGTTCTGAGCACCTTCCATTACACATTCACATAACAGTCTTACCTCACTCAGTGCCAGAGCAAGGCTCTTCAGAATGCTCAGTGACCTGATATATTATGATTAGAAAAATCATATGAATAATCCATTTAAGGTAATTCTACTTCCTGGTTAATACAAATCTCATTTTTCCTCACATAAAGCAAAAGAAAACAAAAAATACAACTGCATGCAATTAATATATTGAAATGTCTTCTAATTGTCTTTGTGGCAAGCTTTAACCTGCTGATGTTCACTTAATATTTGCAATTCACTGACCAACATATGCTTAATTGTTCTTTAAAATGAGAACATTTCTCTTTTGTCCAGTAATAAAATCTGACCAGTGGTACACTTCTCTGGAAAACTCCTTTATATTTCTGAACACATCCTTTATTTCTGCTGTAAATTGGCTTGGATGACAAACAAAAGCAATTGTGTAACATATTTTGTGTTACATATCAATGAAATATGAAAGGTGGATACTGTACAGTTTGCACTTGTTAAGAATTTATTTTGAATGGAAAGTTCCTTCTACAGTATTTTAAAATAAGAACATTTGAATCAAACAGAGTTCTGGTGTTTTTTGTTTGTTTGTTTATTTTTTAAGTTAAAGACAAAAATGAATTACCATTAAGCATCTAACAACATGGCCAAATAAAGTATTTGCAGAATAATTCACCACTAAATAACAGACAAGGAATAATTTTCTGGTATCAGATTACCAAATTATTTGTTCAAGGAAGAAGAAGCCATTTGTTAGCAGCTGACCATTAATCCATTGGAAAAACTGTAGATTATTCCTTAGGTAAGGTGCAAAGGTACACCTGGAGACTGAGGACATGCATACACATACTTAAACATACACACACACACACACACACACACACAAATGGCATGTAAATTCATTATGCTCCAGAGTTAGAAGGAAAAATATTTTAAAATCAGTCTGAATTTGATTTCTCATGCTTTAAATGAACTCCCACCCTCACCAAACATATGATTGGGCATTGTTTTGTTTTTATAAATGGGTTATTAGGATAAATGGAAAATATGTTAATAAAGATGTGCCCCTCAACTTTCACAAGCTTTCAAGTTACACAGAACATATTTGATCCAAGCTCTGTTATGTTATTTTGGTCAAGTTGCTAAATTGCTCCAAAGCACATAATTTTTCATCTGCAAAACTGAAATGGTAAGGGTACAGCAGAGATTTTAATAGATAATAAATATGAATCACATACACAATGTTTAGCAACTAGCAATCATTCAATAAATGTTAATATTAAGAAAGAAAGAAATTAAAGAAAAAATAAACATGCCAAATTGACTTTACAAAATGGCATGAGTAGAAATATTTCTATTCAGTTCATCGACATTATTTTCTTCTAATACAAACTGGTATCCTGTAATATAAATATTCCAAATACAATATATTTGAAACCTTGAGTATTTTACTTTGGATCCACAAGGATATACTATATTCAGGTCTCAGGTGCAGAGATGTACTAACTTACTCAATTTTTATATCCTATTTTGTTTCTTTTTGTTATTTGTGTTAATAGAGAACGTGACTTGATAAATGCTCTATATAACGTGAAACAATCCATGCAAATTCTAATGTAAGAATGATATTTACTAAATAAATTATTATGTTAAGTTCTGGATATTAATTATAATGTAATGTTTTCTGATAAGAGAAAATTGTCTTTGTCAATATACTGATTTGCTATTCTTTTAAATTATTTGAAAGGATGGCCTTAACATTTCCTTATGACACCTTCTGTAACCTTTGATTTTATTTCACTGTGCCTCAGTTTTCTCATCTGTCCAAAGGAATAATGTCATTTAAGGAGGCACTAAAAGCATTAAATGAGAAAAGATAAGAAGTGCTTAGTAAAATGAGTATAGAAAAAATGATAGCTGTCTTAAAATGAGCACAGCATACAAGGTCTGTCCTTGTTTACCTCTGTTTACTTCTGCAGCATCACCTACCTGTCATTTCATTCTCATGTATATCTTTTAGGATTGCAAGATGTCTTTAAATTAGTGTAACAGGGAAATCTGTCTTATTTAACAGTTCATGCTATTTCATGAGTCCATAGTTATGACTGTTCAATTTGTTCTGTATGGAAACCCTTATTTTAGTCTGTTGGTAGGCTCCGGTCCACAACTTAAGACAACTGAAAGCTCAACTTCTCTGTATTTTGTATGGTGGTTCAGAAGATAAAAAAATCTGCTTGCAATGCAGGAAACCCAGGTTGGATCCCAGGATCAGGAAGATACCCTGGAGAAGGGAATGGCTACCCACTCCAGTATTCTTGCCTGGAGAATACCATAAACAGAGGAGCCTGGCAGGCTACATTCCACGGGGTCATAAAGATTCAGACACGACTGAGCAACAAACACTTTCTTGGAGGGGAATTATCTGTTTATATGCCTTCTACCCTTACAGAATATGAGCTTCACTGGGGTAGTGACTGTATTTGTTCATGGTTACATCCTGTTGACTCCTGCACAGGAACAAACACAAAGCGGGAACTTCATACATGTTTGTGGAACAAACTGAAAGGTTTTTTTGACATTTAGACAAGCAACACATCTGCTTAAAGAAGTTTTAAAAATAAACTGGCAACAGTATCCACATCTCTATTTTCCATGCTGCCTAATATTGTTGATATTACCTTAGTATTTTAAATATCTATGTCCAGATGGATATACTCAATAGATAAAAATAAGAGATATACTTGTTATTGGAAAACTGCTGACTTAAGAAAAGGCAGGTAAAATGCCTTACTTCTGTTGAAAGGTTTTTCTTTTTTTCTTTGGTTAAGTTGCCAAGTGACAAAATTGACCCTGATAAAGAGTTATGGAGTACCACAGTATTACGCTATAAATACCTATTGCTTTAGATCAATATCCAAGTAATTCTCCACTGTGTTTACAAGACCAGAATACTAAAGTAGGCATACATAAATCATTTATTTTATGCTAACAATAAACTACAGAGAAGCTATTTCCTCACTCAAACTTTCATTTTGCAGTACAAAAATAACAGAAATGCTGACAATTTCTTTAAACGCTAGATATATAGGCAAACAACCCTTTGAACCACAGGTGATAGGAGCCGATAATGGAGAGGTATTCAAGTTAAATCTATGCTCTGCAATTGCTCCACTTCTAATCTTTTGCTTTTATTTTAGAAGAAATAAACTTTATATTTGTGCTGATTTGTGGGAGCAAAGAGAATGATGAAGTTGTTATCCTTTAAAGTTAAATTATATTTGTAAAATATAAAGTGAAAGAAATAATTCTGGATCTTGCAAAACTCAAAGAATTGATACATTCTTTGTTCTTAAAAACAAGTTGTAGATTTTTAAAACTATTGATTAAATTTTATACAGTAAAGAATTATTAAAACATCAGGTAATATGTAGAAAAGACTGTCAAAACCATACATGATGCATAAATAATGATTTTTGTTTTTTATAATTTAGTTGGTAAAATATTTGCTCTGTTATTTATTTGAACTTGTGGTTATTTTTTTAATAAAATTTTGGTGATAATTTGAGAATGGTTTTTTAGAATATTTACATATTTTAATACCAAGAGATTATTAAGAAATTATAAAATACTTTTTCTTTTGTTTTAAAATATGAGTATTTCATAATATGAGATAAGATTCAGAAAGAAATGTAAAATTAAATTAGCCATTTAGGAAAATTAGATACGAAGGTTTATCTGTCATATATTTATAGTTAGTGCTTGCTCCCAAGATCATCTTTATGAAATACCATTTCTTTCTTTTACATTTGAAAGAAAACATTGTTATTCCTATGTCTTTTTAAAACCAATCTGTTGACACTGGTATCAAACAACTTTGAACTGATGTTGAGTTGTGTAACAAGTGACAATATCAACTCCCAAGACAGCCGAAATGCTTGCTTCATGAATGCATTTGACAGGTCAGACACCAGCCTGATATTTACAAATGTGTAGCAGCAATACATGAGTATCACAAATAGCCAAGAAATGCTTCTATTTTCTTGGGAAGACAAGTTTATATGCTCTGGAAAAATGTTATATATTAATTATCGTTCCTTTGTTCTTGTCTGCACTGTGATTCAGCTCAGGAATTGTATTTTTCAGTTGCAAAATATTTGCCACCTGCTTGTGGATAAAAACTCTGGCCCGTAGGTACTGCTGTTTGTAAATGACTCCCAAAGGCAACAAGACATCGTTTTCCCAGGTGGGCTACTCATTTACTTTCTGTTTTCTTTCTCACACTATTCATCTGTGGTGACAAGTGTCAATTATGGACAGGAGATTTATGGGACGGGAAAGATAAAGCCCAATTTACAAATCATTTCCTGCGCAAGCAGACAGGTGCAATGACAGAGCCGGCTTGCTGTAATTGAATTTCTTGCTGCTATCTACTCAGTCACAAGAAGATGTCAACCTCAAGGATGCTAGCTGTGGAAAAAGTCTTAATACACTATGATTTTGAATGTAGAGATGACAATATAGTCTGGGTTTTAACTTTGGACTCTAAATAGAATATACTAAATTTTTCTCCATGTAATTATAAGGATTTTCCTTACCCTCTTAAATGGCCAATGCATCAGGAACAATGCACTAAAGTAGGCTAACTTTAAATCTAATAACAATTATAGGTAAGAAAATAAACTCCACTCTGATGTATCAGAAATTAATTTATATATATCTATCAATAAACTAAAATTGAAGAAGAATAAGAATGTGTGTTGTAGAAATGTATATTTTTTCATAAGTAACTAGTTTGACTTTTATTATTAAGAGGACGATTTTCCAACATATACAAACTTTTAAAAATAAAATTTTGATGTTATAAATTTAAATGTTGCTTTGTTTCAAAGAATATATAAATATAATGTATATCATCTTGGGTCACCACTTATGATTATATTAATTACAGTTTCCCAGCTCTGAAAAACTTATATACCTCTAACAATTATTTGTACATACTTAGTTTAAATCCAACTTTGCAAGGTGTATGCTAATAGGTGACACTGAAAATAAGTGAAAGTTTTGGAGGTCTACAGAAACTAGAATACAAATATATCTTTGTTTACACATATTTTATTGAATTTTACCTGAAAAATTTCAAACTCCTTTGGCTAACCTGATGGTCTTTTCTAAGTGTAAGATTTAAAAGTTTTTTAATTACTTTTTTTTTGTGGGAAAAAAGCTTCTAAATAAGTGTTAATTCCTTTCAGAAATGGAGATTCAGAGACAGAGAAAGAGAGATGAAACAAACTTTGGACAAAATTTGATTACACTTTTTTTAAATCCCACAAATTCTAAAAGTAGAAACAATGTTATTCAACAGCCATTATTTCCTGCTAGACATTAAGTTAATGTCCATTTTTGTTTGTAATTAATTACTGACAATAATACAGTGAACCATTTTGAACTTCTGTATGTACTAAAATTTCAAAAATGAGATAATTTTCATTTTGATAAATATTGCTATGTTACTTTAAGCAGTTTTATAAATTTCTATTTCTACTAGGAATTTATAAAATTTTCCATTTTATATGTCTTATACAACACAATATTCTGTTATATTTTAATTAATATTTTATTCTACTTATGTATCAAATGTTCTATTGCTGTTCACTTTTGCATTTCTCTAATTGACTTATGAACCATTTCTGATTCTTCAGTTTCATATTTTTGATTAGGTTGCTTTGTTATTATTTTGCAATTTTTCTTTTTTAAAATAAACATGGGATACTACCCCTTTTTCAGATATATATAACATTTCCTTTCAATGTGTGGCTTGTATTTTCACTTTTATAGTAATTTTATCAGTCTCTTGTTAATGGACTGAGCTTACTGGAAATTCCTTTGCTAATCAAGGGTCATAAAGATGGCAATCTATATTTTCTTCAAAATTATTTGTTATATTCTTCTCTTTACAATTGTCTTTATTCTATTGAAGTATTTATTATTTACAGTACAATAAATGTTTTGATAGCACTATTTACTTAATCATATCACTACTGTTAAATATTTTTGTATATGTCTGAAATATTTGTTCTATTTTATTAGGCTACTTAGTCTTTTGCTGATAGCATATTTTTAAATTCCACAGCTTTCAATATATCTCCACATCTTTTTTTCAAAATTGTTTTATTCTATTCCTATTAATTTCCCCTTTAGTTCAGAAATTTGATTAACAGATTAAGTTTTACATACACAAACATGCACACACTCTATTGGAAATTTGATTATAATCACATTGAATATAAAAATTCAATGAACAAATCTTGATATTGTTATGTCATGAAGACTTCCAAATGATAAATATTGTTGGCCTTTTCTATACATTGAGTGAGGTCTTTTCCATATCATTTGAAAATGTTTTGTAGTTTTCTCTATAAAACCTTTCATTATACATGGTCACATACAGATTTTTGTGTTTGTTTTTACAACTGTCAATTGCATTTTTAAAATTATGTTTTTGTTGGATTTAGTCACACAGTAAAGCTATCATGTTTTTAATTTTTATTTTATACTGCGGTATAGTTCATTAACAATGTTGTGTTAGTTTCTTGTGTACAGCAAAGTGCTTCAGATATATATATGTATATTTGTTCTTTTTCAAATTCTTTTCTTATTTAGGCTATTTCAGAGTATTGAGCAGAGTTCCCTGTGCTATACAGAAAGTCCTCGTTGTTGTCTATTTTAAAAAAAAACAGTGTGTACATGTCAATCCCATACTCCTAATCTATACTTTTTCTTCCCCCTTCCCCCTTGGTAACCATAAATTTGTTCTCTAAATCTGTAAATCTGTTTTTGTTTTTAAATGTTTGCATAATTTTTTTTTAGATTTCATGTATATGCACTCTCACATGGCAATTTTATTTCTCTGTCTGACTTATTTCACTTAGAATGATAATCTCCAGGTCCATCCATATTGCTGCAAATCAAAATAAAACTCTGCTTTCTTACGGGCCATTATTTATTTCCCAACTACTGTATGCTCTTCACTGAAACAGGTGTGCTATATAATCACCTAATTTAATCATGAAAAGTCCTTGCAGAAGCCTTTTTCACCATTTTACAGATAGGAAGTAGATTTTTTAAATTTAAGTAATTTTCCCAAGGTCACTAAACCTCCAGCACTAAATATAGACAACTACAATATAGATTCCGGGGTCTAACTAATTTTTTTTTTTTGAGGAAACTGAGCCTAATTATTTGCAGGTTATTGAATATGGATCATAAGAAAAGCATTTTATTCAATGTGGCCATAAAGACCACAAGCCATATTTTATAAGAACAAGCCTTGGTGGTCTGTTTCTACTCGAAAATCTCCTTTTCTTTGATGTCCTATTTGTTCTTGTGTTAATACTTGGTTTAGGTCTACTATTCCTAAGGTGACTGCAATCTGTACAGCTATCCTGAACCAAAGAAGGGTTTTGAAAAATGGAAGGTTCTTTCTAAGTGCAAAGCTGCCACTGGTTATTAAAATAAAAGCTTTCTCGTATACAACCTTGTCAGCAATAGCACTTAGTGACCTACAGGGCAACTATTTACTAAAAACAGAA
This sequence comes from Oryx dammah, assembly GCF_014754425.2. Classification (NCBI taxonomy): domain Eukaryota; kingdom Metazoa; phylum Chordata; class Mammalia; order Artiodactyla; family Bovidae; genus Oryx; species Oryx dammah. The sequence continues at coordinate 44,305,612 of NW_024070188.1, read as the reverse complement.
ACTCAGTAATTGAGGCCCCTATATACTCTATCTCCAAATCTACACCAAAACATACTATGAAGGTTTGAGCTAAATGCCTTTTAAGCCACTAAATTTTCTACTTCAGCATATGTCTCTGCCGAAAATACCCTGGTTGACCCTTATTTCCATTATGATATTTCATATCCAATTTCTCATTCATTAGAATTGTAATTATGTTTAGTTTGGATGGGAACAAAATTAGCTTTAGCTTTTAGATCTGTGTCATTTCAGAAATTCTACTTCCAGGAAGTGTTTGGTAGATCAGCATGTTGTTAAACAGAAAAGCTGCTTCTGTGACTTATGAATCCTGTTTTTGACCTACTGTGATCTTTACATCGACCTCAACCTAAAATAATTCACAGGTGAAGAAAAGTTCCAATTTCAGAGTATGCTGAACAGGGACAAAAATTAAGATTTCTTGAGCAGAGTTTTTTTAAAGGCTTTATATTAAAATGTTTCCATATATTATTTCATTCTTCCCACAAAATAAACCACTGAAGTGGCTATTATTGTAGTCTGTAAAAATGAGCATTTTGACATTTGGAAAGGAAAAGGTGAGGAAGCTGGTTCATAAACACATATAGAAGCTGGTTGAACTGAATTTAAATAAAAATATGCAGGTTATAAAGCGACTATAATACAGGATTGTATTTCCTGAGCTTCTTTGGTTTGGTGATAGTCAATAGAGAATTTACTGTACCGTCGTTTCTTGGTAGCCATGGGCGATTGATTCTAGGATCCCCAAGGATACCAAAATCTGCAATGATCAAGTCCCTTATATAAAATGAGATAGTATTTCATATAACTTACACTTATCATACACTTTTTATCATTTTTACATTACCTATAAAAACCTGCTGCTACTACTACTGCTAAGTCGCTTCAGTCATGTCCGACTCTGTGCGACCCCATAAACGGCAGCCCACCAGGCTCCTCTATCTCTGAGATTCTCCAGGCAAGAATACTGGAGTGGGTAGCCATTTCCTTCTCCAATGCATGAAAGTGAAAAGCAAAAGTGAAGTCACCCAGTCGTGCCCAACTCTTAGCGACCCCATGGACTGCAGCCTACCAGGCTCCTCCATCCATGGGATTTTCCAGGCAAGAGTACCGGAGTGGGGTGCAATTGCTATAAAAACCTAGTACAATGTAAATGCAATATAGTTGCAATACATACATATATATATATATATATATATATCAGACAGTTCAGTCGCTCAGTCGTGTCCGACTCTTTGTGAAACCATGAATCGCAGCACGCCAGGTCTCCGTGTCCATCACCATCTCTCAGAGTCCATTCAGACTCACGTCCATCGAGTCCATGATGCCATCCAGCCATCTCATCCTCAGCCGTCCCCTTCTCCTTCTGCCCCCAATCCCTCCCAGCATCAGAGTCTTTTCCAATCAGTCAACACTTCGCATGAGGTGGCCAAAGTACTGGAGCTTCAGCTTTAGCAGCATTCCTTCCAAAGAAATCCCAGGGTTGATCTCCTTCAGCATGGACTGGTTGGATCTCCTTGCAGTCCAAGGGACTCTCAAGAGTCTTCTCCAACACCACAGTTCAAAAGCATCAATTCTTCGGCGCTCAGCCTTCTTCACAGTCCAACTCTCACATCCATACATGACCACAGGGAAACCATGTCTTGACTAGACGGACTTAGTTGGCAAAGTAATGTCTCTGCTTTTGAATATCCTATCTAGGTTGGTCATAGCTTTTCTTCCAAGGAGTAAGTGTCTTTTAATTTCATGGCTGCAGTCACCATCTGCAGTGATTTTGGAGCCCCCAAAAATAAAGTCTGACACTGTTTCCACTGTTTCCCCATCTATTTCCCATGAAGCGATGGGACTAGATGCCATCATCTTCGTTTTTTGAATGTTGAGCTTTATGCCAACTTTTTCACTTTCCTCTTTCACTTTCATCAAGAGGCTTTTTAGCTCCTCTTCACTTTTTGCCATAAGGGTGGTGTCATCTGCATATCTGAGGTTATTGATATTTCTCCCAGCAATCTGGATTCCAGCTTGTGTTTCTTCCAGTCCAGCATTTCTCATGATGTACTCTGCATAGAAGTTAAACAAACAGGGTGACAATATACAGCCTTGACATACTCCTTTTCCTATTTGGAACCAGTCTGTTGTTCCATGTCCAGTTCTAACTCTTCTTCCTGACCTGCATACAGATTTCTCAAGAGGCAGGTTAGGTGGTCTGATATTCCCATCTCTTTCAGAATTTTCCACAGTTTATTGTGATCCACACAGTCAAAGGCTTTGGCATAGTCAATAAAGCAGAAATAGATGTTTTTCTGGAACTCTCCTGCTTTTTCCATGATCCAGCGGATGCTGGCAATTTGATCTCTGGCTCCTCTGCCTTTCCTAAAACCAGCTTGAATATCTGGAAGTTAACGGTTCACATACTGCTGAAGCCTGGCTTGGAGAATTTTGAGCATTCCTTTACTAGCATGTGAGATGAGTGCAATTGTGCGGTAGTTTGAGCATTCTTTGGCATTGCCTTTCTTTGGGATTGGAATGAAAACTGACCTTTTCCAGTCCTGTGGCCACTGCTGGGTTTTCCAAATTTGCTGGCATATTGAGTGTAGCACTTTCACAGCATCATCTTTAAGGATTTGAAACAGCTCAACTGGAATGCCATCACCTCCACTAGCTTTGTTCATAGTGATGCTTTCTAAGGCCCACTTGACTTCACATTCCAAGATGTCTGGCTCTAGATTAGTGATCACGTCATCATGATTATCTGGGTCGTGAAGATCTTTTTTGTATAGTTCTTCCGTGTATTCTTGCCACCTCTTCTTAATATCTTCTGCTTCTATTAGGTCCATACCATTTCTGTCCTTTATCGAGCCCATCTTTGCATGAAATGTTCCCTTGGTATCTCTAATTTTCTTAAAGAGATCACTAGTCTTTCCCATTCTGTTGTTTTCCTCGATTTCTTTGCATTGATCGCTGAAGAAGGCTTTCTTATCTCTTCTTGCTATTCTTTGGAACTCTGCATTCAGATGCTTATATCTTTCCTTTTCTCCTTTGCTTTTCGCCTCTCTTCTTTTCCCAGCTATTTGTAAGGCCTCCCCAGACAGCCATTTTGCTTTTTTGCATTTCTTTTCAATGGGGATGGTCTTGATCCCTGTCTTCTGTACAATGTCACAAACCTCATTCCATAGTTCATCAGGCACTCTATCTATCAGATCTAGGCCCTTAAATCTATTTCTCACTTTCACTGTATAATCATAAGGGATTTGATTTAGGTCATACCTGAATGGTCTAGCGATTTTCCCTATTTTCTTCAATTTGAGTCTGAATTTGGTAATAAGGAGTTCATGATCTGAGCCACAGTCAGCTCCTGCTCTTGTTTTTGTTGACGGTATTGAGCTTCTCCATCTGACAGAATGAGGTCCACTGGAGAAGGGAATGGCAAGCCACTTCAGTATTCTTGCCTTGAGAACCCCATGAACAGTATGAAAAGGCAAAATGATAGGATACCAAAAGAGGAACTCCCCAGGTCATTAGGTGCCCAATATGCTACTGGAGATCAGTGGAGAAATAACTCCAGAAAGAATGAAGGGATGGAGCCAAAGCAAAAACAATACCCAGTTGTGGATGTGACTGGTGATTGAAGCAAGATCCGATGCTGTAAAGAGCAATATTGCATAGGAACCTGGAATGTCAGGTCCATGAATCAAGGCAAATTGCAAGTGGTCAAACAAGAGATGGCAAGGGTGAACGTCGACATTCTAGGAATCAGCGAACTAAAATGGACTGGAATGGGTGAATTTAACTCAGATGACCATTATATCTACTACTGCGGGCAGGAATCCCTCAGAAGAAATGGAGTAGCCATCATGGTCAACAAAAGAGTCCGAAATGCAGTACTTGGATGCAATCTCAAAAACAACAGAATGATCGCTGTTTGTCTCCAAGGCAAACCATTCAATATGATAATTATCCAAGTCTATGCCCCAACCGGTAACGCTGAAGAAACTGAAGTTGAACGGTTCTAGGAAGACCTACAAGGCCTTTTAGGACTAACACCCAAAAAACATCCTTTTCATTATAGGGGACTGGAATGCAAAAGTAGGAAGTCAAGCAACACCTGGAGTAACAGGCAAATTTGGCCTTGGAGTGCGGAATGAGACAGGGCACAGGCTAATAGAGTTTTGCCAAGAAAATGCATTGGTCATAGCAAACACCCTCTTCCAACAACACAAGAGAAGACTCTACACATGGACATCACCAGATGGTCAACATTGAAATCAGATTGATTATATTCTTTGCAGCCAAAGATGGAGAAACTGTATACCGTCAACAAAAACAAGACCGGGAGCTGACAGTGGCTCAGATCATGAACTCCTTATTACCAAATTCAGACTCAAATTTAAGAAAATAGGGAAAACCACTAGACCATTCAGGTAAGACCTAAATATATATATACACATTCAGTTCAGTCAGTTCAGTCCCTCACTCATGTCTGGCTCTTTGACCCCATGAATTGCAACACGCCAGGCCTCCCTGTCCATCACCAACTCCCGGAGTTTACCCAAACTCATGTCCATCGAGTCGGTGATGCCATCCAGCCATCTCATTCTCTGTTGTCCCCTTCTCCTCCTGCCCCCAATCCCTCCCAGCATCAGAGTCTTTTCCAATGAGTCAACTCTTTGCATGAGGTGGCCAAAGTACTGGAGTTTCACCTTTAGTATCATTCATTCCAAAGAAATCCCAGGGCTGATCTCCTTCAGCATGGACTGGTTGGATCTCCTTGCAGTCCAACGGACTCTCAAGAGTCTTCTCCAACACCACAGTTCAAAAGGATCAATTCTTCGGCCCTCAGCTTTCCTCACAGTCCAACTCTCACATCCATACATGACCACTGGAAAAACCATAGCCTTGACTAGACGTACCTTAGTTGGCAAAGTAATGTCTCTGCTTTTTAATATGCTATCTAGGTTGGTCATAACTTTCCTTCCAATATATATATAGCTGTAATAAAATGTAAATGCTATACAAATAGTTGCCTGCATGTTACAAATTCAAGTTTTGCCAGCTGAATTCCTGGATGTGGAACCTGCAGATACAGAGGGTCAACTGTATTTGAATTCCGGTGGCTATATCTTTCTTGATTGCAAGTTAGAGTTTAGTTCTCCCCTAGAACTCATCCCAGTTTGTACTACAGACACAGAGAGCATTAGATTTAGAACTGTTATGGCAACCCACTCCAGTACTCTTGCCTGGAAAACCCCACGGACGGAGGAGCCTGGAAGGCTGCAGTCCATGAGGTCGCTAAGAGTCGGACACGACTGAGCGACTTCACCTTCACTTTTCACTTTCATGCATTGGAGAAGGAAATGGCAACCCACTCCAGTATTCTTGCCTGAAGAATCCCAGGGACAGAGGAGCCTGGTGGGCTGCCGTCTATGGGGTCGCACAGAGTCGGACACAACTGAAATGACTTAGCAATAGCAGGTTAACAACAATATGATTTCCACGGTGACAGGGACTTTGCTTTATTCACCAAACCAGAGCCAGCAAGCAAAACAGTAGCAGGGTGTCAATGGGAACAGAATCAAATTACAGTATCTTTTCCAGTTCAGTTCTTTAATTTTATAGCTGAGAACACTGAAACTCCAACAAGTGAAGTGACTCGTTAAAGGTAAATGTTAATTTGGCAGATCAGTAGATTAGAATTCAGTTTTTCTTGTATTATGATCAGTGGGTTTTCCAGTAAGTCAAATAGTTACTAACTGGGTAGCCACAAGACAATACTTCTCTCATCTATATCTTAGAACCACAAAGAACAGAAACAAAGACCATTCCCACTTTTAGGTACCGTTTTGCTACAGAATTTAAAGAGGTGGGTCACTGGGTATGGTGTGAAGCACTTTCTAGAAATGCTCAGTTGAGGGAATTGACTGAGTGCATGATCAATTATTCATAGTGTACTGTTTCATTTCAAAATGCAGCACATATTTGTAAACTTGATAAATTGAAACATTGTCTTCCTTCCTGTAGTCTTAGTCTTACAACTCTGAATGTCAACAGCAATTTTATTTTCCTTCAGGAATAAAAATTCATTAAGAATAATCACCTAGGAATAAACCTAAGAAGTCAACAGAACTTATATGAAGAAAATAATAATTCTTTACTCAGCTACACAGATATATATGTAATTAAAAGGAACAGAATATGTTCTTGAGATAGGAAGACCCAGTGTTAAGTAGATCTTCATTTTATTCAAATTAATTCATAAATTTAATAAAATGAAAACTCAGTGAAAACACTAAGAGGCTTTAAAAACTAAAATTTAGGTGGACAAGTATCAATAAATACTTTATAATGAATAAAGTTAAGATAGTTATAATTAAGTGGCATGAATTATATAATATAAAAATCTAAATATGTATTAAGTAAAATAATGTCATATTAGCCAACAAAATAACTAATAAAGAATTAAATAAGATTAGGAAGTCCAGAACAGGCCCTAGGGTCTACATGACCTTGGTATAAAATTTTAAAACCCTGTGAGAAGGATGAATTTTACAGTAAATAATATCAAAGCAAGTGAAAAGATTAACGGGAGGAGAAAGTTTAAAAACACCTTACATTGCATATAAATATATTCTCGATAGTTTAAAATTTTTTTATTATTACTATTTTTTTTACTTTATTTTACTTACAATACTGTACTGGTTTTGCTATACATCAACATGAATCCACCACGGGTGTACACATGATCCCAATCCTGAACCCTCCTCCCACCTCCCTCCCCATACCCTCTCCAGTGCACCAGCCCCAAGCATCCTGTATCCTGCATCGAACCTAGACTGGCGATTCATTTCTTATATGATATTATACATGTTTCAATGCCATTCTCCCAAATCATCCTACCCTCTCCCTCTCCCACAGAGTCCAAAAGACTGTTCTATATATCTATGTCTCTTTACTATAAAATCAAAGCCATTTAATAAAAGAATAGTGAAGAAGTATTTTTGTAAATTTGTTATGGATAAGGTTTTTCAGAGTATTATAATAGTGATATAAACCATTAAGCATGGAGAAGGCAATGGCACCCCACTCCAGTACTCTTGCCTGGAAAATCCCACGGATGGAGGAGCCTGGAAGGCTGCAGTCCACAGGGTTGCTGAGGGTCAGACAGGACTGAGCGATTTCACTTTCACTTTTCACTTTCATGCACTAGAGAAGGAAATGGCAACCCACTCCAGTGTTCTTGCCTAGAGAATTCCAGGGACGGGGTAGCCTGGTGGTCTGCTGTCTATGGGGTCGCACAGAGTTGGACACAACTGAAATGACTTAGCAGCAGCAGCAGCAAACCATTAAGCAAAAGATAGACTTATAAAAAGGTAAACTTCTCTGTGTCAAAGATTGGTATGTGTAAAATCAGAACACAACTGGAAACAATTGGTTTGTGTATATATATATATATATATGTATACATATATATCAAATTATACATATATAATTTCTAATTACAATTATTTCATTCACTCAGCAAATATTTTAGTGTCTAATGTATTTTAGGCACTCTTTTAAGTTCTGTTTATTAAGCAATGAATAAAATAGATCTTAAAACTATATACATCTATATTTCCAAGGAGTTTATATCCTAATGCGGGTGGGATGCAGATATATAGGAAACAACATGAGTATGTAAAATATATACAAGTATATATATGATAACAGTGAGAAGTGCTAAGAAAGAAAAATAAGGCAGGGTAGAAAGATGAGAAATATTGCTGATGGCTGCAATTTTAGATCCAGCGTACAGATCACCTTGAGTAGCAAAACCTGACCATTTATTCCTTTTTAAGAAACAAAATGGAAGTAAATGGAGGCAAATGCATATACATAATGATATGAATCAGCAGAGTATCTACTTTGCATTTTAAAATGAAATTAAATAAGCTTTTACTGGAGATTTTTAATATTATCAGTAGATATCTGATTTCTGATTCTGTAAAAATGGGAGATGAAGTTGCATTTCTGAAGTATGAAAAAGCAAGGCAAAGGACCACTCTTTATTCTGTGAATGTCCACAGGAACTCCACCTATCTTCTCTGTCACTTTCTTTCCATGAATTGTTCGTTCTGATTTTCTTTGATTGAATTGTCAGGCATTATCTGTGGAAACCTTTCTACTACTACCTAACTGCCACTTAATATGCTTCTCACATGCTGCAACACATAAACGTCTGAGAAATGAATAGGAGAAAGATAGTTCTGCATCTGTTGCTAAAGACAGCCTTCACTGCACTCAAGGAAAAGAACACTGGAAAAATTTCTGATTAAATCACAGGATCCACCAAGAAAAAGGTGTAAAGACTTAATAGGCATTCTAAGATGGAGGGGTTGTTATATTTTAGTCCTAAATTGTGGATACTTGCTCAAATTACATGTTTTGAAGGGCAATATAGAGGTACCCTGAGGGTCTGTAATTTGTGTTCTAGATTGAAGATAGAAAAACAGTTTCTATTGGACTGCTTGTACTTACAAGGTAAACTAACAAATCTGTGTAGAAAAGATTTCCAGGGCTTCCACTGCTTGTTTTAATGTTTATTTTATCTGTTCTGTTCCAGCTTTCCCAATCAGATCAATGCCCAATCACTTACTGACTGCCGCGATACTATCTGGGGCTTTCTCAGTATCTCAGTGGGTAAAAGAATCTACCTGCAGTACAGGAGATGCAGGTTTGATCCCTAGGTTGGGAAGATCCCCTGGAGAAGAGCATGGCAACTCATGCCAGTCTTCTTGCCTGGAGAATCCCATGGACAGAGGAGCCTGGTGGGCTACAGTTCAAGGGTTGCAAAGAGTCTGACATGACTTAGCAACTGAGCACATACATATGTATAAATTAGATAACTAATGAGAAACTATTGTATAGCACAGGAAACTCTACTTAATGCTCTGTAGTAACATAAATGAGAAGGAAATTCAAACAAGAGGATATATATGTATATACATATACATAGCTGATTCACTTCACTGTACAGCAGAAATAATACAGCACTGCAAAGCAACTGCACTCCAATAAAAACACACATAAAAAATAAAACCCTAATTCGCTTTTGTCACTCCTCTGCTGAAATTTTCCAGTGGTTTCCCAGCTTCATCAGTAAAAACAGCTCAAGTGTTCAGAGTAACTAGGTAACTTCACTGCCTAATACTTTCTCCCTTGCTTTTTAGTTATAGTCTTGTGACCAGAATTCACCAGGCATGTTCCAGCTTCATGGCCTCACATATGGTGTTCCATCTGTCTGGAACATTCTTCTCGCCCATGGTTTGCTCCCTTTCCTCCTTCATATTATTAATGTTACCCTAACTGTTTTTAAACTTGTCAATCAACCTCTGCCTTACCACCCCATTCCTACTCCCTATTCCAATTTATTACCATCTAAATCACCATATAGTTCATTAATTTTCTTAGTTATCTCCCCTCCATGTCTCTAAAAGTTTAAAATAAATTTTAAAATTTTATTTTAAAGCATATTTAAAACATAAACTGCAGCTCCAATGAGGGTTTCAATTTTTGCATTTTTTCACAACCATTTCTATAGTTTCTATTTCTACACTACTTCTATTATTTCCTGATATAAAATCTATATGTATGGAATCAATGAACAACTGAAAGAGTTTATGGGAGAAAAGCATAAGCTGGACCTTAAGTATGGGAGAAAATTTGATTAAGCAGGGAAAAAGAAATGTAAATGTGATGATAGTGAAAAGAGAAATTGTGCAAGTAAATGTTCAAGGAATCGTCCAAGAGGTTGAAGCAGTTCATGCTGTACAGAATTTAGTGGATTGAAGTCTCCTAAAAATAATCCCATGATGCCCTGTGATGGTTACAAATCACTTTTTGTAAGGAACAGTTCCTCCTTCAATTTCTCTATAACCATCAAAAGCCACATGTATGATTCTAAACTAAAATGTCCATGTAAGAGAGAAATACTTCTATGGCAAAATAAATAACTAAATAAAAATAAGAGAGCACAATACACACCACCAAGCAATTAAGTGACCAATAACTACTGATTCTGAAAGTGGCTTTCCTTCTAATTCTTCATAAATTTTAATGTTAATTTAGACTTATTAGACATGTTTAAGCTACTGGTGAAAAATATAGACTGTAAACTGCCAAGGCAGATGAAAGTCAAAGTCATTCATTTATTCTGTTTCTTATGGGAATAAATACTGGAAACTAAATAAATCTCTTTCTCCCTGTTGTCAATATCTCAAATAGTGTCATCTTTGCAAACTTGCAGAAATATTTTTAAAAATATACTGCTCCCATATACCCTGAATGATCACACAGATGTAATGGTATTTAAAACAGTCACCATTACACACATTAACAGATATCCAAATGAAAAACTCCATGGTCATCACTATTTATGCTAGAATCATACTTATTTCAACTAAATAAGTTCAAACTTCTCTCTAACTTTAATAGAACTTTTAAAAACATGATTTGACTAGAGAATTGTGGAGGCAGCCTACAATTCTTCTCTACTCTCATAAATTCTTCCAGGAATCCCATTTGGAAAACTCTTTATTTTGCTAACATGCCAGAGATTGAAAACTTTATATTTCATCTCATTTAATGGGATAATGAAACTGTAAATGTTTGCTTCGATGGGAATGAAAATATAAAAAATGCCTTCAGCGTTTGCCAAGTATTAGGTTCCTACAAAGTACCAACAGCTTTAGGTATATTTCTCAACTACTCAAATGAATTTAATTAAAGTAAACTGTAATTCCTGACGGAGAAGGCAATGGCACCCCACTCCAGTACTCTTGCCTGAAAAATCACATGGATGGAGGAGCCTGGTAGGCTGCAGTTCATGGAGTCGCTGAGTCGGACATGGCTGAGCGACTTCACTTTCACTTTTCACTTTCATGCATTGGAGAAGGAAATGGGAACCCACTCCAGTGTTCTTGCCTGGAGAATCCCAGGGACAGGGGAGCCTGGTGGGCTGCCGTCTATGGGGTCATACAGAGTCGGACACGACTGAAGCGACTTAGCAGCAGCAGCAGTAGTAATTCCTGATGATATAGCCAACACCCTAAAACTGTGCATGGCACAGAACTATGAACTTAAAAATTATAAAAACAGAGGCATTAGAGTAAAACAGAGACCTAAAGCTAACCTATGTTATACTGAACTGAATGTAGTCTTTTTCTGTGAAATTAATTCTAATGTTTAATAACCCTCAGTGTTAAATAAAGTTGCCTTTTCTTTCCCTGATTTCTAAGGCAAATTCCATGTACAGCTCAAGTCAGTTCACATATTCATGAAATATGTAAATAACACAGACTCCCTATAAGTCTAACTGCATTTTCTAAAGCATGAGAGCATCAGCCCTCAGTTTATTTCCAGTTAGGATGAGTTGAACAGAATTCTATGAACAACAGTGGAAATCCTAGGTTTTAGTTCAACAGCTGAGAGAAATCAATTCCTTCTTGAAGGAATGAAAAGTCTCTCTATAAAAATAAAGCAAAACATTTAACTCTTTTTGTAGCAATTATTATTATTTTAATTGGAATATAATTATTTTACAATACTGTGTTAACTTCTGCTGTACAAAATGTGAATCAGCTACATGTATACATATATCCACACTCTCGTGAGACTTATTTTAACAGAAAATATCATAGTGGAAAAACATGCTTAGAACTGTGGTGTTGGAGAAGACTTGAGAGTCGCTTGGACTGCAAGGAGATCCAACCAGCCCATTCTAAAGGAGATCTTCATATCTCAATTTAACCTTAACAGAATAATATATTATATGCTTCTTTGCAAGCATAATGATAAATAATATACTTGAACACAGGAATTTAATGGAACTGATAGAAAAATAAAATTTGACTATAAATTATCAAGCCTATCTAAATTATATCTCCTTACAAAGAAAATACTTGGCGACACTACATTGTACCAACCAAATGTATTTTCCATGTTAGAAAACCAACCACTGTAAAAATATGTAGTATAGAAAAAAAATTCACCATGACGATAAGTTCAGTTCAGTCACTCAGTCATGTCCGACTCTTTGGGACCCATGAACCACAGCACACCAGGCCTCACTGTCATCACCAACTCCCAGAGTCTACCTAAACCCATGTCCATTGAGTCAGTGATGCCATCCAGCCATCTCATCCTCTGCCGTCCCCTTCTCCTCCTGCCTTCAATATTTCCCAGCATCAGGGTCTTTTCCAATGAGTCAGCTCTTTGCAGAAGTTGGCCAAAGTATTGGAGTTTCAGCTTTAACATCATTCCTTCCAATGAATACCCAGGACTGGTCTCCTTTAGGATGGGCTGGTTGGATCTCCTTGCAGTCCAAGGGACTCTCAAGAGTCTTCTCCAACACCACAGTTCAAAAGCATCAATTCTTCTGTGCTCAGCTTTCTTTATAGTCCAACTCTCACATCCATACATGACCACTGGAAAAACCATAGCCTTGACTAGACGGACCTTTGTTGGCAAGGTAATGTCTCTGCTTTTGAATATGCTAGCTAGGTTGGTCATAACTTTTCTTCCAAGGAGTTGTGTCTTTTAATTTCATGGCTGCAATCACCATCTGCAGTGATTTTGGAGCCCTAAAAAATAAAGTCAGCCACTGTTCCCACTGTTTCCCCATCTATTTGCCATGAAGTGATGGGACCAGATGCCATGATCTTTGTTTTCCAAATGTTGAGTTTTAAGCCAAGTTTTTCACTCTCCTCTTTCACTTTCATCAAGAGGCTCTTTAGTTCTTCACTTTCTGCCATAAGGGTGGTGTCATCTGCATATATGAGGTTATCGATATTTCTCCCGGCAATCCTGATTCCAGCTTGTGCTTCCTCCAGCCCAGAATTTCTCATGATGTACTCTGCATAGAAGTTAAATAAGCAGGGTGACAATATATAGTCTTGGTGTACTCCTTTTCCTATTTGAAACCAGTCTGTTGTTCCATATCCAGTTCTAACTGTTTCTTCCTGACCTGCATATAGGTTTCTCAAGAGGCAGGTCAGGGGTCTGGTATTCCCATCTCTTTCAGAATTTTCCACAGTTTCTTGTAATTCACATAGTCAAAGGCTTTGGTATAATCAATAAAGCAGAAATAGATGTTTTTCTGGAACTATCTTGATTTTTCAATGATCCAGCAAATGTTGGCAATTTGATCTCTGGTTCTTCTGCCTTTTCTAAAACCAGCTTGAACATCTAGAAGTTCACAGTTCACATATTGCTGAAGCCTGGCTTAGAGAATTTTGAGCATTACTTTACTAGCGTGTGAGATGAGTGCAGCTGTACAGTAATTTGAGCATTTTTCGGCATTGCCTTTCTTCTGGATGGGAATGAAAACTGACCTTTTCCAGTCCTGTGGCCACTGCTGAGTTTTCCAAATTTGCAGACATATTGAGTGTAGCACTTTCACAGCATCATCTTTTAGGATTTGAAATAGCTCAACTGGAATTCCATCACCTCCACTAGCTTTGTTTGTAGTGATGCTTTCTAAGGCCCACTTGACCTCACATTCCAGGATATCTGGCTCTAAGTGAGCGTGAATGATCATATCATTGTGATTATCTGGGTTGTGAAGATCTTTTTTGTACAGTTCTGTGTATTCTTTCCACCTATCTTAATATCTTCTGCTTCTGTTAGGTCCATACCATTTCTGTCCTTTATTGAGCCCATCTTTGCATGAAATGTTCCCTTGGTATCTCTAATTTTCTAGAAGAGATCTCTAGTATTTCCCATTCTATTGTTTTCCTCTATTTCTTTACATTAATGGCTGAGGAACGCTTTCTTATCTTTCTTTTCTATTCTTTGGAACTCTGCATTCAAATGGTATATCTTTCTTTTTCTCCTTTGCTTTTCACTTTTCTTCTTTTCACAGCTATTTGTAAGGCCTCCCCAGACAGCCATTTTGCTTTTTTGCATTTCTTTTTCTTGGGGATGGTCTTGATCCGTCTCCTGTACAACGTCACGAACCTCCATCCATAGTTCATCAGGCACTCTGTCGATGAGATCTAGGCCCTTAAATCTATTTCTCACCTCCACTGTATAGTCATGATGATAAACATAAGCACAAATTCCCAGTTAAAACAATCTCTATTCCATATAATAGAAAAAGTGAAAACAATAAACTTTAAATCTATTCAGCTAATGAATGAATTGTTTTAACTCTGATAACAAGTTTTAAGTAACTGTTTTTTCCCTATCACTTTCAGTTCTGCTTCCCTGGTGGCTAGATGGTAAAGAATCTGCCTACAATGTGGGAGACCCAGGTTTGATCCCTGGGTCGGGAAGATCCCCTGGAGAAGGAAATGGCAACCCACTCCAGTATTCTTGCCTGGAAAATCCCTTGGATGGAGGTGCCTGGTAGGCTATAGTCCATAGAGTCGCAAAAAGAGTCAGACAGGACTGAATGACTTCACTTTCTTTCTTTCAGCTCTGTCTGGACTAAATTACACCCACAATACCATGCCAAATAGTGGTTATGGAAGGAATGGTACTTAACCTCGCCATTTTTCTTTCTTCCCCAAATAGAAAGTTTTAAGGAGCTGAATGTTTTTAATGAAAGTTAAAAAATTATTTTTAAATTTCATGCTGTAAAGTATACAATAGTTGAATCAAGCTTGTTTGTACTCCCCTTAGTCTGATTAGTACAAACCAAATTTAACAGCATTCAGATCAAGCAGTTAGCAGATAGTGGAAAAGTAAGAACAATTATGGTAAAATATGTGTGCACTTATGCTACATTTTAATGCAGACCAGTCTTTATAACTGTGTTGCTTATCCCCTGAGGACTGTAATCCCATCTTGTCCTCTTCATTCTAGAGAAAGCTCTCATTTAGGCTTCAAGTCTGGAAGAAACCAGGAAGATTTACTAATAACAACAGCACCTTCTATGGTAACCTGAAAGTAGGGAAAGTAGTAAATAATTTCTACTTAGTTCTCAAATATCAATATTTCTTTATGATGGATATGGATGTGGGCATTTTTGTTTGGATGTCAGCACTCTCAGAATAGAGAAAGAACATTATCCTGAATTCTCCCACTGGCAGTGTTCTCGGTAAAGGGTGTAGGGCGGGAGAGATGTGTTGGAGCAGAATAAGCTAACAGTATCAGAGTCACAGAAACCTGAAGCTATCTATCCAAAGAGAAAGCTATTCTTTGAATCTCATGAAATGCTGGCCATTTTTAATCTTTTGAGGTTTAATCACTAATGAGTGATATGCTACATGATAACTCTGTCTCAGGCTCTAATCATCCACTTGCTCAGGATGCTAGAATCTTTTCTCTGGGGTTCAATAAGCTGAGCCCACAAGCCCTTCAACACCTGCTCTTGCTACCACAGAACAGATTTCAATACATAAGAGGAAAAAGACTTTATTTTTTCTTTCTTTTTTTTTCTGCTATAATTAGTAGAATCAATGCACTATTAATTCAGATTATAAAATATATAGCTAGTTGATATTTACATGTGGATTTTTAAAACCCAGTTAATATGGCAATTTTTATAAATAATTAAACTATCTTTCAGTTTCAGAGATCTCCTTTCCTTGAAGGGTACAAAATGGAATAACCTTAATTTATGTAATTCTGTTTGAAATGATGGCTACTTTAAAAAGTGAAATAAAGTTAAAGTCACTCAGTCATGTCCGACTCTACTGTGATCGCATGAACTATATGTCCATGGAATTCTCCAGGCCAGAACACTGGAGTGGGTAGTCGTTCATTTCTCCAGGGGATCTTCCTGACCCAGGGATCAAACCCAGGTCTCCTGTATTGCAGGTGGATTCTTTTTAGCAGCTGAGACACCAGGAAAGCCCACTTTAAAAAGTGTTGTATATCAAATACTTTACCATATAAAATGCCAATAATAAGAAATCATAGTAGTCATCAAAACTATAAATGTTTCTAGGTAAAACTTTTTTCCAGCGTTCACCACATAAAACTTTAACTGAAAGGTAATATTGATTTATAAAATAATGACTTGTAAAGAAATTATCACTTATACTGAAACAATGCCAAAAATTCCTGGTGCCCAATAAAGCTAATCAAAGATGTTCTTATTATATATGCCATTCAAATAAAATCCATTTTTTCAAATTTCATAAATTATAGTCATATAATTTATTTAATCAAACAAAAGTATATGAGAAAATGAATACAAACCTACCCAAGTATCATTATCAGTTCAGTTCAGTTCAGTCATCACTCAGTTGTGTTAGACCCTTTGCGACCCCATGAACTGCAGCACGCCACGCCTCCCTGTTCATCATGAACTCCTGGAGTCAACCCAAACCTACATCCATTGAATTAGTGATGCCATCCAGCCATGTCATCCTCTGTCATCCCCTTCTCCTCTTGCCTTCAATCTTTCCCAGCATCAGGGTCTTTTCCAAAGAGTCAGCTCTTCACATCAGGTGGCCAAAGCATTGGAGTTTCAGCTTCAACATCAGTTCTTCTAACACCCAGGACTGATCTCCTTTAGGATGGGCTGGTTGGATCTCCTTGCAGTCCAAGGGACTCTCAAGAGTCTTCTCCAACACCATAATTTAAAAGCATCAATTCTTCTGCGCTCAGCTTTCTTTACAGT
Organism: Oryx dammah; assembly: GCF_014754425.2. Classification (NCBI taxonomy): domain Eukaryota; kingdom Metazoa; phylum Chordata; class Mammalia; order Artiodactyla; family Bovidae; genus Oryx; species Oryx dammah. The sequence continues at coordinate 44,288,991 of NW_024070188.1, read as the reverse complement.
CCGACTCTCACATCCATACGTGACCACTGGAAAAACCATAGCCTTGACTAGATGGACCTTTGTGGACAAAGTAATGTTTTTAAGAAATACTTCATTTCAAAAGAAAATGATACTATATGGTATTGAAGAAAAAGTAGAATATAGAATGAAATTAACACTATTAATGACAATTTGGGAAAACTTTTTAACAGTTGGTGATCATTTCCTTTCCTATTTGAATGTTGTACATATCTGAACCTCCTATTCTCTATAATAAACACAGAAACAATAAATGTTATTATAAAAGAGTCTCATATAGTAAAAGATTCTTATTTGGTATAGTAAAATATATAAAAATAAAATTTAATATACATACATAAACAGAATAAAATGTATTCTTTAAATTTTTTTGATTGAAAAATCAAACACAAGATATTTTTCATATGATTCCCATTTTTAAGACATAAAATTTTTAAAAAAGATATTAATCATCAGAGTTAAGTATTCCTTAAAGAGATGTTGTACAGCAGTATAAAGACTAAATCAGACATGGATGGACCTAGAGACTGTCATACAGAGTGAAATAAGTCAGAACAAGAAAAACAAATACTGTATATTAATGTATATATGTGGAATCTGGAGAAATAGTACAGATGATCTTATCTGCAAAGCAGAAATTGAGACACAGAAATAGAGAGCAAACATATGGACATCAAGAGGGGAAAAAACAGGAGGGAAGGGTTGGGAGATTGGGATTGGCACACATACATTACTGAGACTGTGTATAAAAAAGATAACTAATGAGAACCTACTGTATAGTTCAGAGAACTCTACTCAATGCTCTGTGGCGGCCTAAATGGGAAGGAAATCCAAAAGAGGGATGTATGTATGTAAGTATGTGAATATGTATATATATATATATACACACACACACACATATGCTGCAACATATATACACACATATACACATGTATACATACATATATATATATATACACACACACACATACATGCTACATGCATACCAAATCACTTTAGTCATGTCTGACTGTTTGTGACCCCGTGGACTGTAGCCCTCCAGGCTCTTCTGTCCATGGGATTCTCTAGGCAAGAATATACTAGAGTGGGTTGCCACTTCCTCCTCCATGGTATCTTCCTGATTCAGGGACCAAACTCGTATTTCTTATGTCTCCTGCATTGGCAGGTGGGTTCTTTACCGCTGGCACCACCTGTGAAGCCCATATATACGTATGTGCTGTGCTGCGCCCAGTTGCTTTAGTTGTGTCCAACTTTTTGTGACCCCATGGACCATAGCCCGCCAGGCTCCTCTGCCCATGGAATTCTCCAGGCAAGACTGGAGTGGGTTGCCATTCCCTTATCCAGGGGATCTTCCCAACCCAGGGATCGAACCTGGGTCTCCTACATTGCAGGCAGATTCTTCGCCATCTGAGCCACCAGGAAAGCTCAAGTATATGTATACATATAGCTGAGTCACTATGCTGTGCAGTAAAAACTAACACAACATTGTAAAGCAACTATACTGTTGATGTTGTCGTTCAGTTATGAAGTCATGTCCGACTGTGACCTCATGGACTGTCAGGCTTCTCTGTCCATGAGATTTCCCAGGCAAGAATACTGGAGTGGGTTGCCTTTCCTTCTCCAGGGCATCTTTCCGGATTAGTCATTGAATCCACGTCTACTCCAATAAAAATGATTTAAAAAAAATTCAAGCAGAGATTTCCTTGCCCTGTAAGAGAACCAGACTAAAGAAGATGGTTTCAGTCTGGGAAAATGGGAACTTTGAGGCAACAGCACCATTCTTAGTACCAATTGGCAGCCAGACACAGATGGTAGCAAATACATTAGAAAAAAATGAGCACTTTAGGGATGGCCTTTCTCTTCATGTTTTCTATCCTTCCTGTGTTGTATGTTATATTTCTAGTCCTTTTATCTCTCTTCTCAGTTCTTCTGCTTCTGTATTGTAGTCTATACTTTTTTCACCATTATTTTCTATTCTATCAACTACTTTATTCCTGCCTGCATTTACTTATTCCATTGTCTGGTTTCTATAAAACATAAGTTCCATTTGACAACAGCTGTCTTAGCATGCACAGTAGAGCCTATTTATAATGTTTGAAAATTAGTAATAAAAATAGTCATATTGAAACAATCTTTTTGGGTTCACATTGAGGCTAAACAAACACATTGAGGCTAAACAAATATTTCATAGGAAATATTTCTTTTCATTAAGGGAAATATCTAAAGTATGATAATTTTTAATTTTTTTTCTTATATTAGAACACAGTTTTATTTTATTTTTAAATTTTTCATTTTTACTTTATTTTACTTTACAACACTGTATTCGTTTTGCCATACATTGAGATGAATCCACCACAGGCGTACATGCGTTCCCAAACATGAACCCCCCTCCCACCTCCCTCCCCATAACGTCTCTCTGGGTCCTCCCGTGCACCAGCCCCAAGCATCCTGTATCCTGCATCGGACATAGACTGGCGATTCGTTTCTTACATGATAGTATACATGTTTCAATGCCATTCTCCCAAATCATCCCACCCTCTCTCTCTCCCTCAGAGTCCAAAAGTCCACTCTACACATCTGTGTCTCTTTTGCTGTCTCGAACACAGTTGATTAACAATGTGTTAGTTACAGGTGTAAGCAGTGATTCAGTTATAGATATATGTCTATATAGTCTTCTTCAAATTCTTTTCTCATTTAGGTTATTATAGAATACATAATTTATAAAATACAGTGAATAAAAATAAATTACATCAAAAAAATGCTGAGAAGTTTCTGTTATATGAGTAAGTTGCTTTATTTTTAAGAAGTCTTAATATGGGGAAAAATCCTATATAATACACCCATTACCACTACTCCTATTATGTTGTCTAGTATTAATTATCAATTATTTCATTGGCACAGTAAATATCCTAATAACTGCTATGGTGATTCAATTTTGGAGATGAAGAATTTTAGAGCTGGGGAACATTTAACAATGTAGCATAAAAAGACATCTGAGTGCAAAGGGCCAGAGGCACTTCCAGAGACCTGCCCAGCTCTCTCATATGTCCTAACTTACTTCACAATTACTAATGATACCATGCATCTACTGAGTAACAAGTCCAACTTACAGACATGTCCTACAACCATACCAAGCACTAGAAACACAACCTTAAAATCATGTTGGTGAGCATTATTCAAAAGAATACAGGTGCCAACCTTTTGAAGAGCAACAGCTTGAGTATCTGCTGGTCTTTCTTTGCTCAACTTTTTACTACACAGCACTAAGCTTTTGCCTTATCAGGAATTGATTTCTAAAAATCTTTTCTATTTAATAATGAATATGCAGCACATTATCTATATTTCAGACCAAGAATACAAAGACCCTTTCTAGCTTCCTAAATAATGTGACACTAAATCCTTATAAGTTTCTCATTACCTGAATGTGTCAAGTAGCTCATAACATTAGAAGTTACTCTTAGAGAATCAACTTGAAATATTTAGGGCTTTTCTCTGTGGAGCTACAGATATCTTTAGAGACATTGAAAGCTATAGTTTGCCTTTGAGTATGTATTACATTTACAGAATTTTTAGGTTATATGTGAAACAATTTAATAGCAAACATCTGCATATTTTAAATAGTATCTTCTCTTTTAAATGACTACTTATCAGGTCCCAAGTCACTTTTTTATATGAAATTAATAATTTACACATTTGTAATAACTATGACAAAACTCTACAGCATATAAAAAAAGCAGAGACGTTACTTTGCCAGCAAACGTCTATATAGTCAAAGCTATGGTTTTCCCAGTAGTCATGTATGGATGTGAGAGTTGGACCATAAAGAAAGCTGAGCATCAAAAAATTGATGCTTTTGAACTGTGGTGCTGGAGAAGACTCTTGAGAGTCCCTTGGACTGCAAGGTGATCCAACCAGTCCATCCTAAAGGAGATCAGTCCTGGGTGTTCATTGGAAAGACTGATGCTGAAGTTGAAACTCCAATACTTTGGCCATCTGATGTGGAGAGCTGACTCATTTGCAAAGACCCTGATGCCAGGAAAGATTGAAAGCAGGAAGAGAAGAGGATGACAGAAGGCAAGATGGTTGGATGGCATCACCACTCAATGGACATGAGTTTGAGCAAGCTCTGGGAGATGGTGAAGGACAGGGAAGCCTGGCATGCTGCAGTCCATGGGGTCACAAAGAGTAAAACAGGACTGATGACTGAACAATAACAGCAACACATAAACTACTAACTGAGTTAAGTAATTATTTTCTATGTCAGTTGGTAAAAATGACTAAGTAAACCTAAGGCATATATTTTTTCACTTCACTTCTAAAGCAGAATCATATGTTTTCAGAAATTTCTTGTTGATTATTGAGTTTCTATATTATATAAACCAATGGTGGTGATTTCAAGATTCTCTGGATGTATTTGTTAGGTATGGCTTCTAAATTTGTAAGCAATGTAGCAATAAGAACAAATATTGAAATCATTTAGAAATCAGAAAGAAAACAATACTTAGCCCTGACAAGAGAATACTAAACTACAACCTTAAGATGGAATGTATGTGCAGGCAGGCGGGTTCAGCTGTGTCTGACTCTTTGAGACTCCATGGACTGCAGCAGGCCAGGCTCTTCTATCCATGGGATCTTCCAGTTAAGAATACTAGGGTGGGTTGCCATTCCCTTCTCCAGGGGATCTTCCTGATCCAGGGATTGAACCTGCATCTCCTGTTTCTCCTGTATCGGTAAGCAGATTCTTTACAACTTTGGAAGCCCAAGATGGAATGTAGTAAATTTCATATTGTGCATTTAGTAACACTACCTGCTGTATTTACTAAGGGTCATTTCTCCCAAGCTAATCTTTGCCAAACATATTGGACACTTTGAATCTCCTCTCTTCTCTCCTTTCTTTATGCTATGATGAAAGCAGGTATAAAGACAGATGTCCTTGGGGCCTTTATTCTCTACTGTGTAAGTTGTATGTTCCCCTGTATAGCTATAAAACAATCTTACAGAAAACCTATGACCTTCTGGCTTTGGACTTTTTTATAGGGATTTAAAGAAGATTTACTAATTGAATTATATTTTAGATAATGTAATATGGAAATGTCTCTGGCAAAGGTGTGGGTCAGCAGTGGCCTGCTCCAGGGTCAGGGGCACTGAGTGCAATAGTGCTTGTATTGGACATGTTGAAGGAGGTTGCCATTATCTTCATTACTTCCAACAAAGTTTGGCCTCAGGTCAAGCAAGAGGGAAGGAACACAGCACAGACCATCAGAAGAAAATTGGATTAAAGATTTACTGAACATGGTCCAACCAATCGAAATAAGACCCAGTTTCCCCCTCAGTAAGTCTCTCCCATCAGGAGTCTTCCATAAGCTCTTATCCTTATCCATCAGAGGGCAGACAGAATGAAAACCACAATCGCAGAAAACTAATCAAACTGATCATATGGACCATAGCCTTGTCTATCTCAATGAAACTATGAGGCATGCCATGTAGGGCCAGCCAAGACAGATGGGTCATGGCAGAGAGTTCTGACAAAACGTGGTCCACTGGAGAAGAGAATGGCAAACCACTTCAGTATTCTTGCCTTGAGAATCCCATGAACAGTATGAAAAGGCAAAAAGGTATGTATGATGCTGAAAGATGAACTACCCAGTTCGGCAGTTGCCCAATATGCTACTGGAGAAGAGTGAGGAAATAACTTCAGAAAGAATGAAGAGACAGAGCCAAAGCAAAAATAACACCCAGCTGTGGATGTGACAGGTGATAGCAGTAAAGTCCAATGCTGAAAAGAGAAATATTGCATAGGAACCTGGAATGTTAGGTCCATGATCAAGGTAAATTGGAAGTGGTCACACAGGAGATGGTAAGAGTGAACATCAACATTTTAGGCATCAGTGAACTAAAATGGACTGGAATGGGTGAATTTAACTCAGATGATGATTATATCTACTACTGTGGGCAAGAATCCCTTAGAAGAAATGGAGTAGCCATCATAGTCAACAAGAGTCTGAAATGCAGTACTTGCATGCAGTCTCAAAAATGACAGAATGATCTCTGTTCATTTCCAAGGAAAATCATTCAATATCACAGTAATCCAGGTCTATGTCTCAACCAGTAATGGTGAAGAAGCTGAAGTTGAATGGTTCTATGAAGACCTACAAGACTTTCTAGAATTAACACCCCAAAATGATGTCCTCTTTATTATAGGGGATGGAACCCAAAAGTAGGGAGTTAAGAGGTACCTACAGTAACAGGCAAATTTGGCTATGGAGTACAAAAGAAAGCAGGTCAAAGGCTAAGAGAGTTTAGCTAAGAGAATGCACTGTTCATAGCAAACCCCTGTTCCAACAACACAAGAGAAGACTCGACACATGGACATCACCAGATGGTCAATACCGAAATCAGATTGGTTATATTTTTTGCAGCCAAATATGGAGAAGCTCTATATTGTCAGCAAAAATAAGACTGGGAGCTTATTGTGGCTCAGGTCATGAAGTCTTTACTGCCAAATTTAGACTTAAACTGAAGAAAGTAGGGAAAACCACTAGACCATTCAGGTATGTCCTAAATCAAATCCCTTATGATTATACAGTAGAAGTGAGAAATAGATTCAAGGGATTAGATCTGATAGACAAAGTGCTTGAAGAATTATGGATGGAGGTTCATGACATTGTACAGGAGGCAGTGATCAAGAACATATCCAAGAAAAAGAAATGCAAAAAAGGCAAAATGGTTGTCTGACGAGGTCTTACAAATAGCTGAGAAAAGAAGAGAAGCTAAAGGTAAAGGAGAAAAGAAAAGATATACACAGGTGAATGCAGACTTCCAAAGAATGGCAAGGAGAGATAAGAAAGCCTTCCTCAGCAATCAATGCAAAGAAATAGAGGAAAACAACAGAATGGGAAAGACTAGAGATCTCTTCGAGAAAATTAGAGATACCAAGGGAACATTTTTATGCAAAGATGGGCTCGATAAAGGACAGAAGTTGTATGAAACTAACAGAAGCAGATGATATTAAGAGGTGGCAAGAATACATAGAAGAACTGTACAAAAAAGATCTTCATGACCCAGATAACCACGATGGTGTGATCACTCACCTAGAGCCAGACATCCTGGAATGTGAAGTCAAGTGGGCCTTAAGAAGTGTCACTACAAAGCCAGTGGAGGTGATGGGATCCAGTTGAGTTATTTTAAATTCTAAAAGATGATGCTGTGAAAGTGCTGCACTCAATATGCCAGCAAATTTGGAAAACTCAGCAGTGGCCACAGGACTGGAAAAGGTCAGTTTTCATTCAAATCCCAAAGAAAGGCAATGTCAAACAATGTTTAAACTAATCACACAATTGCACTCATCTCACACACTAGTAAAGTAATACTCAAAATTCTCCTAGGCAGGCTTCAACAGTACGTGATCCATGAACTTCCAGATGTTTAAGCTGGATTTAGAAAAGGCAGAGGTACCAGAGATCAAATTGCCAACATCTACTGGATTATTGAAAGAGGAAGAGAGTTCCAGAAAAACATCTACTTTTGCTTTATTGACTACGCCAAAGTCTTTGACAGTGTGCATTACAAGAAACTGTGGAAAATTCTTAAAGAGATGGGAATACCAGACCACCTGACCTGCCTCTTGAGAAATCTGTATGCAGGTCTAGAAGCAACAGTTAGGACTGGACATGGAACAACAGACTGGTTCCAAATACGAAAAGGAGTACGTCAAGGCTGTGTAACTTATATGCAGAGAATATATAAGTGTATAACTTATATGCAAGGCTTATTTAACTTATATGCAGAGTACATCATGAGAAATCCTGGGCTGGAGGAAGCACAAGCTGGAATTAAGATTGCCAGGGGAAAATATCAATAACTTCAGATATGCAGATGACACCACCCTTTTGGCAGAAAGCAAAGTAGAACTAAAGAGCCTCTTGATGAAAGTGAAAGAGCAGAGTGAAAAATTTGGGTCAAAACTCAACATTCAGAAAACTAAGATCATGGCATCTGGTCCCAACACTTCATGGCAAATAGATGGGGAAACAATGGAAACAGTGTCAGACTTTATTTTTGGGGGTTCCAAAATCTCTGCAGATGGTGACTGCAGCCAAGAAATTCAAAGACGCTCGCTCCTTGTAAGAAAAGCCATGACCAATCTAGACAGCTTATTAAAAAGCAGAAGCATTACTTTAGCAACAAACATCCATCTAGTCAAAGCTATGGTTTTTCCAGTAGCCACGGATGTGAGACTTGGACCATTAAGAAAGCTGAGCACCAAAGAATTGATGGTTTTGAACTGGTGTTGGAGAAGACTCTTGAGAGTCCCTTGGACTGCAAGGAGATCCAACCAGTCCATCCTAAAGGAAATCAGTCCTGTATATTCATTGGAAGGACTGATGCTGAAGCTGAAACTCCAATACTTTTGCCACCTGATGCAAAGAACTGACTCATTGGAAAAGACCCTGATGCTGGGAAAGATTGAAGGCAGGAGGAGAAGGGGACAACAGAGGATAAGATGGCTGGATGGCATCACTGACATGATGGACATGAGTTTGAGTAGGCTGCGGGAGTTGGTGATGGACAGGGTAGCCTGGCGTGCTGCAGTCCATGGGGTCAGAGTCGGACATGACTGAACTGAATGTGGAAATAAATTGACACTTTCCATGCATGATACTTGGAGGCATGTCCCAGGAATGCATGGTATAGAAAGCAGTAGCCTAGAAACAAAGGTGTGCAATAAAGAAGGTTACTAACTTGAGAGGATCATTTATTTAAGACCCAGCTTTGTGCTCGTTTGATACTTTTTAGGTACGAATTATGGACCATAGTTGATTCCCAGACATTTTTCAGGATATTCCATTTTAACCCTAGCAAAGCAATTAATATAATGATGAACTTTCTTTTAATAAGGTCTTGGCCTATGAAGGCTTAATATTGGAAGCATTTGTACTCTGAGTTATACAGAATGACAAGTATAAATATCAGTTGCTTGGGCATAACTAACTTGGCAAGAATAAAACAAGTAAGTGATGTCCTTCCTTCATATCAACCCAAGTCACCCCCTAACTCCTTCAGCTGTTATGAAAGCAGACATCTTGACCCTGTCTAGCACCTCAATATGTGAAACCGGTTCCTGCTGTCATCACAGCTGGCTTAAGAACCCCTTGGAGAGTCATTAGCTACAGAAAGTAATGAAATAGTTTATCTAATGAGGTTACAATATGAACTGGAACTCTTCACCCTCCTTCACTTCAGCTATCCAATAACCACAGCTCTTATTCTCACCTCTATACCTTCTTCATAATCATTTCTCTATCTGGAATTCTCTACTGTTTCCTTTTGATCAAAATAGTACGCTTCATGAAGAGCTAAGCCAATTATGGCATTATCCTTCTTAGAAAAAAATGTATTTAAAAACATATCATACTCCTATGTGCTAATATCTCTCTTTTGCTAATTTATAGATTTCTTAAATGAAATTATATATATATATATATATATATATATATATACACACACACACACACATATATGAAAACACTAACATAGTGCTTGGTATATAATATGGCTCTCAAAAGTGTTAGTTTCTTTCTCTTGCTTTTGTTTTTCCTACAAATTCGAGCACAGTTTTCAGTGCATGGCAGAATAAATTGGCCTGTATGTCTCCATAGCTTGCCACTATGCTGCCATCTGCTTGGTGAGAAAGTGAAAGAAACATGTAGAAAGAAACTATTTGGAATCAGTTATTTTGAAGGCAGTAAGTTCACTGATTCACAATATCTCATTGGAGGTTTGTGGACCAGTGCTATTCCTTAGGTAGTTTACATTAAAAATGAGAAAAAGACAAATAATGCTAAAAATTAATGAAATTTAAGTTATGACAAGTTCATTTAATCTAAAAGATGTCCTTAATCATAAAATTTTATGTTCTGCTAATACGTTTTTTAAACACAATTGTTTTTAAGAAATAGTGGAGATAAAACTATACAGGATTTTATTTTTATTTCCTTGCTTTGTTGTCTATTTTATTATCTTTATGGTGATGATGTTCTAATAAGATTAGCTATTAAAGCTTCATGAGGACTTCCTTGTCTGTCAGTATTTTTATTTGAAAAAAAAATTCTTTTAAAGTTTCTTGGAATTCTAGAATCAGGAAACTATTATTGTGGCTGACAGAAAAACTGGTGGTCTTTTCTGATCAATACAGCTAATTTTTCTGGTGTTTTAACCTCTCAATCTTTGCTGTCATTTATATTCCAATTCTTAACACATAAATAATCTGTAACACATTTAACACATAATGTGTGTTTAATAGTTCACTTTCTTACTACAGTCACAATTCAATTCAATTTAACAAATATTTACTAAGAGTTTACTATGTTCACACATTTCTTTGTGTTACAGGAATAAGATCTCTACCACACTGAAGCTTACACTATCCAGAAGAAATACAAACAATAAATCAACAACTAAAAAATTATATAAAATGAAAGGTGAAAAGTGTTCTGACATAAAACACAGAAGAGCAGGGTCAGGATGTCAGATGCTAAGAATTTAAAAGCTGTCACATTCCATAGGTTGTCAGAATAGACCTCACTGAGAAGGATTTGTGGCTCTGAAGAAGGATTTGTGGGAGATGAATTAGTTAGCCAAACAGATATCCAGGTAGATAATTCTAAGGTAGTGAGAATACCACAAACAAAGGTCTAAAGTTGGGAGCATTTCTGGTGTGTTTTAGAACCAGCAACGGAACTGACATGGCTGGAATAAGTGAGTGAGGGGGCAATCAGAGAAGATGAGACCAGAGTGGTTAAGGAAGTGGGGAGGAAGCAGAGCACAGAAGGCCTGGTGGACTTTTGCTCTGAGTGAGATAGAGTGTTATAATAGTTTTCTGGGCAGAGGAATAAAATCGTATATGCTTTAAAAAGAATCTATTTGCTGTGTTGAAAACTGTTAGAAGAGACACGTTGGTAAGTTTTGTTGTCATCTAGATGAGAAATGCTGGTGGTCTGGAATAGCTGAATAGCCATGGAAGTGAAGAAAGTGGTCAGATTCTACATACATATTTTTTAAACATATAAATATGTTGAGGATAGAATCAACAGGATTTCCTGAGACTGCATATATTAATAATCAAATGATCAAATATTATCATACTTTTATAATATCATATATAATCAGTTTATTTAGTAACCAATAACTGATAATTATTAACTCACATAGAAAATAAAATTATTAATACAATGAAATAGTTCATTTTACATTTTTTTTTCAATTCATGTAGTAAGTTGAAAAATAAATTTTCTAGGATGAGGATCTCTTTTAATAATATATTTTTAGTAGATATTTAGATGATGGACTGTGTGTAAAATTGGGTAAAATGTTACAATAAGTAAGTATGTTAGATAATTAAAGATGTGACCTACTGGTAAAATCTGTAGCACACATTGTGTGCTAGTATTAATAGGTTACTTATTGAAGTAAGAAAAACCACTGATCCATTTCATTGATTAATTAACCTTCTTGTGAAACTGAAGAAATTTTATCCAATATTATACTGTCAAGCTTGGTTTTATTTTTCTCCTAAGTGCTTTGATAAATGTTGTATTATAATACTAAGAAGCTTCAGCATGTTGGAATATTCTGAAGATTCAACAAAAGCTTAGGGAAGTATTTTGATACATAAGTAAAATTCAAATAAAGATTCAGTAAATTAGTTATTTCATTCCAAAAGAGAATTCTTTAAAATTAACATTATATTGCAGTGATAGGAAAAGTGATTAGAGACTGAATATGCTTGGTTATTTTAAAAGAATACAATCATTAGCACAAAATGATTTGTAGAGCAATTTTACTTCACTAGGGAGAAAAACAACTCCCTTTCATATTTAGTAAATATATTTAAGAATGTAGCTAGCAAAATCAGGTTTGGTGGAAGTATAATGCTTACTTTTCCCTTCCATGGTTTTAGAAAGATGATAGTAGACACAGGTCAGATGTGCAATTACAACTGAGGAAAATATATATATTTTATAATAAAAGTGTGTTGCATTTTTTATAATAAATGAAATTTCATAAGCATTAGTCAGAAAATATAATTTAGAAAATTATATTTAAAGCTTACACAGCTTTACTAGTACTTAATGCTTTAGAGACAAGATGGCCCAACACAATTAGCCAAGTCCTAAGGCAGCATTAAAATGCTGAAATACAGGACTGTGGGAGCTTACCAAGTCAGAAGTTTTCCAGAATAATTTTGATTAGTTGAAACATAATTTCACTCATAAAATGTCTCATGTTTACAAAAGAATTTGTATATTTGTATGTATTTTATTCTCATCTTATAATTTATAAATAAAATAGCAGTTGCTTTTCTTACTTGTCCTAAGCCCTATGAGGAAGGTTTACAAAGACACAACTTACACCTGAAGAAGATATCAAATTTGCACTTATATGTCTCTCTTTTAAATCAGTATATCTCAACCTGCTATAGAAACATCTGGCATATGTATTTAAATGATAAAGAATCAGCTGCATAAGTTAAACAGGAACATGACTAGGCTCCAACCCAGTTACCTACAGAATCAGGACTTGCGAAGTTTAGGTACCAGTGTCTGCACTTGGAACAAGTACCTGACATGAAGTTTGGGAACAAAATTTTGTGAATCTAAGAATGGGCAACATCAATACGCTGTTGTTTGATTACATATATATACATACATACAAATATATGAGAGTGGCTGAGGGTATGGTCCATAAAGAGTCATAGAAAAAGGGAGGCTTGAGAAAGTCTTTAAGGGTGGATAGAATTTGAATTTGTAGAGGTAGAAAGTAGGCATTTCTGGTGAAGGGTCTATATTATAAGGGAATACTTTGAAAACAGTTATTAGATTACTTAGATGGTTAAAGTGGCCAGAGCTAAACTGTAGTTAGCAGGCTGCCATATCTGCTGTGGTGTACTACCCAGGCCCACAGCTCCTCTCCTTTAGCACCAAGTATGTTAAGCTTATGGTTGAGTGGCCCTCTGAAAACTTTTCTAGTCTAATAAGAGCTTCATCAGCATCAAGATGGCAGAGTAGAAGGACATGCATTCATCTTCTCCTGAGAGAACATCAAAATTACAACTAGTTGCTAAACAATCAACAAGAGGAAGATGTTGAAACCCACCAAAATAAGATACCTCACAGCCAAGGACAAAGGAGAAGCCATAATGCGATGGTAGGAGGGGTTTAATCACTTTAAAATAAAATCCCACACCCACTGGGTGGGTGAACCACAAACTTGGGAACAATACTACCAAAGAAGTTCTCACACTGTTGTGAAGGTACTAGGCCCCACATCAGACTTCCCAACCTGGGCATCTGGCAAAGGGACTGGGAATCCCCAGGGAATCTGGTTTTGAATCCCAGCAGGATTTGATTCTAGACTGGGGAAAACAGAGATTCATGGAGGGCACAAACAAAAGCTTGTCTGCACCAGGACACAGGGGAAAGGAGCACTGACCCCACAAGAGACTGAGTTAGATCTGCCCGTGAGTGTTTGCAGGTCTCCTGCAGAGGTGTGAATCGACAAGTGGCCTGCTGAGGGGACAGCAGCATTGGTAGCAGCAGTCCTGGGAGCTGTGTGTTAACAATAAGACCCTTGGAGGTCACCATTAGCCCTACCAGAGAACCTGTACAAGCCAGAACTGGGTTACTTCAGGCAAAACAACTAACTGGGAGGGAACACAGCCCCACCTATCACCATACAATTGGAGTAAAGAGTTACTGAGCATGGCTCTGCATCCAGAGCAAGACTAATTTTCCCCACCTACTTTTCCCCACAGCTAGTCCCTCCCATCAAGAACCTTGCACAAACCACTTACCCTCATTCATCAGAGGACACACAGAAGAAGCAAGTACTACAATCTCACAGGCTTCAGAATGAAAACCACAATCACAGAAAGCTAACCAAAATGATCTCATGATTCACAGCCTTGTATAACTCAGTGAAGGTAGGAGTCATGCCATGTAGGGTCACCAAAGATGGATGGGTCATGTCGGAGAGTTCTGACCAAACATGGTATGCTGGAGAAGGGAATGGCAAACCACTCCCAGTACTCTTTCCTTGAGGATCCCATGAACAGTATGGAAAGGCAAAAAGTTATTATACCTGAAGATGAGCCCCCCAGGTCAGTATGTGTCCAATATGCTACGGGAGAAGAGCAGAGAAATAGCTCCAGAAAGAATGAAGAGGCCAGGCCAAAGCGGAAACGAGGCCCAGTTGTAGATGAGTTGGGTGCTGAAACTAAAGTATGATGCTGTAAAGAAAAATGTTGCATAGGAACCTGGAACGTTAGGTCCATGAATCAAGGTAAAGTGGATGTGGTCAAGCAAGAGATGGCAAGAGTAAACACAGACATTTTAGTAATCAGTGAATTAAAATGGAGGAAATGGCCAAATTAAATTAAGATGACCATTATATCTACTACTGTGGGCAAAAATCCATTACAAGAAATACAGTAGTCAACAAAAGAGTCCGAAATATAGTGCTTTGGTAAAATGTCAAAAATGACAGGATGATTTCAGTTTATTTCCAAGGCAAATCATTCAATGTCACAGTAATCCAAGTCTATGCCCCAACTACTAATGCCAAAGAAGCTGAAGTTGAATGGTTCTATGAAGACTTATAAAACCTTCAGTGAAGGTGAAAGTGTTAGTCACTCAGTTACCTCTGACTCTGGGATCTCATGGACTGTAGCCCATAAGGCTCCTCTGCCCATGGGATTCTCCAGGCAAGAATACTGGAGTGAGTTGCCATCCCCTTCTCCAGGGGATCTTCCTGACCCAGAGATCAAATGTGGGTCTTCCACATTGCAGGCAGATTCTTTACCATCTACACCACCAGAAAAGCCCAAAACCTTCCAGAACTAACACCAAAAAAGATTTCCTTATAGGGGATTTGAATGCAAAAATAGGAAGTCAAGAATTACCTGGAGTAACAGGCAAGTTTGGCCTTGGAGTACAAATTGAAGCAGGGCAAAGGCTAACAAGAGTTTTGCCAAGAGAACGCACTGGTCCTAGCACACACCTCTTCCAACAACACAAGAGAAGACTCTACACATGGATATCACCAGATGGTCAATACTGAAATTAGACTGATTATATTCTTTGCAGTTGAAGATGGAGACACTCTATACAGTCAGCAAAAACAAGACCAGGAGCTCACTGTGGCTCAGATTGTGATCTCCTTATAGCAAAATTCAGGCTTTAATTGAAGAAAATAAGGAAAAACACTAGGCCATTCGGATATGACCTACATCAAAACTCTTATGTTTATACAGCAGAGGTGATGAATAGATTCAAGTGATTAGATCTGATAGACAGAGTGCCTCAAGAACTATGGACAGAGGTTGGTAATACTGTACAGGAGATGGTGATAAAAATCAACCAAAGAAAAAAGAAATTTAGGAAGGCCAAGTGGTTGTCTGAGGAGGCCTTACAAATAGCTGTGAAAAGAAGGTAAGTGAAAGGCAAGTGAAAAAGGGAAAGATATACCCAAATGAATGCAGAGTTCCAGAAAATAGCAAGGAGAAAAAAGAAAGCCTTCTTAAGGGAACAATGCAAAGAAACAGGAAAACAACAGAATGGGAATGACTAGAGATCTCATCAAGAAAATTGGAAATACCAAGGGAGCATTTCATGCAAAGATGGGCACAATAAAGGACAGAAATGGCAAGGACCTAACAGAAGTAGAAGAGCTTAAGAACAGGTGGCAAGAATACACAAGAGAATATACAAAAAAGATCTTAATGACCTGGATAACCACAATGCTGTGCTCACTCAGCCAGACATTCTGGAGGGTGAAGTCAAGTGGGTCTTAGGAAGCATTACTATGAATAAAGCTAGTGTAGGTGACTGAATTACAGCTGAGCTATTTCAAATCCTAAAAGATGATGCTGTTAAAATGCTTCACTCAATAAACACAGCAGTGGTCAGCAGTGGACTGGAAAACCAGGTCACTTTGCATTCCAGTCACAAAGAAGGACGACACTAAAGAATGTACCAACTACCATACAGTTGCACTCATTTTGCATGCTAATAAGATTATACTCAAAGTCCTTCAAGCTAGGCTTCTGCAGTACATGAATCTAGAACTTCCAAATGGACAAGACGGATTTAGAAAATGCAGAGGAACCAGAGATCCATTGCCAACATTCACTGGATCACAGAAAAAGCAAGGGAATTCCAGGAAAACATCTACTTCTGCTTTATTGATTACACTAAAGTCTTTGTGTGGATCACAACAAACTGTGGAAAATTCTTAAAGAGATGGGAATACCAGTCCACTTTACCTGTCTCCTGAGAAACCTGTATGTAGGTCAAGAAACAACAGGACCCAACATGGAACAATGAACTGGTCCAAAAATGGGAAAGGAGTACATCAAGGCTGTATATTGTCACCCTGCTTATTTAACTTACATGTAGAGTACACCAGGTGAAATGCCAGGCTGGATGAATCACAACCTGGAATCAAGATTTCCTGGAGAAATATCAACAACTTCTGCTATGTAGATGATACCACACTAATGGCAGAAAGCCAAGAGTAACTAAAGAGCCTCTTGATGAGGGTGAAGAAGGAGAGTTAAAAAGCTGGCTTGAAACGCAACATAAATAAAAGTAAGATCTTGGCATCTGGTCCCATCACTTCATGGCAAATAGATGAAAAAAAAGTGGAAACGGTGACATATTTTATTTTCTTGGATTCCATGATCACTGCCGACAGTGACTGCAGCCACAAAATTAAAAGACACTTGCTCCTTGAAAGAAAAGCTACGACAAACACAGTGTATTAAAAAGTAGATACATCACTTTGTTGACAAAGGTACATATAGTCAAAGCTATGGTTTTTCCAGTAGTCATGTATAGATGTGACAGTTGGACCATAAAGAAAACTGAGTGCCAAAGAACTGATGCTTTCAAATTGTGGTGCTAGAGAAGACTTGAGAGTCATTTGGCCAGCAAACAGGTCAAACCAGTCAATTCTAAAGGAAATCAAACCTGAATATTCATTGGAAGGCTGATGCTGAAGCTGAAGCTCCAATACTTTGGCCACCTGATGCAGAGAGCTGACTCATCGGAAAAGACTGACGCTGGGAAAGATTGAAGGAAGAAGGATAAGGGGGCAAGAGAAGATGAGAGGGTTGGATTGCATTACTGACTCAGTGGACTTATGTTTGAGCAAGCTCTGAGAGATAGTGAAGGACAGGGAAGCCTGGCATGGTGCAGTCCATGGGCTCACAAAGAGTCTGACACAAGTTGGGGCTGGACAATAAACAAAGAATCTCATGGCCCAAGCTCACACCCCTAAGTGGGAGCATATCCAATGACTGCTTAACGGCAGAAGGGAGGACAGAAGGCATAAAGGCCTGGCTCCTTTCCCTAACCAGGACAACTCTACAGTGCCTATCTAGTGCCAAAGTGCTCTGTGAGACTGGCTAAAGCTACTGCTGTAGTTGCATCAATGGTTTCTCTTTGAATACCTGTGTTCAGTCTGGCTACTGTTGCACTCCAGAGGTGTTGATTTCAAGAAAAGTCCCCAAGAAACTTCCTGCATACACATTTTTGTCTCAGATTCTATTTACCATTAGAATTAAACCTGCCTCTCCTTATAGTTGAGCATTTTACAGTTGAGAAATTAATGCACTCTCCTTTCCTTCTTATTTTTTTAACCCAGTGAGCATATTGCTTATTTTAAAATGAAATTATTACACACAAATTGTAAAATATTAAGATTTCACTTGAAAGAATCTAGGTTTCTGGCTTGCCTTCTGGAATTAAGATGTGGCCTTTCTGGAAATGTGTGGATCATCAGCGAGAAGTGGGAAGCACTGTTCTCTAGAGACAGACATTCCCTCTGCAGACTCCTGTGGTCTACGAAACTCCATGGGGACCGCAACATTAATTGAACAACATTAATAGGTTAACAGTTTGGGAATTTGTTTAAAGGAATTGGTCAGTTACTCAGATATCTAAACTATGCCCTTTAAGACTTAATCTGGACTATTAAAAGGACTAGAAAATTAACACAGAGCCTAAGGCATGGGGTTAGATTCCTGCCTCTATACAACTTTGAGTTACTCAAACTTTCTACACCTGTATTTCCTCATCTGTAAAATGGCAAAATTAACTTAACTTTATAGGGTACTATTAGAACTCATTGAAATAATGATGCAAAGAACCTAACAAAACTCAGTATAAAGTAAATGAAGCAATCAGCTTTTCATACCATACTGATGAACACACTCACATATTTTATTTATATATAACACATACATATATACACACATATATATATGTACATAATTTGCACTGTAAGTTATATATTATATGTGCTCAGTTGCATAAGACTCTTTGTGACACCATGGACTGTAGCCCACTAGGCTCCTCTGTCTATGGGATTTTCCTGGCAAAAATACTGGAGTGGATTGCCATTTCCTCCTCTAGGGAATCTTCCTGATTCAGGGATCAAAACTGCATCTCTTGTGTCTCATGCACTTTAGGCAGATTTTTCACCTCTGAACCATGGATGAAGCCCTCAATACGTTACAAACATATATATAATTCATACTGTAAAAAATGATTTAAACAAGTAAAGTGTGAGATGAATACCTGAAAGAGATGAAAGATAGTATTAAATTAACATTTTTTAAAATTTAGGAAGAAATGTGATAAAGAATTACATAGAAATAAAAAGCAAATGTCTTTTATAATCTGCTCAAAGTAACTGTACTTTCTGGGTCTTGTTTTATAAAATATGAAGCTCCCTGAAGAGGCCAAAAGATTTTTTATTTCACAGAAGTGTGCTTTTCTGATAAATACACTAGCATTATGTAGATACACAAGCTTCCTTAAACAATTTCTAAATCTGAGCTAACTAAATCATGCTAAAGGTGTTTGGTAAGGGGATATTTTAAAGCAGTGCAGTGAATTCTTATTATATCAATGGCAGAATCAGGGATGCATATTAGTGACTCTCTTATTCTGATTTTATACTTATAAAACATGGAAACCAATTTTATGAGTTCATTAAGTCAAATTAGGATCTAAAATTTTCTTTGGAGTCAGTAATTAATTTAAATTTTTACAGTAAACCTTCCAAAAGTCACCGCAGATATTTGTACTCACTGTGGTATGCAGTTTTAAGTATTTAGGGGACATCCCACCCTCTACTTGTGTGTGCACATACTTATGTGTGTATTAACAGTTTTATAAATAAATATATTAACTGATGCTATGTGGGTCTCACATAAAACAACAATCAAATTTGTCATTTTCAGTGAATTTTAAATTTGAATATCTATTTTACTAACACAGTATCAAAAGGGGAACCAAACAAAAAACAGGATGTAAAATTTTTTATTAACTACAATTATGACATTTGTACATTCCTCTTGATTCAAATGATTTCAAATGTGCACTACAGAACTCCTTGAATACATGTACATATTAACAAAATATTTCTAAAAATTCATCTCTTTGAGAAATAAATGAATAAGTAGACTATATTAAGCAACTAAATGTATATGTTACAAAACTTAGGAGTAAACATATTATTATTCCTTACTAAGCTGGCCTTTTTATCCACTGCAGTGTGGGCTTAAATACTACTATCCCACAGGGTAAAATGTTTTCAAATATATTTAGGGCTCCTGTCATTATTCTCCAAATGCTTTATATCTTCCTTTTACTTTTCTACTCATTATCCTCTGTCACTTCTTACAGTTTAGCTCATGAAGCCAAAATAATGACTTTAAGTATACAGAATATAAAGTTCTGGGAAATGTGTATGATTTTGTATGTAAAAGTTTGTATGCTTATAGATATATACTATTCATTAGATAACAAATTTCAACACACAAAGTAGCATGTGTTTCCTGGCCTACTGTAATCATGATTTTGGAAAGGCAGATGTTTGACAATTTTATTTACATCTTCTCAGACTTTATTTTTGAAATGGAAAATTCCATCTGGATTACAATACATCTCTACAAGGTTAGAAAATCAAAACTGAGGGAATGCTACCCCTAACTGATCCTACTGGCTTTCATACAATGCTGCTCTTTAGCATCTTTTGGTTTGATATCATTTTTGGATGTAGCTAAATGCCAGATACCCTGACAAACATATACTCTACCAGCTGGATCTCCATCTGCTCAACTAAACATTTTCACACCAAATCTGTATAAAAAGCTATGTTTTCAAAGAGAGTTATCTACAACTGAAATATTAAAATCTTAACTCCAAGAGTCCTTCCACTTATATATTTCACATGCATTTAATCACAAATACAAAACTACCTCCAAGTATTATCAGTGGTCTGTTTTATGTTGCCAAAAGTTATCTAAGAGCATCCTTGAAGGGGGAGACAGACTTTCTGAGTACAAGGAATATTTTTGAGATTTTTTAATAGAAATGTTGCTACTATATTTTTAAAATCTGTTTGCTTAGAAAAAAAGCTACAACATTAATGTTAATGGATAGAATAATTTTTCTGATGTTGTTGTTTTCAAATCTGCATTAGGTTTGCCCTGGGGTAACTTTATTTACTTATATATGAAATTTATTAACAAGAAATATTCTCTTGATTAATTCCTTATAATATTGATCAGAATCTATTTCACCGGACCTCAGTTATATAGAGTGGTCAGTGAAATCTCAAGGAATTTTTTAAAGTTTCTACCTGAAAATGAAATTAAGATGGTCTAAATAATATTCCATAAACTTCAGTGGCTATTAGGTTTTTTAGTTTGGTAAAGGGAAACCTACAAATTACTATTAGATTTTGGGAAACCCAAGAGCAAATGAAAGACCTAAAATACAAAATATAGCAGGATCATCAATAAGGAAAAACTGGGATAAAAGAATTCATACACTTAATATATTAGTGAATAAAATAAAAAGTTTAGAAATAGGAAATTATATATTCTCACAACTGTGTACATTACTTCTAGATAAAATTGACAGCTGTGCTTTAAAAATATATTTGCA
Organism: Oryx dammah; assembly: GCF_014754425.2. Taxonomy (NCBI): domain Eukaryota; kingdom Metazoa; phylum Chordata; class Mammalia; order Artiodactyla; family Bovidae; genus Oryx; species Oryx dammah. The sequence goes on along the minus strand of NW_024070188.1, from coordinate 44,267,956 downwards.
AGTATGTTGGGGTAAATAAGAAGGATCCATTCTTTGACTTTGAGAAACATCATCAGGAAAAGAACAGATTCATGTTAACAATACTTATAATCGTTAATATATGTAAGTCAAATCATTATGCTGCACATCTTAAACTTACACAAACTCATTTTCCTATTCTCTATTAATAATAATCATGAAAAAAATCATTCTTTCCCATCAATACACCTTTTCTAGGACTGGGGTTATGTAGGCTAAAAAAATGGGTATGGACAGAAGGAGAGTGAGAGGAAAAGAGGAGTATGCAGAGGGAGATTTTCTTCAGATAAGAATATTATGAGAAAAATTCTTTAGCCTCCATCTCTGCACTTTCCCAAGTAAAAAGAAAGTGCAAGAAAAAAAAAAAAAAAACAGTCCAAATCACAATGCAAATAAATACCTATGGTATAGACTAAAATCTCTTTTAACAGTCTACCAGGGGAGAAAAGGATTGCCAAGAGTCATATATGAACACAGGGAAATATCTGTATAATGTATGGCAAAACCAATACAGAATTGTAAAGTAAAATAAAAAATAAATAAATTTAAATATATATATATATATATATATATATATAAATACAGTTAACATTTAATTCTAAATTCAAAGCAGAGGACCAATGGAATTTAAAAGGAGTAGACCTGCTTGGTTATTTCACAGAAATTTCAATATTATCTTACTTCTTCTACTTCCTTTTAATCATCAAAACTCTTTAAGTAAGAAACTTTTTACTTTATCCTTCTAAAAGAGATAGCATGCCCCTTCTTCAAAACAACTACCAGGCCCATTCCGCTGCCCAAAAACATGGGCCAAACCAGTGATGTGTAACTGACTCACAGGAAGCATCTGCTAGGCTGGTTGTCTAAAATTTTCCATAATTTCAAGCTTTGGTTAAACTAGTAGAAAAGTCTACAACATCCTACTATATTCTGCTGTTTTCTACCCTCTACACCTGCTCTTGCTACATACATTTACCTAGGACACTCAGCAGGAAAAAAAAAAGATAAAATAAGCAAAGGCAATTTTTAAAAATATTGCAACCAAACGAATGACCACTTTAATACTGAAAACAGGTGTACACTGAACCAACTTTTCTTGCAGTAGAAAGATTGTTTTGCACATACTGCTGTACTTTTAATAGTTTATATTTACTCAGACACACTTTGAAGATGCTGAATATATTTAATTGGCTGAAAAAAGGACTTTGAATCATAGAAATACCAATGAAGAAAACTTGCTTAATCCAAGCATTTGCCAAGAAAAATGGTTATCATCAAACACATAAGATTCAATAATTATCTGTTTTCTTTGCTGTCTCAGATGTAAAGTGATGCCTACGCTTACTGGAAAAAAAAAATCACAACATCCTGTCTTAACCATCAGTGAGATCCATCAAAGATTCAAGAACAATAATTTCAGGCTTATAAACTGCCTGGTATATTCACCAAACATTAACCATACAGCAGATAATTCTATTAACAGACTAGGACTCATTAATGAAAATAATGGGCTTCCAAGGTGGTGGAGTCACAGGAGATCTGTGTTCTATTCCTGGGTCGGGAAGATCCCCTAGAGAAGGAAAGGGCAACCCACTCTAGTATACTTGTCTGGAAAATTCCATGGAAAGAAGAGCCTGGCAGGCTACAGTCCATGGGGTTGCAAAGAGTCAGACATGACTGAGCAACTGAGCACTTGGATGAAAATCTCATAACACTCAAGAATAATGTTAAGATGAATGTGGAAGCAGTAACGGAAAAAGATTAGTACCTATCTCCCTCAATAATCGAGGTTCCATGGGACACTACGCCCATTTTACCACAGAATCCCCAGCACTCAGCAAAAATACCTGACATACAGTAAATTCTCAATAAATATCTGTTCCACAAACGAGTAAAAACACAACCCAAATCACAACACAACATTGCTAAAACATTCAGTGTAATTTAAACAGGTATAAGAAGTGGTTTTAAATACATTTAATATGCGTATTAAATGTTTAATGAATAGCACAGCTAGGACTTCCTTAGAAGAAAGACTGACTAGCAGGTGCTCTAAAACTGCCATATGAGATGATTTTCTGTAATTCACTGCATAGTATAAGCAGAAGCAAGGAAAAAAGCAATTTTTAAAACCGAGAAATCATTTGTTCCTTGAATTTTTAGTGTGAGATTATACTTCGTCTTCCCTTTTCAGTTTTAGTGAGTTTCCTACTAATGCAGAATACCCACAGAGCTGGAACCTAATCAAGGTACATCACAGTTTTGGACTAAAATTCTTGAATCTATTTCAGAAACAGGGATCTTCCCTTCCTTGCTCACTACTTGATCTCTAGTGGTCAGCAGTGTTGGACACACCATAGGCACTTAGTATTTAATGAATAAATGAATGAATAGGAGGAAACAACAAAAAGACAAATTATAAACTAAATATAAGAAAAACATTTTCTTAGATGCAAAGATTCATAGTTTTTGAAGATTACCATGGTATCGTCCTCTGTTTTCTCCAAGATAGTCAAATCCATTCTTTTGACTCATATTCATATTACAGGCTTGTGAGCTGCATCATATCTGGACACAATACACTCGGCTGGAGGTAACTAGTGTAGAGTAAAGCAGAATGTCAGCCACCCTTAGACGATAGATTAGTGCAATCGAAGACATATGAGATGTTCTGATGGCCACTAGACTCATGCTGAGTTGATTATATCCAAAGTTCAGTTCTCACTGCTCACCTTGCAGGGCTATTAACATTTGACACAGATCACTGCCTTCTCCTTGAAACACTTTCTTTGCTTTCAGAGTATTAAACTCTGAATTTTCCTCCTAACCTCACTGGCCACTCATTCTCTGTCATTTCTGACTGTTCCTCATCACCCGCTGCCCTGGCACTTAGATCTGAACCCTCTTTGTGATTTTAGCTATATTCATTCCATCCATTATCCTATTTAGTTTCATTACTTTAAATTTCACATTTTGCTGATAATTCCAGATTTATATCACTAGCACAGACCTCAGATATGAACTTCAGATTTGTAATATCCAACCATAGGCATTTTAAGCTTAGCATATCCAAAACTGAGTTCCTAATTTTCTCCATACCTGTCCCTCTCATAATCTCCTGCATCTGAATTACTAGCAATTTCATCTTTCCAGTTGCTTAGGTAAAAATGCTCAGAATCACCCTTTTTGTGTGTTTAATCCCTAAGCTTAGTCATGTCCAACTCTTTGCAACTGCGTGGACTTGAGCTCGTCAGGCTCCTCTGTCCATGGGGATTCTCCAGGCACATTACTGGAGTGCGTTGCCATGCCCTTCTCCAGGGGATCTTCCCAACCCAGGGATTGACCCCAGATCTCCTGCACTGCATGCAGATTCTTTATCATCTTGAGCCACCAGGGAAGCAAAGAAATCACCCTTAGTCTTTCTCTTGTTCTCATAGGCCACATTCTAACAGTTTATCTGTGGATTCTATATTCAAAATGTATCCAGACTCTGACCACCACTCCTTACCATTCCATCGCTAATAGTCAAACACAAGCCAATGCCATCTCCTTTCTAGATTACTGCAATAGCCTCCAGAACCTCCTGCTTCCACCCTTGAGCCATTCTTATCCATTTGTAACATTACACTGTTAAAATACAAGTAGGCTGACATCACTCTACTGTTAGAACTCTCCAATGGTATTCCATTTCCATCTAAAGCCAGTGGTTTAAATTGTCTGTAAGGACCAATACAATATCCTCCAATCCCATTAAAGTTCTGGCATCCACTCTACTCTCTTCTACTCATCCACACCTTCTATTACTCTCCTCCCCAGTTGAACTTGCCCAGCCCACTCTTCCCTCAGGGCCTCACACAGATGGTTCTGACTGAAACAGTCTTCTTTCCTTTGATTTTGCTTCTATACTTTACTCAGACTTTTACTCAAATATCATCTCTTAAGAAGCTTTTTCAGATATCCCCTCTGAGATTCTGTTCCTGCCTTTCCTACACTAATTGGACATGCATACTCAGTTACTAAGTCGTGTCCGACTTTTCGTGACCCCATGGACTGTAACCCACCAGGCTCCTCTGTTCAAGGGGATTTTTCAGGCAACAATACTGGAGTGGACTGCCATTTCCTCTTCCTAGAGATCTTTCTGACCCATTGATTGAACTCATGTCTCCTGCATTGGCAGGTGGTTCTTTACCACTGAGCCACCGACACTAATTGGACAGGATCATTTAATTTTTAAATATGGCACACATTTAATTGATTTCTGTTTCACTCTTCATCTCACTCTTACTAGAAGTTTCTAACAGCAGATTGTTTTTTTGTCTATTGCTTTCTCCTAGTACCTAGAAATATGTGTTAAATTTATGTTGTTCGTCTGTTAAGTCACATGTGACTCTTTGCAGCCCCACGGACTTCAGCATGCAAGGCTCCTCTCTCCTTCACTGTCTCCCAGAGTTTGCTCAGATTCATGTCCTTTGAGTCAGTGATACCATCTAACCATGCTAACCACAGAGGTGTGGTCCCCTTCTCCTTTTGCCTCCAATCTTTTCCAGCATCAGGGTCCTTCCCACTGAGTCAGTTTTTTCCCCATCAGGTGAAATTATGATATTCTGAATTTGTGATATGGTGAATATAGATGTTTTCATACTAAAAGAATAAATGAAAGGGTTTTCTCTGGCCACACCACATGGTTGCAGGATCTTAGTTCCTCAACCAGGGATTAGACCCGGCCATGGCAGCAAAAGTACTGAGTCATAACCACTGGGCCACCAGGGAATTCCATGATGAATGTTTTAAGTGAAATTATGTCACCAGTGAATCTTCAACAATCAGCCAGCTGAGAAGAGTTCTGGTGTGATAGAATCCTCACCTCCCTAGAAGTGCACCATACATCACACTACTGACTTATTCTAACTCAAAATAGAGATAAGCTGTTCTTACCTGACTTTATTATCTTTGGATGCCAAGATTTCTCCTAGGACATTAGTTTCTGAGTTATAGCAAATGAAGCAGATTATAGGATCACTATTCACTCTGGGTATTAATTCATTCTCATTACAGAACTCCCATAAAAGCTCCACATAATCAATGTGTCCCCCAAAGCACAAAACTTAAATAACAGGAGAAAGATTCACTGGGGGATTTAGGGAGAAAGATGGTGTGGTCTCCTTAAGCAAACTACATACACATCATGAACAAAACAATACCCTGACTTAGCAATAAAGAATCTGTCTGCCAAAGAAGGAGATGTGGATTTGATACCTGGGTCAAAAGATCCCTGAGAGTAGGAAATAGCAACCCACTCCAATATTCTTGCCTGAAAATTCCCATGGACAGAGGAGCCTGGAGGGCTATAGTCCATGGGGTCACAAAGTCAGACATGGCTGAGTGATTGAGCAGGAGTATGTAACAAAGCAGACAAAGTTAAAATTTCCTAATTTAAAGATAAAATTTAAAAAGGAAAATAAAGGAAATATTTTGGAAAGCAAATCACTGAAGCTGCATTATAAAATCCATGTTCAAAACCATCTTTCATGATCAAAATTAACTTGTAATGATGAAATTGCTCAGTCATACCTGACTCTTCGCGACTCATATACAAAGGACTCTGTACAGTTCATGGAATTCTCCAGGCCAGAAATTTGGAGTGGGCAGCCGTTCCCTTCTCAAGGGGACCTTCCCAATCCAGGGATTGCACCCAGGTCTCCTGCATTACAGGTGGATTCTTTACCATCTGAGTCACCGGGGAAGCCCCAATGATGACACTACAACAGTGAAAGTCTCATCATTTTACTACATGCAGGTAAGTAACTCCTCATGAAAATAGGATTAATGAAGTTAGGTAGTTTATTTTTATTACCATGAACTTTCAACATTTGTCTTCCATCAGAAATTTCATATTTTACTGTCAGATTGAACAAATATCTTTCTTCAAATCTATATTGTAATATTATAACTTAAATATGCTTAATTATGCCTAAGATAAATAACTACAGAGCTTGTCTCTCAAGTTCTGAAGGAGATGTTGGTCACTAAACAATTACCATTTATATTTTAAGCAGGAATAACTGTAACTTTTAATAGTCAATTATCAGTAGTTCTAATTTTGGACAGAAAAGTTTGAAAGGTTTTGTCAATTAACATCCAAGCTAGACCATAAGCAATATTAACATAACTATGGAATTAAATTGTCATTTTTAGATACTGACTTTTAACACTGACTCAATGGACATGAGTTTGACCAAGCTCAGGGAGTTGGTAATGGGCAGGGAAGCCTGGCATGCTGCAGTTCATGGCGTCTCAAAGAGTCCGACATGATTGAGCAACAGAACTGAATTGAACTGAACACAGCAACAGCATATGGTCCAAGAGCTCTTGCAAGAATTTTACTCCACACCTAAAAAAGAATATGAGCGCTGAACTATTAATTATAAATCCTGATATATGTGATTTTTCAAGTACTTTTGCAATATACTTATTCTTTGTAGACTTTTGAAAATAAGTGGACATTTCCCAACATGTACATTCCATACTCTAGAAAGCATGACTGAAGTTAAATAAACTCAGAACTTTTTGGATTTTTTCAAATATCTTTTAGTAATTTTCTCAAGAACTTTTGATAATGTTATATATATAATAATCTTGCTCTATGCATTTTCTACTTCACACAATAGTAACGTGGCAGAACTGGAAAGTAAAATCAGTACAATCAAGCCCTCTCTTCCTTGAGGGCTCCATCTTATTTTTTCCCACTACACTCCACAGTTGAAGTGAAATCAAAAACAAAGATCTCATCTTGTAATGATATAAGCAATTGTATTATTGAATTAAGTCATCGGTAATATAAACTCTCTCATTTTACACTGGCCAAAAGAAAAGCTACATTTTGGAGGGGATGGAGAAAAATGTCACAGTGGGATAAGGAGATGTGATCACTAAGGGAAGCTTGAATAATCCTTATATACAATTGTAAACACAGTAATTAAATTCTTTTCCAAATAATACATAAGCTGGTAATCATGGATAAACTGTTTATCCAAGGCAATCAACAGTATGTTCTTCATGGGCAAAAAAATATATATATTATTCTCTCTCTTCTTCATTAGCTTGGGTATTAAGTGTCAAACATTTATTGACATCTCATCCTGGAAGTTATCTTAGGACTTTTCTTTACACAAACACTTAACCTCAATGTTGAGCATTTCTTAAATGGTTTTACATTAGAAGATTTGTCTGAACATATTCACATTTAAGAGTGGGCATAAAGATCAAACATTTCAATAAAGCATGGCTATTTGAAGAAAAGCCTATAATACTGAAAAGTAAATAGCAACATGGGTATACAGTAAAACTATAACATCTTCAGTTCAGTTCAGTTGCTCAGTTGTGTCCAACTCTTTGCGACTCCATGAATCGCAGCATGTCAGGCCTCCCTGTCCATCACCAACTCCCAGAGTTCACTCAAAGTCGTGTCCATCGAGTCAGTGATGCCATCCAGCCACCTCATCCTCTGTCGTCCCCTTCTCCTCCTGCCTCCAATCCCTCCCAGCATCCAATGAGTCAACTCTTCACATGAGGTGGCCAAAGTACTAGAGTTTCAGCTTTAGCATCATTCCTTCCAAAGAACACCCAGGACTGATCTTAGAATGGACTGGTTGGATCTCCTTGCAGTCCAAGGGACTCTCAAGAGTCTTCTCCAACACCACAGTTAGGTATATATAACTTTTGGCAAAGAATGAATAAATCAGAATACTACAAATAAGGAATTTCACTGTATTTTAGGAGAAGTAAACAGAGATGGCCTAGTAATTTTTCCTCTAGTTTTATTTCTCATGCAGCACAGTCACATCACTATAATAAAACCATGCTATCTAAGATTTCCATGGATATCATTCTAGCTATTGGGTTGGCCAAAAAGTTCATCTAGCCAACCCAATAAATCCAAATGTCTTACTTAGTTTTCTCCACCCATAAACACATTTTGAATTCTGCAACTCTTTAACATGTTCCTTCCTGAAACATAAAGATTACATCTTTAGCTAAAAATGAATATAAAATGCATGCCCTGGAACTCCTTCAAATCATAGACGTAAGCCTCTTCTTTCTTTCAGAACTCACTTTGAAACAGAATTTCCTTCTGGAATGCATATGAGATTCATTTATGTGTGCACGTAAACATTTTTTCAAAGAAATGATCATGAACAGTTGAAGAAATAATCTGTATAACTGAGAAAAAATAATTTTTTCATTTGAAATATACAAACAATTGAGTCAACTGTGCTTTTTCACCCAATAAACTTCTCAATATAATTTGTGTATCTGTGACAAATATCAGCAACTTCTTTATACATTTGTTTAGTTTGTAGATTAATTATTTTTGTTAGTCCCAAAGTATCCACAAGCAGCTACTGAATGAAGAGGATTTCATTAAATCAACTCTCTGTTTTAAGGGAAACATAGACAACTCTAAGTCATATTTATTCACAGAGTTCAATTAAATAGAAATAATATATTAAAATCTAATTAGTGATATCTATTTTAATACACAAATAAAATAGAAAAATTTATCAGGTTGGCCAAAACGTTCATTCAGATTTTTCCATAACATCTTCAGGAAAAATCAACGAGTTTTTGCCCAGCCCAATATTTTATCAGTGAAAAATGAGGGAAATTAAGAGGTACAAACTTCCAGTTATAAAATGAATGAGTCACAGAAATGAAATGCACAGTGTGGAGAACATAGTAAAGAATAGCATGGCATCTTTGTATGGTGAGGAAAGTGGTTGGTTCAATGATGCAAACTTTTGGTTACAAGATAAATAAGCATGTACAACATGATCAGTATATTTAACACAGCTCTATGTTATATATAAAAGTGAAGAGAGTAAATCTAAAGAGTTCTCATTATAGGGAAACTTGTTTTCTTTTTACTTTATATCTATAGTGAATAATCACTAAACTTACTGTGGCAATCATTTTATGATGTATATAAGTCAAATCATTAAGTTGCTGTACACTCTAAACTCATACAGTTCTGCATGCCAATTATATCTCAATAAAACTGGAAGAAAATAAATCTGCTTTCTCAAGAAGTATGTATTTTTCATTTACTACATGTCTTACACTTTTAGATGCATGACCATAAAAAATGTGTTGAATAAGAGTTCTTAAGAATATTCTCACAGAACTAGATTCATGGAATCTTTACAGTGAAGTTCAGTGGACGTGGTCGGAGCTGAGGAGTGAAAACAAACAAAGCAAAAACTAAAAATTAATGAATAAAAATCTCTATATTTTCCAATATAATTGGAAAATTAATAAATTAGTGATAATGTTCATAAAATATATACTTAACTAGATATTATGACTCCTCTTACCCTCATTGGCAAGTTCCATCTCTGCTAACTGGCTCTGACTATAAAGAGAATGAATGAATGGTTATTTACAGGGGAGCCTTGGCAATCTTTCCTCTGTATGAACTTTTATAAATACTGCAAATTCCATTTCTTATAATATAAGCTAAGTGGCTTATATTTTTATTATATGCAGTGTTTACACAGGAACTAAATTACACTGTAACTTTGATGAAGTTAAATTTTTGTGCTACAGTGTAATATTCTTGTTCATGGCAAAAAGTAAACAAGTTCATAAATACATTAATATTGTTTATGTGCACCTTCTATTAATACACTTCCTAAAGGCAAAAGAGATGTTTCAGAAAAATGCCTTAACTTTTCAATACACTTAAGTAAAAAAAAAATTATTTACATTATGTTTGAATTTCAAATTTTCAAAGAAACAGATGTGATCAACAATGTGATCTGGCAAAGATTTAAAGCAATCAAATTATGTAAAGTTTTAATTTAAACATAAAATATCCTACTTTAAGATTATCAAAATAATAGAAACTAATTTTATATTTCTACTTACATAAATTTTATATTTCTAGAGATAAGTCTTTGACCTGCATACGTAACAGCTACAATTTGAAATGCGGGAGACCTGGGTTAGATTCCTGGGTCAGGAAGATCCCCTGGAGAAGGCAATGGCAATCCTCTCCAGTATTCTTGCCTGGAGAATCCCATGGACAGAAGAGCCTGGCGGGCTACAGTCCATGGGATCACAGAGTTGGACACGATAGAGCCACTAACACACACACAGTTTGAAACATTTTCCAATTACTAGAGAGCAAATTTAACACATAATGTTTGAAAAAATGTCCAAAGAAGTATGTTAAATGTTACCATGGCTATTACTCTGGGTAGAAATCTGTATCCTTGTGGGTTTTCCATGCATTATAACTAGGATATTCTGAATCAAATTCACAAATATGAAGGTTAAAAGTGTAATGCAAATCCATTTCACTCCCTGGATTCCATGAATGTATTCGCATGTTATATACGTTTACATTTAATCTAAAAGTAGTATACAGACTGTGATGTGTAGACTCTATTTAGAAAATTTCCAGTATGTCTATGCATCATGTTTAGTAGGATGGAATTTTTCTCTAGAAATAAACCAACAAACCTCAAAACTCAAGAACAGGAAGGAATAATATAACCTAGGAGGTAAGAGGATGGGCCATAGTCTGACCACATCATCTGGGGCCTTATTACCTGGGGCAATTTGCTCAATTTTCCCCGGCATTCTGAATAATAACACATTCCTCAGAAAACTAGGGGAGTCAATAAAATGTTAGCAGGCAGGACTGAATCCCTAAATACCTTTCATGTAACTCCAGTCTTACTTTTTCTATGTCTCAAAATATAAGGGGCGGGGGTACTCAAGCAATATTATAAAAATTCTGTCTACGTCTGTTTTTAGTATTAGAATGAAGTGAGGTTTTTCATCCTGAGTAAAGCATAACCATTTACATGTGTGATATATTATCTGTCTAGGATTGTAATATAAGCTTTTTGGTCTCACCAAACCTGGGACATGAATTCTATTTAAGATTTTACAATTTCATTGGTATTTACATTCTAATTTCAAAGGATTAGTTAAGGTTCTGGGTGTCATTAGGAACATAAGGAATTACTTAAACATAAGCAATGACATAATTTACTTAAAAACGCACCTGTGTTTTGTGTCAGAGCCCATAAGAAAAGATACAGAGTACTAAGATAAAGGGGGAAAAGGGAAAAAAAAAATTGTTGGACCCATAAGTTCACCTATAATTTAGTGATCTTATGATAATCATCCACAGTTTTTGTTTTTTAGGAGAGCTGGAAACTAATTATAGTTTCTCAATTCATATTACAATAATTTCTTACTGAAATATGAGTCACTATAAGTTACATAATTTTCCTTTGCATTTGGTGAAAACTTAGAAAGAAACTATTTAGCTGTCTAATAATTTAAAAGAGATTATTAAGATTCAAAGCACTCTTGGGAAAACCCTCTTAGTCATCTCTTCACAGTCTACAGATTTGGCAGTATGGAGGTCTGAACATATCTATCCAGGACATGAAAGATGAATGAGGCAGCTTTTTCTCTATAACCTAGAAAAGAGGCCCATGTATTATCTTTGCTACCCAATATAAACTGAATAAAGTCTAATTGTGATTTATCTATTTTTAAAAGTGGACTTAAAGTAGTAACATAAAAAGGAAAAAATGTAAAAAGTTTATGTAGTGTACTGAGTACCAAAACACTCAAGCCTTTCAACTACTATAAGCCTTTTAACATGAGAGAGAAAACTACAGCCACTGCATAACTTCATTTACAACACTGCTCTTGATTCTTAAGATGGCTCAGAGAATATTCCTTGCACTCTCCTCCGTGAGTTTAGCTTCAGTAAACCATGCAAGTGCAAACAAACATGAAAGTTTCAGATCCTACTCATATGCTGCACATTACAAACTATTTGATACAGTGTTCCTACCACTTTGAAAGCCCAGCAGTGAGTCAAATGGATAAGTATACAAAACCTTTTATACCTTGTAAGAACAGGAAAAATAGTTTTCCTCGTCACCAGCTCCAATAGCAACTATCCATCCAGCAGCCAAGAGTAATCTCTTGCTTTGCATGGCATCATTCTTCCAATTTAAAAATTTTACCATAAATCTGAAGGGTGCTAAGAGTTATATAAATTAAATCCCCTTTAAAAAACATTATAGAAAAGTAAGGGAATAAAACAGAGAAGCTTCTATCAGCTAACTTGTTCCTTTGTTAGGCATCCATAGGGCTACGAGTAGTTATGAAAAAGGTATGAGTGAACTAACTTTAAAGGAGTAATTAAAAGTGACTGATGATGTGGTTTTGCTGTATTGGACTGAAGGCACATTAGCTACAGTGAGAATTTTCACAGAAAAGTACATTACACAACAGAAGAGTGTACTGCTGCTTTGCTTTCAAATCTACAATGTCAAATCCCCCTTTTCTCCCCTGGGAGACTGACCCAAAACATTTAAGAAAGATCCTCAAGGATAAGATTGCTTAATAATGCAAAGATTACTCGTGATCAAAAGCAAGATTCCAGTGACTGCACACCATTTCCAAAAGGTCAGAATCACAAGATCTTAGTGTGAGTGTATTTACACATTGGCTGAATAAGGCTGTAACAAAAGACTATTTTTGTTCTTTAGAATACAGATTAGAAATGAGACCTACTTTTCTGTGGGTAGTTCTCTGACCAATTCCCTCCTTAGAAAAAGTTACTTTTAAAATATAAAATCAGTCTGGACATAGTGATGCTCTTTATTTAAGAGAATTTTGAAGTACCGGAAGGAAAGAAAATCTTGCTTTGAAAGGTCTCAAACACCTACTTTTAAAAACCACTCATGCATATTTGTATAAATGTAGTCAGTCGATAATTGAAAATTTTCTGTCACAGATGGCTAGCAGGAAAAGAAAATATCCCAATATTTTTCCATATCAAACAGGACAGTATCACAGACAAGTCTGTTGTTTTCCTCACCACTGATCTCAGACCTGCAGCTCTCAAGTCAGATGTATGTTAAGAAAGAGAAGTAAATATCACAGGATGGAAAAAAAACAGCGGCATCCTAGAGGCAAAGAAATGAATTCTCAGGGAACAACCTATTCTTTGTTCGCCATATATGACTCTTGTGACATTGGGATCGCGGTTTCCTATCGTAGCCTTTTTTTTCTTTCTTCTGTACCTAGCTACTACTGCTCACCACCAAATCAAACAGTAGCATGAAAGACAGGAAGGAGAGAGAAAAAGGCAAGAGGACAGGGTGTATGGAAAAGAGGAGAAAAAAGGAAAACCATGTCAAACAGTTATAAAACTCCAGGCCAGGACGCCCAAGAATATTGTCATGTTGCTAGAAATACCCATCAACAGCCCCTGGAGGTAGAAATGGCAAAGGTAGACTAGGACTTTCTGGGGTAAAGGTCAGCCTGGAACTTCTGTCATATAATTCCTATAATGCATGTGCAAAGTCATGTCTTCCTTCCTCTTTCTTCTTTTATCTTGTATTTTACATCTTTTAGTTTTCTAATTCTTGCATTCCCCCCTCCACCCCCACCCAGGTAGTCTGCAGTAATCTAATCGAGGGGTGTGCACAAAAATGTGTATTCAGGGGCTCACGGTTTAGCTAAAAGAGAAGGAACCACCGGAAAAATAGAAATCAATCAAATATAGCAAATAAGAGAACCATTTTCAGATACTTAGAAATTCTATACCATATCTGAAGCAGTGAAATTCAGCTTTCTCTCCAAGTGATATTTCTCCTATTCCCAGTTTGCCATAAATGAGCTTAAACTTCAAATACAGATGTTTCCAGGTTTTTAAAATTTCTTCAAAGCTTTCAACCATATCTGAATATTAAGTAATCAATACAAAATAAGTCATTTTAATTCTCCTATCATTTTATGAAGATGGATACTAATATCTTTTAAAAATATAACTAAAGATTATTGATCTTTAGAATACTTTCAATTTGTTTCTATAAAATCATTCTTTTCTAGCTTTATATTATCTTACCCTCAAAATACAATATAAATTGAGCCTAAAAGTGGATGATCCCTGTATTCTGATGGAGTAGTAAATTATATATAGTTATAATATCTCTATATATCTAGAAAATTAAATTTTATGTTTAATTAAATTTCAAAAACATATTCAATTTTAACACTGAAGCTGCTTCTGCTAGGTCACTTTAGTCATGTCTGACTGTGACCCTATGGACCCGTAGCCCTCCAAGCTCCTCTGTCCATGGTATTCTCCAGGCAAGAATACTGGAGTGCGTTGCCATCCTCTCTTCCAGAGGATCTTCCTGACCCAGGGATCGAACTTGCACATCCAGAGGCTCCTGGCTCCTGCATTGCAGGCAGACTCTTTACCGCTGAGCCACCAGGGAAGACTTTTAACATTGATACCGAACATCATTTTCTAAAAGTAAAATAATACGAAAACTGGCAATAAAAATAGATTTTTAATTTTTTGTGAGACAATATATTATAAATTCAAAGCTCATTTTATGAAATTGATTATATCTAATGCATCTCTTATTAATTCCTTGAATTTTCTGAACTATGATGATTTTGTCCAGAAACAGGTTTTTTAAAATATCTTTTCTTTTGTAGGTCTGACTACTGAGAGGACTATATATTGGGAGAATAAAGTCAACATTAATTTGTATTATAATCAGCATTATTTTACTAATTTTTTCTAAGAATGTGCTTTGCTAAAGTTAAATTTACAGCACAGTATTCCATTCTAGTATATCAACAGCACTAAATGACAACTGCAGTGTTTTAATTTTATAAAACTTTTTCACATAATGCTTCACATAATACTTGTTTAACTACTAAGATAAAGAGATTGTATTAATTGCACAAAGTCAAAAAGCAACTTGTATAGTATGGAGTCAAACATTCAGATTCTAAATCTATCATTCTAAGTCAAACTAATCTGATATCTTTTAAGTCTATCTCTACATGCATTATTATACAGAAACTGATTTTACTTTGATATCTGTATTGACTCTGTAAACAGCCTAAGCAATAAATATTTTTGGTAAATCAATGTACTGAAAAAGATCAACATCTAAGACTGCACAGAAGAAAAGCAAAATAACTCTGATAGAATGTTTCAGTTAACAAATTATCCCTAAATTCTAAGCCAGATTCTATTGATTTACTATATGATGCTATATAAGCAGTCTTTCTCATTTAAGTCTCACTTCCTTTATCTGTGAACATTAATTATGTTTGTTATATTCTAGTTCAAAATGCTGCTACAGGGAACAATAATAACTACTGAAAAATACAACAGTAAAGAATCCACCTGCAATTCAGTAGACCTGGGTTCGATCCTTGGGTTGGGAAGATCCCCTGGGGGAGGGCATGGCAACCCATTCCAGTATTCCTCTCTGGAGAATCTCCATGGACACAGCTTGGTGGGCTAGAGTCCATGGGGTTACAAAAAGTCGGACAGAGCTAAGTATCTAAACACATGCACACACACACAAATCATCTTGAATCAAAAATGCCAAAAAGAAAATAAATGTAAGGAGAAATGTTAAAAAGCCATGAGCTCTTTGATTAGCTATTAATATTTACGAGGAAATATAACTGGTAAGGGACAATATATACCTAATTATCAGGGGCATTTATGTTAATAGTATATTCATAAAGGGAATAATTTCTTTTAAAATGTCTAATATGAATTCATACATATTCATATTATATATTATGTACATACATGGGTGTGCATGTGTGTATATATATATAGATGTACACAGACACACACACACTCTACTGAGGAACTGACAATAGTGAACCATTCAGTAGCAAATATCCCTGCCAATTTAAATTCTGAGTTAAGCTCTCTTGTATCTTATAAGCATAATTGTGAACATATATAACTGAAATAGATTAAACTGAATTATTTGGTAAAATGGTAAAATGTTTTGGTAAAATGTTACTTACTATATGGTAAATGATAAAATGTTGCTATATACTCTTACAATTGAAAAAAAAAGAAGGCATTTCTAAATGACAAGGGTAACTAATACTTGGATAAAAAAATACTATGCAATTTTTGCAAAGTGATGTTATATGCTTTAGGAATCCATATATAATATGTATTCCATTAAAATGTGTTCAACTATCTGTCTCAAGAACAAAGGGTCAGATTAAAGTTACGTATTAAGAATAGTTACATATTAAAAAATAGGCTTTTTTTTCTGTGGAGTTTGGCTTGATGGCAAAATACTTACGAATTCAGCCGTAACTATAGTCTTGAGATATATGGTATGAATTTGTGAGAGGCGTCAGGGTAAGTGGCAGAGGTGTATACAATTAACCATAGAGAGGTGATAGTAGAAGTTGGAGAGGTACTCATCCTTTTTCCTCACTATCATCAGTCCATAGTTTCGAAAATATCTTACTGTGTAAATATTATAACCTATTTAGTCTACAAAAGATTGAACGGCCTTCTCTTCTACTAATCAGGCAATCTAAGGCTTAAAAAATTGTCAGATATTTACATCAGTTTCAAAAAGGCAGCTGATCTATTTACACTATATTTTAATTTGATTTTCAAGAAGCTCCCAGTGTTTTTTGTAATGTCTTCAGAGGAGAGAAGCAAAAAGCTGTATTCCCTATAAACATAATTTCCAAATTACAAAATCATAAAGCACATTGAAAATTTTTGCACTAGATTTAAAACAAGACTATAACAGAAAGGCAAATAACATATTTCAGAATTATTACACATATGTATATAAGTAACTTGGTAAGATCATTGAACTCTGGCATTAACTGATATAAGTAATTAAAGAATGAAGATTATCAAAATCAAAAGATAGGGAACACATAAAAGATGAGCTATTTGTTAATTCAAAATAAAGAAAACTGTTGAAAAGTATATGACTAAATATAAAGCAGGATAATTGTGATTCTAATTTTGATTTAATCATCTTTTAACTAAATATTCACCTAAATTCATATAAACCTTAAATTCAGAAAAGAACACTCTTAAGTTTAGGTGGTAACTGTGGCAAATTTACACCAGCAGATTGATACAGATGTTAGCTATAGCTAACAGTTTAGCACAGCTCCACCACATACGAAATGACATGCAGATTGGCTACACCTAAAAGTGAAGGCTTTCATGATCATAGTAATCTACAGGCCTCATTAAATATGGAAGTGTACTTTTGATGTCAAATATAATTTAATCACAATATCTAAGGGGAAAAAAAAAAAAAAAGAAAGAAACCTTTCTGAGACACAGTTCCAGGATTTGGAAGGCTCCAGATCTCTTTCAGGGTCTGCCTGGTTAAAAAGACCCAAGACCCATTCAAGCACACATAATTCAAGAGGCCTGCCTGCCAGCAATAAAGACCGAAATTGGATACTTGGTGAGATTAATTACCTAGATAGGGCTTGATAATGCAAGTCAAATGGGAATGTAATTAAAGTGCACCTTCCATGAAAATTATTCATTGCTGATGGATCAGGTGACAGATAAATCAAAAGGCATTTTAAAAAAGCCTACAGGTTAACTTGAAGTAAGTCTTTCCTCTTTATAAAACTGTAATCACAGGTGTGGAATTCATTCTTGCTGGCCTATCCTCATCATGATACCATAAGACAAAAAGGGAGATTGTAGTGCAATCTATTAGAAACAGAAGCCAATAGAAAAACCATTAGGATTATAGTTACAAACAAAAGGTCAGCTAGATTTGGAGCTGGTTGGCTGGCAGCTTTTCAGAAGAGAGTATTATTCTATGTTCCTACTATAATGGGGATGCAACCATAAAAGAACAAGCGATGAATGAATAAGCTGACTAGTCCCCAGGGTGCAATTCCTACAGATGAAAGGCATGCTGGGGTAATCAAACAGAGTTATAAATTAGATAAATCAAATAGCATAAGATGTATTTTACATCACCATTATTAAATAAAGTCTTTCTGGATGTGTTGTTAATGCTTTACTGTCAATACATTTATTTACAGTCTAAGAACAATTTTAAAAAAAAAGACTGTTTTATAACAACAATCAGGGTAATTTCAGTTACCTAGAGGGATTATTAAATCTGATTTCTACTTTGACTTCTTTTAGGTATGCTTATTACATACCTAAAAGAAGATAGATGAAGCAAAATGTCAATTAAATGACAGTTACTGAAAAATATGGTTTTACATGTTACTCATTTGTTTAACTAATGAACACATTTTGCATTTATTGATCTGTATAAAGAAACTGCATGATAGTTTTCTTGTCTACAACAACAAACATAAAGCTGAACAAGAAACCATGTTATCTAGTAGAATGCACATGCAATTTGCAAAAACAATCAATTGCTCTCAGAAAAAAGAACAGCATAAATGTTGAAAGACTTTGGTGTATGAAAATCTTTAAATAACAATGTAAATATTGATTTACTATTATAAATCCTGAAAAAATTGTGTAGCTTCCCCCAAATTTTCACTTTCTATTTTATTTGAGCTTGAAAAAAGACAGAATTTGAATTCAAATTCTCTTCAAAAATCCATTCATTCCATTATCACATAAAAATATCCTTCAAATTAAAAGACAGTTAAAATAATTTTAAAAAACCTATTTTGTACTATTACCTTCAGGAAATTAAAAGATTCCTCATAAATACTCTAACCTGATTCTAAGAAAGTACTATATCTAAAGTTGCTTTAAATAAAAACAAATATTACATAGTAGCTCTTTCTACATGTGAAAAATTGGAAGGAAAAAAATTCATAGGCAAAGACACAATAAGATTTTAGATATGTAAATCTGATACACAGGGCCTGTTTTTGTTTGAAGTGCTATAAGTGAATGTATAAAAATACATCTGTTGGAGAATTATCTGTTTATAGTTCTCCATTCCTAAAGGTTACTGATTAAAATTGAAAACAGGCATGGCAAACATCCAATGCATTTTATCAGGAGACACTGTTCTTTTATGTTCCCTGCAGGTTCCAGTTAGTAACTTAATCCCAACCACACTATAAAGTAAACTGTTCATGATTTGTCAGATTAGCTGATGCTTGTCCAGAAAAATGATCCAAAAAAAGAGTCACCAGGACACCATAATTAAGATCCATTCATCCATTTCATCCCTGGATTGAAGAAAATAATGAAACATCAAAGTAGTCAGAAGACAGTGTAAAAGAGGTCAGTTGGTATCTTTTCAAACATAACACCAGTATTTAATGCAGCAGATGCATAAGACGATACTTACAAAGTATAACACCCAAAGTTTGGTGAAAGAGCATCATAGATTTCTGTTTGTTGCCTATGTAATTTTTAAAGATAAAAGAAATGTGACTCAAAATAAAAGGTGAGAGATTCGTATTATCATACAGAAAAATAGAAAAAGTTCCCAAACTTTTTAAGGGGTTTTCTCCCATTTTTATAGATGAGCCACACCCAGATCTGCTGCACCCAGAGCCCCACCCCTGTGGCAGGCCACTGCAGTAGACTTGGGGGTGGCATAAGCCTTCTTGGAAGAGGTCACCATTAACCTCACTACAGAGCCACCAGAACTTACACAGGACTGGAGAAATGGCCTCTTGGAGGGCACACACACACAAAAACTTCTGCATACCAGGACCGAGGAGAAAGGAGCAGTGATCCCACAAGAGACTAAGCCAGACTTGCCTGTGAGTGTCCAGGACTCTGGCAGAGGCCTGAGTAGGCAGGGGAGGGGCCCTGAGGGCAGCAGTGAGTCCACATCACCTTCATCACCTCCACCATAGTTTGGTCTCACATCAAACAACAGAGAGGGAGCACAGCCCTGCCCATCAACAGAAAACTAGATTAAAGATTTACTGAGCATGGCCTCACCCATCAGAACAAGACCCAGTTTCACCTTCAGTCTCTCCCATCAAGAAGCTTCCATAAGCCTCTTATCTTTATCCCTCAGAGGGCAGAAACAATGAAAACCACAATCACAGAAAACTAATCAAATGGATCACATGGACCACAGCCTTCTCTCACTCAATGAAACTATGAACAATGCCCTATAGGGCCACCCAAGATGGACAGATCATGGTGGAGAGCTCAGACAAAACATGGTCCACTGGAAAAAGAAATGGCAAACCACTTCAGTATTCTTGCCTTGAGAGCCCCATGAACAGTATGAAAAGGCAAAAAGATAGGACACTGAAAGATGAACTCCTCAGGTCAGTAGGTACCCAATATGCTACTGGAGAAGAGTGGAGAATTAACAACAGAAATAATGAATACACACAGCCAAAGTAAAAACAACACCCAGTTGTGTATGTGACAGGTGATGGAAGTCAAGTCCAATGCTAATACAAAATATATATATATTGCATAGAAGCTGGAATGTTAGGTCCAAGAATCAAGATAAATTGGAAGAGGTCAAAAAGGAGATGGTAAGAGTGAACATCGACATTTTAAGAATCAGTGAACCAAAATGGATGGGAATGGGAGAATTTAATTTAGGTAACTATTATATCTACTTCATTATTAACTAATAAACCACTTCAGCATTCTTGCCTTGAGAACCCCATGAATAGTATGAAAAGGCAAAATGATAGGATTCTGAAAGAGGAACTCCCCAGGTCATTAGGTGCCCAATATGCTACTGGAGATCAGTGGAGAAATAACTCCAGAAAGAATGAAGGGATGGAGCCAAAACAAAAACAATACCCAGTTGTGGATGTGACTGGTGATTGAAGCAAGATCCAATGCTGTAAAGAGCAATATTGCTTAGGAACCTGGAATGTCAGGTCCATGAATCAAGGCAAATTGGAAGTGGTCAAACAGGAGACGGCAAGAGTGAACATCGATATTCTAGGAATCAGCGAACTAAAATGGACTGGAATGGGTGAATTTAACTCAGATGACCATTATATCTACTACTGCAGGCAGGAATCCCTCAGAAGAAATGGAGTAGCCATCATGGTCAACAAAAGAGTCCGAATGCAGTACTTGGATGCAATCTCAAAAATGACAGAATGATCTCTGTTCATTTCCAAGGCAAACCATTCAATATCACAGTAATCCAAGTTACCCCAACCAGTAACACTGTGGAAAATTCTGAAAGAGATGGGAATACCAGACCACCTGACCTGCCTCTTGAGAAACCTATACGCAGGGCAGGAAGCAACAGTTAGAACTGGACATGGAACAACAGACTGGTTCCAAATAGGAAAAGGAGTATTATTGTCACCCTGCTTATTTAACTTATATGCAGAGTACATCATGAGAAAGGCTGGGCTGGAAGAAGCACAAGCTGGAATCAAGATTGCTGGGAGAAATATCAATAACCTCAGATATGCAGATGACACCACCCTTATGGCAGAAAGTGAAAGGAACTAAAAAGCCTCTTGGTGAAAGTGAAAGAGGAGAGGGAAAAAGTTGGCTTAAAGCGCAACATTCAGAAAACGAAGATCATGGCATCTGGTCCCATCACTTCATGGCAGATAGATGGGGAAACCGTGGCAATGGTGTCAGACTTTATTTTTGGGGGCTCCAAAATCACTGCAGATGGTGACTGCAGCCATGAAATTGAAAGACGCTTACTCCTTGGAAGGAAAGTTATGAGAAACCTAGATAGTATATTCAAAAGCAGAGACATTACCTTGCCAACAAAGGTCCGTCTAGTCAAGGCTATGGTTTTTCCAGTGGCCACGTATGGATCCGAGAGTTGGACTGTGAAGAAAGCTGAGTACCGAAGAATTGATGCTTTTAAACTGTGGTGTTGGAGAAGACTCCTGAAGAGTCCCTTGGACTGCAAGGAGATCCAGTCCATTCTAAAGGAGATCAGCCCTGGGTGTTCTTTGGAAGGAATGATGCTAAAGCTGAAATTCCAGTACTTTGGCCACCTGATGCGAAGAGTTGACTCATTGGAAAAGACTCTGATGCTGGGAGGGATTGGGGGCAGGAGGAGAAGGGGACTACAGAGGATGAGATGGCTGGATGGCCGCACTGACTCAATGCACGTGAGTTTGAGTGAATCCCGGGAGTTGGTGAGATACAGGGAGGCCTGGCATGCTGCGATTCATGGGGTTGCAAAGAGTTGGACATGAATGAGCGACTGAATTGATCTGAATTATATCTACTACTGTGGGCAACAATCCTTTAGAAGAAATGGAATAGCCCTCATAGTCAAAAAAAGAGTCCAAAATGCAGTACTTGGGTGCAATTTCAAAAATTGACCGAAGGATCTCCGTTCATTTCCAAACCATTCACTATCACAGTAATCCAAGTCTGTGCCTCGATCAGTAACACTGAAGAAATTGAAGTTGAACGGTTCTATGAAGACCTACAGGACCTTCTAGAACTAATACCAAAAAAGATGTCCTTTTCATTATAGTGGACTGGAATGCAAAAGTAGGAAGTCAAGAGGTACCTGGAGTAAATTTGGTCTTGAGTATAAAATGAAGTCAGGCAAAGGCTAACAGAGTTTTGCTAAGAGAATGCATTGGTCATGGCAAACACCCACTTCTAACAACACAAGAGGAGACTTGACACATGAACATCCCCAGATGTTCAATACTGAAATCACCCTGATTATATTCTTTGCAGCCAAAGATGGAGAAGCTCTATACAGTCAGCAAAAACAAGAATGGGAGCTGACTGTGGCTCAGATCATGAACTCCTTATTCCCAAATTCAGAGTTAAATTGAAGAAAGTAGGGAAAACCACTAGACTATTCAGATATGACCTAATCAAATTCCTTATGATTATACAGTAGAAGTGACAAATAGATTCAAGGGATTAGATCTGTTAGAGTGCCTGAAGAACTAGGGATACACACCCGTGGTGGATTCATGTCAATGTATGGCAAAACCAGTACAGAATTGTAAAGTTAAAAAAAAAAAAAAAAAAGAACTAGGGATAGAAGTTCATGATATTGTATAGGAGCCAGGGATGAAGACCAGCCCCAAGAAAAAGAAATGCAAAAAGGCAAAATGGTTGTCTGACAAGCTCTTACAAATAGCTGAGAAAAGAAGAGAAGCTGAAGGCGAAGGAGAAAAGGAAAGATATACTCATTTGAATGCAGAGTTCCAAAGAATAGCAAGGAGAGATAAGAAAGCCTTCCTCAGTGATCAATGCAAAGAAATAGAGGAAAACAACAGAATGGGAAAGACTAGAGGTCTCTTCAAGAAAATTACAGATACCAAGGGAATATTTCATGCAAAGATGGGCACACTAAAGGACAGAAATGGTACTGACCTAACAGAAGAAGAGGTGACAAGAATACACAGAGGAACTATATAGAAAAGATCTTTATGACCCAGATAATTACTATGGTATGGTCACTCAACTAGAACCAAACATCCTGGAATGTGAAGTCAAGTGGGACTTAGGAAGCATCACTATAAACAAAGCTAGTGGAGGTGATGTAATTCCCATTGAGCTATTTCAAATCCTAAAAGATGATGCTGTGAAAGTGCTGCACTCAATATGTCAGTAAGTTTGGAAAACTCAGCAGTGGCCACAAGACTGGAAAAGGTCAGTTTTCATTCCAATCCCAAAGAAAGGGAGTGCCAAACAATGTTCACACTATCGCACAATTCCACTCATCTCACACACTAGCAAAGTAATGCTCAAAATTCTCCAAGCCAAGCTTCAACAGTATGTGACCCGTGACTTCCAGATGTTCAAGCTGGATTTAGAAAAGGCAGAGGAACCAAAGATGATTATTGCCAACATCTGCTGGACTATCAAAAAAGCAAGAGAGTTCCAGAAAAACATCTACTGCTTTATTGACTACGTCAAATCCTTTGACTGTGTGGATCACAACACACTGTGGAAAATTCTTTAAGGGATGAGAATACCAGACCACCTACCTGCCTCCTATATACAGAGAAATCTGTATGCAGGTCAAGAAGCAACAGTTAGAACCAGAACTGGAACAACAGACTGGTTCAAAATCGAGAAAGGAGTTATATCAATGCTGTATATTGTCATTCTGCTTATTTAACTTATATTCAGAGTACATCATGTGAAATGCCTGGAATCATGTGAAGCATAAGCTGGAATCAAGATTGCCAGGAGAAATATCAATAACCTCAGATACGCAGATGACACCACCCTTATGGCAGATAGTAAGAACTAAAGAGCCTCTTAATGAAAGTGAAAGAGGAGAGTGCAAAAGTTGGCTTAAAACTCAACATTCAGAAAACTAAGATAATGACTTCTGGTCCCATCACTTCACAACAAATAGATGGAGAAACAATGAAAATAGTGAGAAACTTTATTATTGTGGGTTCCAAAATTACTGCAGATGCTGACTGCAGAAATGAAATTAAAAGACGTTTACTCCTTGGAATAAAAGTTATGACCAACCTAGACCACAAAATAAAAAGCATAGACATTACTTTGCCAACAAAAGTCTGTCTAGTCACATCTAGTATGGATGTGAGAGTTGGACTATAAAGAAACCTTAGCGCTGAAGAATTGATGCTTTTGAACTGTGGTGTTGGAAAAGACTCTTGAGCGTCCCTTGGACGGCAAAGAGATCAAACTGGTCAATCCTAAAGGAAATCAGTCCTGAATATGCATTGGAAGGACTGATGCTAAGCTGAAGCTCCAATACTTTGGCCACCTGATGTGAAGAACTGATTCACTGAAAAAGACTCTGATGCCAGGAAAGACTGAAGGCAAGAAGAGGAGGACAACAGAAGATGAGATGGCTTTGTGGCATAACCAACTCGATGGACATGAGTTTGAGCAAGCACTGGGAGGTGATGATGGACAGGGAAGACTGGCGTGTTGTATTCCAAAGGGTCTCAAAGAGTTGGACACGACTGGGTGACTGAACTAAACTATAAATGAGCACACGATATGGTGCATGATTTTAAATCTCTGAGGAAAGCGAAGAAACTAGGGAGAAAAAGAACTACAAAAACCAAACATAAAATATAGCTATACATATACAGCTATATATACTTTATGCAAAGGAAACATAGAAAGTGAAATTGTTAGTTGCTCAGTTGTGTCCGACTCTTTGCAACCCCATGGACTGTAGCCTGCAAGGCTCCTCTGTCCATGGAATTCTCCAGGCTCCAATACTGGAATAGGTAGCCATTCCCTTCTCCAGGGGATCTTCTACACCCAGGGACTGAACCTGGGTCTCCTGCATTGCAGGCAGATTCTTTATCATCTGAGCCACCAAGGAAGCCCCCCCCCCAAAAAAAAAGATTTATAATTAAGAATTATTCTCTATTAAGAATGGTAATAAATACATGAGAAAGTGAAATTGTTAGTTGCTTAGTCAGTCTGACTGTTTGCAACCCCATAGTCTGTCCATGGAATTTTTTAAGCAAAAATACTGGAGGGAGTTGGGAGTTGCCATTCCCTTCTCCAGATGATCTTTCTGACCCAGGTATTGAACCAGGGTCTCCTGCATTGCAGGGTAATTTTTTTTTTTTAACCATCTGAGCTGTTAGGGAAGCCCAACAAATATATGAGACCCATAAATGCACAGTTTATCTTAATAGAATTAACGCCTTTTCTTTTATGACCTCTGTTTTTGAGATTATCAGGTTCTCAATGATGAAATTTATGTGAGGCTAAATTTGGGTTCTTAGTGATGTCAGGGATGTGTGAAAATAGGATGAAGTGACAAAACAAGGAGAAAACAAGGTTATTGTAATGTATTAGAAGAGAACAAAGGCAGTCCTTTTCTCAAACAAAATTCAGACTGATAATCTATTTTAGAGTCTTTACCAGTCTGATAAATGTTGTATGAAATCAGCATAAAAAGTAATCTATTACATTTCAATTCAGCCAGCACTGAGCACTTACATCACATATGTCATAGTGTGAGGCTTTGTTCTGGACCATGACAAATACGATTATGACATTCTCTACCCCAAGTTGTCTATCAGAATTGTGTCTCACGGCTTGAAATTGTTAAATCCTTGGACTTTATTCTGGCCTAAATTCTTTTGACCTCCTGTGACATTTAATTCTACGATCAACTGACTCAGGAAATTTTCCTTCTTTGGTTACTGTGACAGCCTCCTATTTAACTGGCCTAGGTACTCCTTTTTGATTTTCATCATGTGTTTTTGATATTGTACCAGTTCTCTCCCAAACTTTTAAATTCTAGCTCTACCCCTAGTTCACCCCCAAAGGCCATTCATTAACTCATCAACTACAGGTTTAAGATTCCCAAATCTATAACATTTTTCACAGACATTTGAACATCCATTTGCTTAGGAATATATATGTGCTCACAAAATATATTAAATTAAAACATACATATAGTTATAACTGTTCATATACATGTCTATAAATACAGTAGATCACACATGACATAGCTTGATATAACAGGAGCTAAGGGTGTTGTGTTTAAGAGTATTAGCAGTATTTGAATAAACTATGCAATAGGGATATGGTTTAATCAGCATCTTTGCATTTGTCATCTTGCATGCTCACCATTATGAATGCTATACTCAGACAATGTTCTGCATCTTTCTATATGCTGAAGTTAATGATCAAATATTATTAAAATTCAGGACACTAATTATCTGATGTCAACATGCTATGGATAATTAAGAACTGCCTGTGTTAAAGCTACGCTAATTGTTTTTCACAGATCTTCTCTGGTCTTTGCGTCATTAAAAGGCAAGCAACCACAGGACTGCATGCACATCTCTACATAGCACTTTGTCTCAGAAGGTATATCATCCATCCCGCCTTCTCCCTGATTACTTTTTGTTAAGTTGCAGCAATTACCTCTCCCTTTGTGACTGACTCCTTTGTAAATGCAGTGCAAGAAATTTGGATAATTTTTTCTGGGTTTTTACCTCTTAGTTATTTCTTGCTTACAATAGCATGTGCTAAGTTGTTTCAGTCATGTCTGACTCTTTGAGACCCTGTGGACTGTAGCCCACCAGGCTCCTCTGCCCATGGGAATCTCCAGGCAAGAATATGGGAGTAGGTTGCCACGTCCTCCTCCAGGGGATTGTCCTGACCCAGGGATTGACCCTGCGTCTCTTACTTCTCCTGCGTTGGCAGGCAGGTTCATTACCACTAGTGCCACCTGGGAGGCCCTTTACAACAGCATAAAGGAAACCAAAGTCATAAACAGTTTGAATTGAAACAAGTAGCAACCAGGCTTTCACAGTAGTAATTGACAGATCCGAAAAGCAAGATCTCCATAGTGTTCTCTCCTTTACCTTATAACTTAGGTCAGTTGGTTAATGATCCTCTTGGATCAATGTCTTTTCCATATAGCTCTAATTTACTGCATTGCTTGACTAGTACAGACGTTTTGTGGATGGTTCTGCATCATTCCACCAGGTAGCTTGTTTGAATCAAATTTGCTTCAATTCATCATCACCAATGAAGCAAAGAATAAAATAATCAACATTTACTCTCTTAACACCAATACTGAAAACACAACAACCAAATGCTATTTGCAAAGCAGAAACAGAGACACAGACACAGAACTAGAGAATAAACATATTGATAAAAAATGGAAAACGGCAGGGATGGGATGAATTGGGAGATTGTGATTGATGCATGTATGTTACTGTGTATAAAATAGATAACTAATGAGAACCTACTCTATAGCAGAGAGAACTCTACTCTGTGTTCTGTGGTGATTATATGGGAACGAAATTAAAAAACAAGGGGATATATGTATACATACGGCTGATTCACTTTGCTGTACAGCAAAAACTGACACAGTAGTGTAAAGCAAGTATACTCCAATGATTTTTTAAACAAATTATTAAATAAAAACTATCTCCTACCTGTCTCATGTCCCTCAGCTCATCCAGGGCTTAAAATGATGTGTGTGGTTGGATGTAACAGTATAGGAAATGAAACTGGGGAGAAAACCTAAATATACACTTCAAGTTTATAAGTAGAAGTTTTTGCTTTTTTAATTGAGGTATAATTGACATATAACATTATTAGTTTCTTCAGATGTTCATCATCAACATTGTCATCATCATCACCATTACCAATTCACATTATATGTACTTGTCTATATATGAATAATGTATGAAATTACCATCCATTGGCTTTTCATTCTCTGAAATTCACCTATTGATTTCCTGCTCTTAAATGAAGTTTTTCTGAAACTGTGTCTGTCTTCATTATGCTATTCCTTTGGGATAATGGTTATGATAGTTTGCCCTATAATAACTAAGCAAACTACTCACAGATCAAAGCCTTTTTTTTTTTGTACTGTGGAACAATACCAAGTAAATTAGGTAACTGGTTTTGGTCAACTAAGGATTAATCAAAAATCACTTCTTGGTTCAATTTATATTGAAAATCTTTTACCAATATGTTAGTTTATAGTCTCAGCAGAACAATCATTATTTTACGTACATTTTTCTGTTTATTATTTCTAATTGTGTAATACCTCCAGAAAAAGAGACTGAATTCAATACATATTGACTCAGGATTGTAACCGAAAAAAAATTTGCACATTTTACATTAGTCCCTGCTGTAACTTGTTTTATCATCTTTTTCTCCCTAAAAGTAAAGAGTAGGTGGTTTGGTTAGTCACATTTCAGTTAAAATAGATTTTTTATATCTCACTTGAACAAATTTCTTGACTTTTAAAGAAAAGTATCTGTTTCTTTATAAATAATATTCTAGTGGATATATTTTCAATTTTCTATAATCACTACTCTATAAACTGACAGTAGCAAAATGAAGGATTTTCTATTAAGGACAATGCATACAATAAGAATTACTTTACATAATTCCATCATTATGGAGTATTCCAGAATAATGATCCTAACGGGCAGTCATATTTTTTGCAGAGTCTGTTCAGAGGAAGCTCAAATTTAACAAGTTACAAATTTAAATATCCAAAACATAGAGTTATAATTTTTTTTTCCACTAGAGAATCCTGAAATAGCACTCACTTCTTAATCATGTAGAAATTGCTAGTTTAAAATTGCCAAGAATATGACAAACTTGCTCAAGCTTGAAAATCAGGGACAAAATTCATAAGTTATTTCATATTGAATGTTCTGCTACCATCAATGTAGCACTTTCTATAATTTATGAGATAATGAATTTGCTCTGTTTAAAAAAAAACTATCTTGAATATTAAAAGGAAAATATTACTATTGGTCTTTCTAGTACTTACTTTAATGCATTGCACTAAATTAATTTAATACTTTTTGATGAGGAGAAATCACAGAAATGCATAAAATGCCTACAACTCCCATTCCTTGGCCTAGCCACAAAATTGTGTGCACACCTTAGCTGTTTTCATTCATATGGAAAATAAATTCAGTTCAGTTCAGTTACTCAGTTGTGTCTGACTCTTTGCAACTCCATGGACTGCAGCACGCCAGGCCTCCCTGTCCATTACCAACTCTCAGAGTTTACCCAAACTCATATCCATTGAGTCAGTGATGCCATCCAACCATCTCATCCTCTGTCGTCCCCTTCTCCTTCTGCTTTCAATCTTTCCCAGCACCAGGGTCTTTTCAAATGAGTTAGCTCTTTGCATCAGGTGGCCAAAGTATTGAAGTTTCAGCTTCAACATCAGTCCTTCTAATGAACACTCAGGACTGATCTCCTTTAGGATGGACTGGTTGGATCTCCTTGCAGTCCAATAATTTTCTTCAAATTATAGGTTGGAACTATATTATCTCAGGAATGGGTATTTGTATTAGTCTACTCAGTCTACCATAAATTTCCTATCTTAAAAAAACAAATTAATTTTCCCAAAGTTTTGGAAGCTGAAAGTCACAGATCAAGGTCCAGTAGGGTTCAGGTTTGGATGAGGCTTCTTTTTCTGGCTTGTAGATCAAGCCAGATGTTGTGGTGATGTACTCATTGACCTTTCCTCATTGCGAGTGTATGGAGAGCGAGCCAGTTCTCTTGCGCTGTTTATGGTAAGGACACTAATCTTATGGGATTAGGGCCCCAACTTTTTGACCTCATTTAACCTTATTTACCTCCTTTCAGTCCCTACCTTCAACTATACTGTGGTCATGTTGAGGATAATGCTTCAACATAAAACTTTGGGGAAAGACACAACTCAGTCCACAGCAGTATTATATCTGTGTTATTGCACAAAGTTCTTTCTTCAGATACATAAATATTATTATCAGAAAACAGCAATTTTGAGATTAAAGAATTTAAGAAAAGATTAAGATGTATTGAAATAAAAACATGACTCTTAAAACATACTAGGTTTCTTTCAAATGTTAACAGAGTTCTTTCATTCAATAGTATGTAGATCAACTTACAGTCCTCAGAAAAGGTGGATTTGACAATTTACAAAGATACTGAGACTGGAAGGTGGGACTAAGATGAAGGTATGGGGTGAGAACACAGGTGCTTATAGACATTTCCTTATACATATTTTATTTTTTAATATAAATTTATTTATTTTAATTGGAGGTTAATTACTTTTCAATATTGTATTGGTTTTGCCATACATCAACAGGAATCCGCCACAAGTATACACGTGTTCCCCATCCTGAACCCCCCTCCCACCTCCCTCCCCATACCATCCCTCTGGGTCGTCCCAGTGCACCAGCCCAAAGCATCCAGTATCATGCATCGAACCTTGACTGGTGATTCATTTCATATATGATATTATATATGTTTCAATGCCATTCTCCCAAATCATCCCACCCTCTCCCTCTCCCAGAGTCCAAAAGACTGTTCTATACATCTGTGTCTCTTTTGCTGTCTTGCATACAGGGTTATCATTACCATCTTTCTAAATTCCATATATATGCGTTAGTATACTGTATTGTTTTTCTTTCTGGCTTACTTCACTCTGTATAATAGGCTCCAGTTTCATCCACTTCATTAGAACTGACTCAAATGTATTCTTTTTAATGGATGAGTACAATCAAAACCACAGTGAGGTACCATTTCATGCCAGTCAGAATGGCTGCAATCCAAAAGTCTACAAGCAATAAATGGTGGAGAGGGTGTGGAGAAAAG
The DNA here is from genome assembly GCF_014754425.2 of Oryx dammah. NCBI lineage: Eukaryota > Metazoa > Chordata > Mammalia > Artiodactyla > Bovidae > Oryx > Oryx dammah. Next base: position 44,237,082 of record NW_024070188.1, on the reverse strand, counting down.
GGAACCCTCTTACACTGTTGGTGGGAATGCAAACTAGTACAGCCACTATGTAGAACAGTGTGGAGATTCCTTAAAAAACTGTAAATAGAACTGCCTTATGACCCAGCAACCCCACTGCTGGGCATACACACCGAGGAAACCAGAATTGAAAGAGACACATGTACCCCAGTGTTCATCACAGCACTGTTTATAATAGCCAGGACATGGAAACAACCTAGATGTCCATCAGCAGATGAATGGATAAGAAAGCTGTGGTACATATACACATATTTTAATTAAGAAATATCATAGAACAGCTATGTGTCTTAAACAGTTATAAAACTACACAAATGAAAAAAATATTAAAATTAAGCTATAAAAAGTTGGTAATATGTGTTTAAAATAGTAGTCTTAAGAACTGATGAAAAATCTCCAATGGTGGTCTCTGTTCATGCTTTTAATACATTTGATATCATATAAAAAGAAATAAATCAACTATTTTCAGTAAGTTTTCAAAATATGGAGAAGTATGTATGTGTGCTAAATTACTTCAGTCATGTCTGACTCTTTGCAACCCTATGGACTGTAGCCTTCCAGGCTCTTGTGTCTATGGGATTCTCCAGGCAAGAATATTGTAGTGGGTTGCCACGCCCTTCTCCAGTAGATCTTCCTGACTCAGGGATCGAACTCACATCTCTTATTATGTCTCCTGCATTGGCAGGCAGGTTCTTTACCACTAGAGCTCCTTGGAAAGCCCATGGAGAAGTAAGTATAAAAGATTTCAAAGTTAAATGGGACTTGTATCTTAATATTTCATAATAAGGTTCCTTTAAGCTTTTGTTCTAAATCTCTACTAAATACTAACATATGGATGAAAACTCATTTTAAGATTTTAAATATATTTATAGCTTCAAGACCAAATCACAAAATTTTTATACTTCAAATCATTATCTTATATAGTCACTGCATAATTTAAAACTATATTAAATTTGAATTAAACTAACCCTTTATATATTAATCTTGATAATCTTAGAAAGTCTCTTTACATGGCAATAGATAACTAATTTATGGATTTAATTCAACAAGTTTACTAAGCATGTACTTCGGGCCCTATACATAGTAGAGGCTAGAGAATAATACCAAAGAAAGATGGCACTGTTTCTTTACACTATGAATTCTAACAGGAAAGACAAACATTTCACAGATGTTATAAGAAAATGCATGAGATACTTACTGTAAGACCACATCACAAAAAGACATAACTGTTTCCCAAATTTTTGTTGTGAATTTGGGATGTGAAGATGCTATGTAGGCATACATAAGGGTCTTTACGTTTAAAGTGATTAGCACACACTAAGTAGTCAATAGTGTTAGATGTCAGTATTAATACCACATGGCCGTATTTCTTGTAATGAAAATTTTGCTAAAATAGTATCCAAAAAATCTTCTTTTATACAGATGTCTTAATTACTGATATATATTGATGAAAAACTGTAAATGGATCTACTACTTGTTAAGCAAAGCATATAAATTTCTGAAATGTCATGCCCTCCGGTAAAAATTAGCATGACTAAATCCTGCTATGCCATTCAGATACATCAGGTTTATAAAATAACTAGAAACAGAAATGCACATTTTGAATGGGTTACTGTTAAAGGAATCTCACTCAGTTGATTCTTCTGCTGCAGACTGCATAAGCATGTATATTTTATAAGTGTGTATATTCTTCTGTTGCAGACTGCATAAGTAATGTATATTTTAACAACATTAACACTATTCCTAAAAAAATTTTTGTTGTCACTGTTTTTTTTTTTTTTTTGGCATTTATATCCTGTTTCACCTTATGGCAATTGCAGCATTTAATAATATTCAGTAAATCTCTCAAATAAGAAACTATATTTTCTTAATATTATGTTCCCTTAAAATATAAATTAAGCTTATAGATTTCTAAGAAATCTCAACATACATAAACTCATATGGAATTAGTTGTTTTTACATAAAGGATACATAACTTGATGGCCTACTCTTTAAAATCATTGCAAAGAGATGATCTGAATTAATTTATCAATATGAGAAAAATCATCACAGTTGAGTCACATTAATGAATGGGAGTGAAGATATTTCTGAAAAATACAGAAAATGATTTTTGGTTCTCTTATTTTTGTAGAATTTTACTCACCTATAATGTTATATAACATAACTCTATGGTTATATTTCATATGGAACATTATGTAAAGTTCAAAAATCTAAGTAAAGTGAATACTGAAGCAAAGCGTAATTTTAACAGAGAAATAGATCTGAGCATTTGAAAACACAACGGAAATTAGTCAAGATATGAAGAGATGTCTCTGAAGTTTCTTAAAGGCGGGTAATAAAATCATAGCTGTTGCTGTTCAATCACTAATTCATTTCTGACTCTGCAACCCCATGGATTTTAGCCCACCAGGCTCCTCCATCCTTGGTTCCCAGGCAAGAATACTGGAGTGGGTTGTCACCTCCTTTTCTGAGGCATCTCCCCAGGGGAGATCTAGGGATCAATCCACCTCTATTTCTTAGCAGGCGGATTCTTTACCACTGAGCCAGATGGGAAGCCATAAAATCATAGATAGGAGGCAAATAATACAGTTACCAATGCTTCCTTCTCAGAGACTATATGTGTTATTAATATTTTCAGGAAACAAAACTTCATTAGCAGGTCCCCCTTTCATTGAGGAGTAATCTATCACCAAACCATTGAATCACTCTCCAAATTCCCATGTAAAGGATTGGAGAGCTAAATTCTTTAAAGTAGCAGCCCATGACAAGATTACACAATATAATAATTCTGAGATAAGTAGTATACTTAATTACAATACTCTGGGTCACCACTTTATAATTGCCATGTGACATTACTATGTCTAAGTTTCAACTTTTTACCTGTAATTGGTATTGATACCTGTCTTACTAACTTTACAAATTTATTTCAAATTTTAATGATACAGAATGTATATAGTGCCATAAAAACCATTCATTCATATACAACAAAACCGAAAACAAGAAAAAGAAAATAGTTATTTTTTTGATAGAGATTCTCGGAGATAGCTTTGTAGAGAAATTACGGGTCTCTACCTTGACATCTCAGCTTTGCTGATACTTTCTCATACTTTCGGAAATGTTTTCTACATATCTACTTTCCATGGGAATCAAGGCTAAGCATGGTATTAAAAAAATAAAACTGCTATATGGAATGTATCAAATGTTCTGTGAAGATACACAAAAAATTAAAACGTAAACCAGGGTTAGTTATGTAACTTGCCTATTCAAAACATCCTGTTCCCACTATCCCCTCCTCCAATTAGAAAGGTCTTCTTTCTTAAAAATAAACTTTCCCATTAGTTCTTCCCAGAAAGCTCTATTCATCCAGTTCATACCACTTATTCTCTAAACACACTCTAAACTTTGCCCCTTGTATTCTTTGATATGATTTAGTTCTATGTAATGTGTGTTATGAGAGATGGCCCCCATTCCCTTTGGTGAAGGAATGAAGAAAGAATTTGCTAGCTGCTGAGACAGCTGCTCAAAAACAGACCTCAGTTCCCTGTCCCCTTTTAGAATTTCCTTGTCTCAAAAATGACACCTTCCTAGAGGAGCCTGCAGCCAATGCCTGTGTGACAAAGAGGTATAAAAGCCTGCTACTCTCTTTTCAAATTGGGACAATCTGACGATCCCTTACACGTGGAGAATTCCCATGGAGTTGGCAAAGGATTCGAATGAGACTGTATCATGGCTCAACTTCTCTTCTGCTCAGTTCCACTCCCTTCTTTCTCTTCAGATAGTGCTGATTCCAATTACAAGCCCTAACACAATTCCTGCAAGAATCTCCATCACACTGTCTGCTTCCTAGAGAGCCCAATTTGGGAAATTAATCCTCTTTTAAGAGGTTACAGCTTTCATCCTTAATTAAGCATTGTAAGTCATAGATCTCATTAAAAATGATAGTATCTGTACACATATTACTCAGCTATCAATAATCAGCAGTCAACCTTGTACTGTGCAGTGTATAGTCTGTACTCTATTATGATTGTCCATTTAATTACTGACACAAGATGAGCTCTTCAAGGTCTATCTCAGACCTCTCCTTTACTTAGGAGGACTACATGAGTCCAAAGACATTAAGTGATTCAACTTGACACTCTTTTTGTGTACCTTTTACATTTAAAAAGTACCAAAAAATATATTGTGTTCACTCACTAGTAATTCTTATCATTCAGTTCAGTTCAGTTCAGTTGCTCAGTCGTGTCTGACTCTTTGTGACCCCATGGACTGCAGCACGCCAGGCTTCCCTGTTCATCGCCAATTTCCAGAGCTTGCTCAAACTCATGTCCATTGAGTTAGTCATGACATCCAACCATCTCATCCTCTGTCATTCCCTTCTCCTCCTTCCTTCAGTCTTTCCCAGCATCAGGGTCTTTTCTAATGAGTCAGTTCTTCACAATTATTGTAATTGTTGTAGTATAATAACACACTCATTTTATTCTAGTAAATGTTACAGGTATTAAGCTAAAAGCTAATTTTTCTAATAATATGAGGAGTTAAGTAGCATGATCCCATCTATTTAGGAGAAAATTCAAGTTAAAGAGGTGAAATATCTTATCTAACATGAAGTAATCATGTCATCAAATATCAAATCCTATGCCTTTTCCATTCATGTCTGAATGTTTTCACTCATAAAATCACTTAACTTTTCTTGCATGTGACTAGCTTCCTCATTGGAATTAACTGCACAGCATGAGTAATACAGAAAGAACTGTGCTAGATGGTAAAGGCACAAACATAACATAATTATTGACCTGAAGAATAATTGCTAAGTCTCTTACATCTCTTGGCGGGAAACCACATATTATAATTTTATGTTTTCTAGCAAAGCTAAAAATTATCTGATTGTCTAAGGGATCCCACAGTGAATCAAGGTATTACAGACAGAGACAGTAATTTTAGGGTGAGCGGTTTTTACTAACTTTTCTGCAGCCCATTTTGGTGTGTTAATGCAGTTGATCTGTGGGAGGAAGGTAGTGGTGATTATTCTGTTTTCATGGGACAAGTCCTCCTGAGAGCTCAGAAAATGAATTACTCATCCTCCCTCTGGCAAAACTATATTCATTCTAAAGTTCTAGATTGATTGGCATCTTTTCTGTGAAGACTCCCTTTCTTTCCACAGAAGAAAATCATTCCTTCTTTGAGGTTCTATATTTTGTTCCAAATCTTGTTCTACAGCATGTATCACATATTCAGGTACCCTCTCATTAGTTGTATAACTTAATATACATTGGCTACAGTAATGGCTCCTCATAAGGACAGGACCATTCTTTGCTCTCCTGTTCTCAGGATCCCACACAGTGCTAGACATAAATTGACTTATATTGACAATACTACTCAGAACAGTTGTTTGAGTTAATGTTCTGAAAAGTAGCAATTAAATAGTTACTTCTTCAGAACACTTATGCAATTATCAAGACCATCTCTGTTCCAGTCTTCCACTGTAAGGAAGAATGAGGATCATAACGTCATAAATCAAATGCATGTGCTTTCCTCCTTACATACACACTCACACACACACACACACACACACTCACACACACACACACACACACATCTTCAGTGTACAAGTTTGATCTGTGTGACTACACCCTCAATAGATCAAAATCCTTCAGAACAAAACAACAACAACAAAAAATACATTTTAGCCAGCTTGTGTGGGTCATATGTTCCTGATAAGCAAACACAAAAACTATCTAAATATAAATATCATATATTATGCTTCCCTACACATGTCTCAGCTCTTCGCATGAGGTGGCCTGAACTGAACTGATACATGTCTCATCTTAAAGTTAATTATTTTTTTAAACAAGAATCTGTCTTAAGATAACCTGTGACTGAACAAAATTAATTGCTCCCTCCTGTCATGCTATAACACACAATTGCCAATTCTGGGCCTCGATTATATCCCCTGCCTCAGACGCATGACAGTAGATAAAGATTAGAGTGTGCTTTGCCTTGGCAGGTCCACAAAGTGTTGCAAAAAAGAGGATTAATCAGCAATCATTATGCTCCTCACTGAAATAACACTTTTATGACAATAAGGAGTTTAACATTTTCTCCAACATCTCATTAACAGGATAATACAGGAACATACACACCATTTTATCTCCATTTCACTCACGTAGAACCTCTGTGGTCCACCCAAAAGTATTACCTCGTAAGTGGCAACAGGGGCTAGTATACAGGTTCTTCAAGACCTATAACCCTACTACTATCCTGAGGAAAGGACAAGGGGTCTTCAATGCACTTCCATTTCCACAAATGCTGCTGTGCAGGGTCCTGAGCTTCAGCCTTCAAATTTAATAGAAAGGAACTATGAAGTATACACACAATCTTTCAAACGCTGCCTGATGATTTTCCATTCTTACTCTTTCATCTTGCCCAAACACATGCAGATTCTTTTTGTCCCAGTGGGTTGCTGATGAGGGTAATAACTGACCAGAGACCCTTAAATTCATTATTGAAGTGACTGCAGCATAAACTAGGTGGGAGGTAATGCATTTTGGCTAATGTAGAATGAGAATTTTAAGGATCATTGTAGGTTTCCATGGATGATCATAAATATGGGCAAAGTTTCAAATCATTCTCCCCTTAGAAAAAGGAAAAATATTGATGATTGGGGAGGGGGGTGGGTATCAATTTAACTGAACAATAATCGCTAACGTATTTTATACGTTATGCTAAAAATATATAATAACTTTAAAAACTACCACAGCTTGCTGCCTTATTAATGTACTTCTTTTTGAAAGCAGAAAAAGCTAAAAGTATATATTCATGGGATTTTAGCATTTGAGATGTATGTAGTTGGGACTAGGCAATTGTGAATTAATGTTTTAACATAAAAGTCCAAACTAGTTTTTTTTTTAACTGTATTGTATTTATTCTTTTTAAAATGTTAGTAGCTTTTTTGAGATATAATTTTCATACCATAAAATTTATGCATTTTAAGTACACAATTCAACATTTTAAAGTATATTTACAGAGCTGTATAACCACAGCAATCTAATTTTTATACATTTAAATTACTCCTCAAAGCAAACCTAGTTTACTCTTAACCAGGGTAAACAAAGGATAAAGCCATTTTACTTAACTACTATAAGGTATTTGATTCAGGAATTTATGGAAAATCTATGACCTATTTAGGCTGCGAAGTGTTAACTGGAAAAGTGACATAATAGTCATTTAAAGAGCAAGAAAACAGATCCCCAAAGCGGTCTATCTAATGAACTCTGCTTGTGGCATCAGTTCAGTATCTTTAGGTTGAATTCAAAAATAAATAAAAACATCCCTTCTTATACTTGTTATCAGCAGGACTAGAGCAGTTTTTCTAGCTCAGCAGACCTAACAGTTTTTATTAATGATTCCAAAGATAGCTCTAGGGGCACAAACAAGAACCCAAAATGTTTCAGAACCACTTACTGTAATGTTATGATGACAAATTTCAATATAAAGCAACACAAGTAAAAATATCCAGTGACAACAGCATTTTAAAAGAATGGTAAATGAAGTGAGGGTAAATAAAATGAGTCAATACAAGTATTAGTTAAATCAGTTACTTCTTTTGTCCGATTTTTGAAGATTTAAAAGTTTCTATGCTGTTTTACCTCCACATGTCAGCTTTTACATTAAGAAATCTGATTTGCAATAGCCTTTTAAACAAACATCAAAATGAAGCCTTTAAAATAGGAACTCACTAATCTGTTCAAAATCGTAAGCATAAGACTTATGCATAGGTTTCATTGTACAGATATTATTTAAATAGATAGCATTTTATTAAAGTTGGTATAGATATGGAGAATAGATTAGTCTATGTCCAGGAATTTGTGATAATAATGTCTGTTGACAGCTAGCCAAAGATTAAGAATACCTTGTTATAACCTTATCATGATGCTTACACAACTCAGTACTCTGGCACAGGTCTAATTTTATTAATGATAATGACATAGCACTTGGCTACATTGAGTGCATAGCATCATCCTTCAGCAGCAAGAATTTTCAAAAGTTTGAAAAAGCCCTCAATTTCTGGAACTTGCCTCAGTCATAAGATTTTTCTGAAGGTTTAGAAAGTCCCCAATTTCTGAAGCTACCTTCCCAATTTATATTTTCCAAAACCAACTTAAACACAGCAAAGAATGACCAAGTAAGGCATCTTAAATGCCAGTAAGAAGACAAGTCAAAATTGCTTTTAGGCTAAGCTACCAGTTCACAACCTTCATATTTATTATATTTCTTAATTCATTTATTTTTTAATTCTCAGGAGATCTCCTAAATACTTTTTCCAATATTATAGACAGTAACATGACATGACCACAAATCTAGAGAGGAATGTAAATTCCTTCATGCAATTTTTAAGGCAGATTTGCCATCTATTACAAATATCACATTTTATGTGGTTGTCACTACTTGAGACATTGAAGCCAACTCCTTCATTATTCCTAATTATATAAATTTTGATCATGAGCACTTAACACATAGCACACCAAAAGGTAAAAAATGCAAGAAATATCCCACATCTTATTTTGTCCATTTTCCCTGTCCTCCTCTTAAGCTTAACAGAATTGCTCCTCTTAGAGCAACTTTAACTGGTTTATAATTTATCCCCTTTTATTTCTCCTGCCAGATCTCTGCAGGAGATGTTAATGAGTCTAGTAATGATTTAACAGACAACAGAAGAAATAACAAAGAAAAGCTAAAGGTGTGAATACTCAGCAAGCTGGAGTAATCAAGTTCTGTACAGCTGAGTTAAGGAAATATTCAAGCGCGAGATCTCACTTACTTTTCACTCCGTGAAGACAAACAGGAAAACATACCTGCTTGACCTGTGGTGACGCTGACAGCCGCAAAGAGCCTCTGGGAGCGACTTAAGTCAGAAACTCCATTTACAGCTTCAACTTCAAAAGTATAATTAGCGTGGGCCAGCAGGTCCATGACAGTGACATAGTTATCCTCTAATCCAGTCTGCTGGGGCATATAGCCAATGTTACTCCCACAGGGAACGCATTCGCCCTGCTCCCAGCTGCATCGCTTACACAGTATTCTATAGGTCACATCATTTCTTCCCCCATTGTCTGCAGGGGGACTCCATTCCAAGCTCACTGTGGTTTGGTTGATATTGAAAATGAGGTTCTGTGGTGCAGATGGAGGCCCTTAGGAAACCAAAAATAAGTAAATGAATAAATAAAAATGGCCAAAAACAAACAAACAAACAAATGAAAGGATCCATGTGGGGCATTAAGCTAGTGGCTCAATTACCACACAGAAAACTAATTGAAATGCTTTCTTTAACATAAACATTTCATTACCTTTCCTAGAGAAACCTTATAAAAGCCTTCCTGAATTCACTTGGCAAGAGGCTTTATTTATTTTCCATTTAATATGTCAAAATGAAAACAGGATAATGACTGTCTTTGTAGTTTTGCCACGGTCTTTAGCTATTTTTCTTCCGAGCAATTAAAAAAGAATAGTTAATGCACCTTAAAAAAACAGTTGTGCAGTTGTTTAAAAATAGTTTTTCTTTTAAACATATAAGAGAGAATATATCTATTCATTCTTAATGTGCTCAAGAATGATTTATAGTAATGTCTGGAATTGGCTTTGGATCTGAGTCTCTCAAACATTCGTTCATTGAAGCATCAAGATGTGAGATTTGCTCTATTTAGTGATGGAATTTTAATTCAGAAACCATTACTTTTTAATTACATTTAAAGCCATGCAAGACACAAATAACTTTTACATTTTCTTTGTTATTCCTATTGGATACATGTGTAAAAGATGATTAAAATGCAAGATCTGGGAGACACGAAAACTACACTGATGATGATGTAAGGTGTATCTATTTTATATTATTGTTTAACCTTATTGGTTTATGGAAAGTTTGTAAGTATTTAATAATAATTAAGAATGTACTCAGAAATTTCAGGCTTATCTCAATGACGTCACAGTTCTACAAACAAATGGAAGGGATCTTTACAAACTTACTTGTGCATGCCACATACGGTGGGTCAGATGGAGCCCTGTAGTACCCGTCCTCACAGTCACACCTTGAGGAGCCTTCTTTATCAGAAAAACTGTGAGTTGGACAACGAGAGCACTGAAGATCTTGAGAGGAAGATTTGTAGAATCCACGGCCACAGGCTGAGAACACAAAAGAAAGTAAAAAATAGAAACATGAGAACAAGCAGACCCTTTCTGAATTGTAGTAATTTTTAGCAAACAATAAAATATGAAATCTGATTTCCAAATGTGCTATCATCAGATTCAATAAAAACCTGGATTCTAATAAGAAATTTCTAACATATTCTTTTTATATCTGTAGTCATGTTTCCTGACAACTATCACTAACTATAAGCCGTAAGTCTCTAATTAAACAGGAAAAAAAAGGGGAAGAACATGCCCTTTATGGTATAATTCTATAATTCTGTTTAGTGTATATCAGTAAACCTATTTTACAATACTACATTTTAAAACAAAATAATAAAATCCAAATGATACACCAAACTTGGACCTGTAGTTGGCATCAGTCCAAAATCTAGAGCCCAAAACTAAACACAAACATAATTTATTTAGACAAAATCTCAGCATGGTTAATTCAGGGGAACTTTGATTTCAGTAGTAATTAACTTGCTTGTTGATTTGCATTAACACACTTCAAAGTTCTGTTTTCTTAATCTAATACAGCTGTAAATTAAGTCTTTATGTGTGAATATGGTTCTTAGTGAAAAATATTAAAATCATTTTATGACCTGACTAGAAATAATAGTGATGCAAAAATTTTAATCTTAAAATGATAGAAATGTATTCCCCCTACCAATTTTCAGAAAACTTCAAGATATAATTTCAACCAATTTAAGTTCTAAGGCAGTCTGTTTTCCACTAAGCAAACTTCCCTGTTACTAAAAATAATGAAATCCTATGGATAGGAGAAACCTATTCTATCAGAAATAAGGCGAAAGCCATTAACTACAAACAGGTGATGACTCTTTCTCCTCTACTGGGAAAAGTTAGGATAGTCACAGTAACACAGCTCAGCAATGAATAGATAGGCACCCAAGACACCTACCACCTTCCAGTGACTTTCCCTTACTCATTTAGACTACATGTTATAAAATCAAGTAACCTGGAAGCATTTACTATCCCCAGACATTTTACATATTTATCTTCAATTAAAATTTAGCAAATTCAATTTTCATTATTTCAACATTTTTAAATTAATTGATGGTACCATACATTGAATATATTAAAGAGATTCAACTTGCCCTCCATATTTATTAAGTGAATATCTCTTTAAGTTTCAGTGACCTTCAAATTTAATGGAAATTAATAAATCATATCTATAAAGAAAAATTACTGAATATTTAACATGAATTCAATTATAACTTCTATGTATTAGATTCAAGTTTATTTAATATTCTCAACTTGGGCATTATTCAGCAGCATAATCACATTGTCACTCATGGATGGGAAAAACAATCCTATCTTATTAAGAAAATCCTATCTTATTCTCTAGAAAAAAAAAGTTAAGTCATTCTATACTTTTGCTCACATGCTGAATATTTAATACATAATTTGGTACAATTAAGAAATCCAAATTATCTTTTAAGCTTAAAGAAAAAACAAGGCTGTTTTATATTACCAAGACAGGTATTTTAGATAACTTAAAAACTTAAAAATAGATTATATTGTGATAGATAAAGATTTGTGAACAGAACTACCATCATCTCTATGTAAATATATGATCCACTTTTGCTCTCAGAAGCCAGTCTGCCTTTAGTTTGCCTCCTCAATTCCTACAAGAGGGAAACACTGGCAAACATATTAGGCCAGTAGATGAATGCATCTTCACACGTTCTTGTAGCAATTACTACAAATCTAAGACACAGAACAGTGAGATCCATTATGAAATAATATCAAAAAACACTTTAAAATGTTTCTAAAGATATGATCTTGCCACATAAAAGAATGGTTAACTGGTAGGATAAAAGATTTAGCATGGATTTCTCAGGCTGGAAATTCCTCTAAGTATGCACTGTATCTTGCTCCATGTATTATCTGTAATTCAGTGATCAGATAGACCATCCATAATATAGAGATTGCAATGCTTTATTCACAACCTGCAGCTTGATAACACAAAGTTCCAGAGAATTAAAAAAGAAAAAAAGATAAAGACAGAGAGAAGAGGTGTATGCTGATAAGTCTTTGATGATATTCTGTGTATTTATTTACTTTTTCCAGGGATAGGAACTTAGGGAACAAGGAAATGGACACAATGGCAACATGATTTGACATCTACTAGGTAAGATCAACATTTAACATCTACTGGGTAAGATCAACATTTAACATCTACTGGGTAAGATCAACATTTAACATCTACTGGGTAAGCTTTTTTCTTTTTTAATTTTGTTTATATTCCCAGGTTGTACTAGCGGTAAAGAACCTGCCTGCTAATGCGGGAGACTTGAGAGCCCCTGGTCAGGAAGATCCCCTGTTCAAGGAAATGGTAACCCACTCCAGTATTCTTACCTGGAGAATCCTATGGACAGAGGAGCCTATAAGGTCACACAGAGTTGGACACAACTGATGCGACTTAGTATGCAGGTAAGATCAAACAAGATTCTACTAGGTAGCCTGGTACCTATCAATTCTGGAAGCCCTACCTTGTTGTTGTTCAATCACTAAGTCATGTCTGACCCTTTGCAATCCCATTGCTATAGCCCACTAGGCTCCTCTGTCCATGGAATTCTCCAGGCAACTATACTGGAGTGGGTAGCCATTCCTTTCTCGAGAAGATCTTCCCAACCCAGGGATCGAACCCGGGTCTCCTGCATTATAGGCATATTCTTTACTGTCTGAGCCACCAGGGAAATCCAAGATCAAACCAGTCAATCCTAAGCAAAACCAATCCTGAATATTCATTGGAAGGACTGAAGCTGAAGTTCCAGTACTTTGGCCACCTGACGCAGAGCCGACTCATTGGAAAAGATGCTGATGCTTGGAAAGATTGAAGGCAGAAAGAAAAGAGGACAGCAGAGGATAAGATCATTAGATAGCATCACCAACTCAAGGGACATGAATCTGAGCAAACACCAGGAGATAGTGAAGGACAGGGAAGTCTGGCAGGCTACAGTCCACGGGGTCACAAAGAGTCAGACTTGACTTAGCAACTGAACAACAACAACCAGGTAACACTTCCAGAACTGGTAGGCAGCAAACTACCTAGTGGAATCTCTTGCAATTCTCATCCTCCTGTTGCAAATAAAGGCTTCTAACTAAAGGCTTACTCCCACTTTTCTTACAAATAAGGAGGACCCATTTCTTGCTCCACTTCCATGATTTGTAGAATACCTATGGTACCTAATGTAGAGAAATTTAAAACCCTTATCACTCAACTTTCAAATTACATTAAATTCTGTTACCATTTTAGCAGATGGGAAAACAGATTTGAAGTAAAGTTAACATGAGTTCCTCAAATAATTCCATTGTCTAGGTTAAAACTGGATTTAAAACACAGGACTGCTGATACTTAACCATATGCTATTGCTTCAGCCTTGACTGCTGAATGAGCCAAAGTCTGGCATCTATTCAATGTGTCTTGAAGCTTTAGCATCCCCCAAATGAATTTTCAGTTGGTACCTACTATCTTTTAGTATACCTTTTGACTATTTAAAGCTACTACTTTAATTTAGAAAATGGTGAAATAATATCCTAGCTAGCACACCTTACAGAAGAGGTGTATTAAATAGATCTTTTCAATTTCAATAATTTTGGCACTGAGGATGCCTGCAAAATGATGGAGTACATGCATGGCCATCATTAAATAGATAATGAGAGAAGCAATCCCAGAAAAATGTGGTCATAAAAGTCTTAACATTTTTTTTTTGAAGTACTATTCTGTTTCAGTTCAGTTAATATTGAAAATAATAAATTGTAACAAGATAGCTTTCACTTACCCTCTAAGGAAGCCATTAACTTAAATTTATTAAAAATAAGTATAAAATCTTGGGAGCTGCAGTATGAAGAGGAAAGCCAAGAACACAAGAAGACATAAGCTGTATCTTTTAGGATAGTAGTTTGAGCAATTGGGTGGTAAAAAGTTTCGGAAAGAAGTAACAGATGCTCATAAAAGTAAAATTTTAGATAAGATATCTAGATGAAATAGCTTGAGTAAAATACTCAGGAAGAGAAACTGGGGTGAAGTGATATACCTGAGATTTAACCACTTAAGGAAGACTTAAATGAGCTCTCCAACTGCTCCCAAAAGCCTACATAGAAATAAAGGCAATTTCTCCTTTCTTATAAATGCAGCTTGTTTTCCATAAAGGTAAAAGTAAAAAAGTTTTTCATGGTAAATGTCTTCTGAAACCTCAATCAAAGATAAATTCCCTTCATACATAATGGTGAAGTATATAAGAATAACTTTCTAGGAATTGTGATACAGTGGTTTTACAGCTTTTTTCTTATTTTGCTTATTTTTCTTATTTTGCTTCAATTCTCAATTTGTTCAACAGCATTTGAACTCAAAGCAGACTAATTAATATAGTGTATGCACTATTGTAAAATTATTTACAGTAAGAAACATACCACTTTAATTTCCTGCCTTTCAATAATTTTGCTTTTTTAACTGAACATTGTTTTAAGGTAATGTTTCACTATATTGATGAAGACTAGAAATATGTATAAAATTTGTTTTCAATATTAAATTACTTTTTTAAAAGTAATACTTCACCAATTATTTTAGTAACAGTATTTTTCCATGTCACCACAAAGACCTGCCTGGGACTGATTCTTTGGACTGTTTTTTCCCAACCAGTAATGAATGGGTCTTAGTGAATAAAATAACATAAGTTCATTAATCCTGGAGTTAAGTAAGAACCATAATCTTGTCAGATTTCATACACTAAGCAAGTTTTTGCTTAGCCAGTTGTTTAAATGGAAAACCACCAAAGAAAATCTAAGAAGTACATGAAACTTCTGTTTACTAGACAGTAACAAGATTATCTACTGCAATATATATATACACTAAATTACATTACAGAATATACTATATTTCAAGATCTGCTTTCTTGTCTCCAGTAATGAAGTAACTATAACATTATACTTTAATTATTTTTAAATGAGAATATCATCTTATATAACACAATTGGTTCAAATAATATTTGGGATTTAAATTCTTAAAAAACAAACAGACTTTATAAGTAAATTACTTAAGAGCAATAAAATTCTGAACACAAAGATATAAGAGAGTTTATACGAAAGACTTGTATTCTGATTTTTAAACTCTCCTAACAACAGCACACTACATAGTTGTCTTCAATGGATTGCAACTGTTTAAGCAATGGGGTGCCAGGCCTTTGAATATACACTTACATGAGGCAGTTTGTGCAACAATCAGGGCACTGGTGTAAACACCTGTTTGTTCTCAGTGAACCGTCCTAAAGACCATTGTAAAAGCCACAGACAAATTTCCACTCTTTAGGTGGAATTAGGTGAAGTAGAATACTTTTTTTTTTTTTTCTGATCAAGGGTGCAGATACTCAGACTTGCCCTGGTGCATGACCTACAAGCATAAGTTTGGGGGATATCCTAAATGATTATACTTCTAAGGACATTCTCCCACAGAAAGGTTATTCTTGAAAATCCACATACTTTTAGATTTCTTCAGCCAAGAATGATTCCCTTGACCTTAATGGGCACATTTTTTGGAAATCTTAAACTCCATCTTTAATTTCAGACATAGCTGACCCCATCCTAAACCTTAAGGCACTGAAAGTCTATGCCTTAGTAGGCTGCCTTCTATGACTGAGCATGAGGTGTGCTTTGAAAAGAAACTAGTCTTGGCATTATTAAAAATAACTGAATCATTATTAAGGCTTAGATATTTCTATAATATAAAAACTTTCTAGGTGCTTAGAATCATCATCCTGGAGGTTCTATGTCTTTTCTCAGATTATCAAAGTCTGGAAAGAATGTATGTTAATAAGATATTCTCACCATAAAATTGATGAGGGAAATAAGATTAGATATTATTGAGAGTATAATGTTGAAACGTTAAAATAATTAAACTTGACATTCATTAATAAGCCAATCAAAAATTAGGCAAAAAATCTGAACATATATTTCTCTATGCAACATATATAAGTGGCCAATAAACACACAAAATGATGTTCAAGATTATTAGTCATCAGGGAAAAGGAAATCAAAACTATGCTGATAAACCACTTATACCCAGTAGGAAGACAATCAATAAGACAGCTAAAAGAAGTTTAGTAAGGATATGGAGGAATTAGAACTCATATATTGCTATTGGGAATCTAAAACGGTACAGCCACTTTGAAGAAAACTGGCAAGTCCTCAACAGTTTAAACATAGTTATCATGTTACCCAACAACTCCACTCCTAGGTATGTACCCAAGAGAAATGAAAACAGTTACTGACACAAAAACTTGAATATAATTAAATGTTTATAGCAGAATTATTCCTCATAGCCCAAAATGTGGAAACAATCCAAATGTTCATCAGCTAATAAATGAATATGCACAATGGAATACTATTCAGCAATCAAAAGCAGTTAAATTTTGATACATTCTGGTATGACTGAACTTTGAAAACATTATGCCATGTGAAAGAATTCAGTCACACAGATCCAGTCACAGCAGCACTGTGTGTGTGTTCAGTCCTGTCCGACACTTTGTGACTCCATGGACTGCAACCTGCTAAGCTCCTCTGTCCATGGAATTTTCCAGGCAAGAATACTAGAGTGGGTTGCCGTTTCCTCCTCCAGTGGATCTTCCTGACATAGGGATTGAATCCGCATCTCCTGCATCTCCAGGACTGTCAAGTGGATTCTTTACTGCTGCGCCACCTGGGAATCCCAGTCACAAAAGACCATATACTATATAATTCTGTTTAGAGGAAGTATCCAGAATAGGCAAGTCTATAGAGACAGAAAGCAGATTAGTGGTTGCTAAAAGCTGGGACAGGAAGAGGAATAGAAAGTGACTGTTAATGGGTGCATGGTTTCTTTCTGGGACAATGAAAATGTTCAAAAATTGATTTGTAGTGATGGTTGCACAACTCTGTAATTATACTAGGACTTCCCTGGTGGTCAGAAGGTAAAGAATCCGCCTACGATGTGGGAGACCTGGGTTCAATCCCTGGGTTGGGAAGATCCCCTGGAGGAGGACATGGCAACCCACTCCAGTATACTTGCCTGGAGAATCCCATGGATAGAGGAGCCTGGTGGGCTGCAAGGGGTCACAAAGAGTTGGACATGCTGAGTGACTAAGCACACCCATAACTATACTAACAAAATATTTAAACTGTTAACTGCAACAGGTGGGTTGTATGGTATGTACATTTTATCTAGTAAAGTTGTTTTGCATAATAAAATCCATTGATAATGCAATTTTAAACTGAACATTTAAGTAAGCCAAAATTAAGAAAAAATACCAAATTTTATCTGTCAAAAATATGTTAGTTTGCTTTTCTAACACATATGTTCTGTATTCATCTATTTTTATACAGCTATATTTGGGTATAAAAAATTAAGCAAAAAATTCAAAAAAATGGAAAATATATAATCAATATATTTTACCCATTTGCTAACTTTAGGGTTTTATAAAAATTTATCTTTTATCTGAAGACTAGTAATTTTATCTGAATAATTTTATAACTTAAATACCTATAATATGAAGTTATATGTAGGGAGATTATATACAAAGTTAGTTTTGAGTGAATATATGAATAGAATTTAAACATTCTTATTTTTTACCCACATTCACTGCTCCAGACAAGGGCTGGTTTCCTTACTTCCCATCTCCTTCTCCCAAGAGCTAACTGAATACAACTAGACTCAGCTTCCTCAGTTCTTACTCTGTTTCCAGACCTATGATTTTAAGCACAATTAAACTTTTTCTGAAGGAATTATATGTATGTGTCTGTGTGTAAAATATGAGGCTTTGCAGATGTTTCCGGCCACAGTTATACAGCTGCAAAGAGTTTATTAATTATGAACTATAAGTGGATTGTTCTGTAATTGAAACTTTCTGGGCCTTAATATTATTGTAGAGTCTACATACGTACATAGGGATTCTAATGAATGCTGTTATTTTATTTATTGCAGATGGACATTTAATTTAGGAAAAGCTAGCCTGTTTCCATAGGAGCTTTCAAATATTTGTGTCATATTCATGTCTATGCTTCTCCACGCAAAGAGGAGTGCACAGCTTGCAGAAATAGTACTCCCACTGCTCAAAGTGCTGACCTCATCCGGGATGGACAGATCCAGAATTTGTATTTTAATCCTATTGACAGTGCCTCAGTGGGAATAATTACAAAAGTCTGTCTGAAAGCCAGACCTCCTGTCATTGACATGCTATGATTTTTCACATTGAGAATGAACAGTGAGCAGGGAGTATAAAAGCAACATGATGTAACAAGTATATTACAGTTTGTGAATCACCATCCATATCACCTCACAACTAACTTGTAAGAATTTAGAAAAGAAATGATGTAGAAAAATAAAGTTTGATATTAGGTGCTCAAGTGCTGAAAATAATTTTGGGATTTTTTTCAAACTAAAAAGAAAAACTAATTTGGGGAAAATATAAATATATATGTTATTTATTTGTGTTATTTGAGTAATTCATGTTTTATTGATTCAATACAGTAAAAAGGAAACATAAAATAAAAACCACTTAAAAGTTTTATTTTTAAGATTTAGACTGTAAAGAGAAATAAAATTAAACACTATGTAAATAGCTTTTTTCTTTATTAAATTTTCAGTTTGAAATATGCTAGGAATTTTGCTGAAGTCTAGTATTAAAATACTTTCTACTACACCAGAATCTCACCCTAATTCTGACCTCATTACCAAAATGATTTTTAAAAAGAGAAAAAAAATGTCAATATTAAAAGTTTTTAATAGAATATTAAAAATGTTTTTTCTTATTCCCTATTCTCAAAAGAGAAATGGATTTTAACTTAAAGAATTGTGTTCAAATCCACTCCACCATTTACTGGCATGCAGTTTAGACAAAGCCATTTCACATTCTCAGCTTCAATGTCCTCGTTTTCTCGTTCTTAATTATTAACAGCTATAGACAATACTTTTTTTTTTCCCAATTTTCAAAAGGTTGTTTTAACAACACACTAATTGGTTATCTAGCTGTTAAACGCTAGTGCAAGTGTTTTCATTGAAATGCTATCTGTAAAAACATATATTTCTACCACCATCACCACCCCAAAACCACACGTGCTAACTCACACCCACTTAGTCTTTAAGGGATGCCTCAGCAAGAGAGTGAAAGACAGGTTCTAGAAGGGCTGTCATGCCTCTGCATGCATCCCAGACAAGGCAGCAGCAGGCACTGTGTCAAGGATTTCTCCGCTCAGCCATTCACCTCCAGCTCTCCCTGTGCCATTGCTGCCAAACCCTGTGTGTGTTCCCAAAGACATGGACATTCATTTTGGTTCCTGCCGGTAAGGATCCAGCAGTGGAATTTTTAATTATGTAAATTACTTAATAGTCAACTCCCAGAAAAAGAAAGATTCAAAATGAAATCAGGTCCTTCTGGATTTCACTCAGTATTGTCCTCAAAGGTCCACTGAGAGATCCACATACAGATAAAAAACACAAATTAATTGTGAAGTCTAAGGATTTAGTAACCCCACTGGAAGTGAACTAAAATAATCCTAACCTTAATTCACATCTAAAGCAAAATAGTGTAATTATGGAATTCCCATGGACGAAAAACACTTAAATTAGGGGAGGCCAGCTGCCCAAACATTATATTAGTTATTTGTAGTAACTAAAAAAAATATAGCCTATTTATGACACAGTTATTACTGTATTCTACTAAAAGATCTCCTTGAAGGCATCATTAAGAACAAAAGGCTGCAATAAGTTCTCAAACAGCAATTGGTGTTAGGAAGATTCAGACAGAGGATACAATTTACTCTAGCATTTATGCCACTGTAAAGCTTATTTTCAAATATTTCTCTTATAGTTATTATGATATCATACTTTTTATAATTTGTTTTTATTATTCATTCCCTTTATGCTAAATTACTCCTCACAGTTTTGAAAATAGCAAGAAAAGTCAGGTAATGCAAGTTCTATATGTGAAATATAATGTAAAGTATATAAGCAAGAATCCCTCTTTGGAAAGATCAATATTTTTGTTTCAACACACAAAGGCAGGATAAGTCACTTCAGTCATGTCCAACTCCTTGAGATGTTATGGACCATAACCTGCCAGGCACCTCTGTCTATGGGATTCCCCAGGCAAGAATACTGGAGTGGGTTGCCATGCCCTCCTCCAAGGGATCTTCCTGATCCAGGGATCAAACCAGCATTTCTTAAGTCTCCTGCATTGGCAGGCAGGTACTTTATCACTAGTGTCACCTGGGAAGCCCTGTATTAACACAATCATATTAAAAAAAGATAAAGTTAATATTCTGAAAGACAGGCATTGTTAATTTCATCATATAAGTCTCATTCCAACAGTCTTGAAAAAGCAATACTACTTGTTCTTTATATAAATTATGAATCTGACTTCCTTCTAGCATGTACTAGCTGTGCGACCTTTTTCAATTTGCTTAAGTTCTCTGAACCTAGATTTTCCATATCTAAAACAAAGAAATTTAATAAGACTACTTCCAAAGATTGTTGTGAATTAAAGCTTATGATTCATGTGAAGAACTTAGCACAATGCCTGGTAGAGAATAAGAACTCAATAAATAGTAAACTATTATAGTTATTTCACAATGTCAATTTCCATGTGAAGTTTTTTTGTTTTCTTTTTTTCCAAAGATAGACTGTTTGTATTTCATGTGAAGTTTTGATCCCACTCTGGTTTCTACCACTGATAAACACTGAACTACTTCTCCAGGACCAGATGTATATGCAAATAAGAAACACAAATCAATTGTTAGGCAAATATAGCCCTAGTATGCATTTATTCTCTAACAAAATAATTATTGTTTGCCTACTCTTTGCATTGTGTCAGGTAATGGACAAAAGTTATATATGCTAAAAGACAAATATGATGATCTCTCAATACTATATTCCTTTTTTGAACTAGCATCAAATGGCATGAATAATTATCATGTTAATTATGTGTTTAAGCTAATTACATTTCTGATTTTTCATTGGAAATTACCTATGTAAATTATAAATATTGTACCTTAATTTTTATCTTTGACAATGTACTTAATTATCTTCTATTTCCATGCTGAACACAGACTTAAAAGTCACCTTTCCTGCCAGAGCTGTAGCATTTCATCAATGTGAAGGGAAAAAACTACTCAATGTAGACATGCAGGAAATGTGTTTAAGTACATATTATTGACCAATCATATTTAAACTGGAGAGCTATTTGTGGCAGTTATCGGCTTTTTTTTCAATGAGGCTAATAGCGATCTGGTAATATAAGAATACTCTGTAAGGACAGGTTATTTCACATTAAAAAAACTTCAAGTGGACAAGAAATATGTATATACATACAAATGTTTGTGATTCATTATATTTAACAAAATGAATATTTTTAGTTAAATTCAAAGAATTAAAATTAGATTATTTTGTGAGCAATTCATCAATAATTGATCTTTCTCCTACAATCTATTTAAAACTATAAATATGTAGAAAAAGTTTGCAAGATCCATAGACAAAATGAAAATAATTAATTTCATCTTGATTTCTTAAAATAAAGAACATACCTTCCATTTCAAGCAGCCTAAGATATGGGATTGTAACCATCAGTTTTCTGCAATAATTTCAATAATGATTAAAACAAAATCATCAGTTAAGGCAATCTTTCTAGCTATTTCATGGAGACTCTTTTTTTTCTTATTTAGTCAGTTATAAAATGTGGATCAATACTAAGTCTTGTGAAACAAATTACCCTAAAGCAGTTTAAGGCAATTTAAACATGTGGGGAAATAAATAATCATTTCTATTATGTCAGTGGAAAATTTTTCTGAAGATCATAAAGAAATCAGTTAACCCTGAAGCAGGACATTTTAAAAAGATGCATCAGGACAATGAGGATATTCAGTCAATCCTTAATTCTCAGAAATAAAAGAAAATAATAGGCAGAATAAATCCTTACAACAAATAATGTTGTTGAGCTCAATCCTTTTCTCAAAACAGGAGCTAGCTATACACACACACACAAAGCAAATAGACACATTCCACTGCTGCTGCTAAGTCGCTTCAGTCGTGGCCGACTCTGTGCAACCCCATAGACGGCAGCCCACCAGGCTCCGCCGTCCCTGGGATTCTCCAGGCAAGAACACTGGAGTGGGTTGCCATTTCCTTCTCCAATGTATGAAAGTGAAAAGTGAAAGGGAAGTCACTCAGTCGTGTCATATATATATATATATATGAGATACACAGAACTGTTAGATAAACAGAATGGTTAGAAAGAAACAAAATAGTAAAAATTCTCTAACTGGATCCCCTTACAACTTCTTAATAATAGAAAACTAGTTAGTTGCTGATTTTTATATCCACACCAAGAAAATAATCTAACGTAGTTCTCTAGTGTCCTACTTTGCATCCACAGTATTTTGCAAAAAGATAATGTTGGTACTACTAGAACATTACTTAATGTTTCTTAATAAAGTCTTTAGAAAAAGCTGTGTTAGATATGTAAAAATACATTCTAACTACTTCAGTTCCTTTTTGAAGAATAAGTAAATCATTCTTTATGAATCAATTAAAAGCTTTACTTCCTCCATACTTCCTGACCTCCTAAAGCTATGTAGGAGGCAGTACAAACTGGTCACAATTGTGGTATTAACACTGCCATAATTATTTCTTTCTGTGTGTCTCCTCCAGCCCACTGTGAGCATCTCAAGGACAGATTATATTATCCATGGATCCCAAAACCATAGCACATTGCCTAGCACATAGCAGGAGGTTTACCTACATTTACTGAAAGAAAGAATCTTTATTCATCCTATAGCAGTATGCATCTGGTAATAGTCATTCCATGTACCAAAGGTTAATTCACTGACACCAGTTAGTAAAATTTTCATAGTAATCAGACCACTGGAAATGACATGATGCATTCTTAGTAGAATGTGGTACAGTCTTGATATATCAGTTAAAGGAGACATTTCATGCATTTACACTCCTAAGTTCCCTATTATACTGTATGGGGAAACAATTGTACATGTTTAGATTAATGCAGGAAATGATTTATAAAATGATTCTATGAGCATCCTTAACATAGTAATATGTGTAAATGTATGAATTAGGTGTAACATATTTATTTATTTTTTATCTTTTGGTGGCTCTGGGTCTTCATTGCTGCCTGCAGGCTTTCTCTAGTTGTGGTGAGCAGGAGCTATTCTTCATTGCAACTCACATACTCATTATGGTGGCTTATCTTGTGGTGGAGCAAAGGCTCTAGGTGCACAGCTTTAGTAGTTGCAGCATGCAGGTTCACTAGTTGTGGCTCACAGGCCCTAAAATGTTCAGGTTTCAGGAGTTGTGGCACACTGGCTTAGTTACCCATGGCACGTGGAATCTTCCTGGACCAGGGATTGAACCCAAGTACCCTGCATTGGCAGGAATTCTTATCACACTGAACCACCAAGGAAGTCCAAGATGTAATATATTTTATAAGAGTATAATCAAAAGCATTTTCTTTGAATATGGGAGAGGGAAAGTCCAAGGAAGAGAAACTACTATGTACTAAATTATAAATCATGACAAAACTTTCAATATAGGGCAATTTTCTAAGACTAGACTCTAAAGAATAATAGTCCCCTTCATATTCTTAAAGAATAACACTTTTCTTTAAATATATGATCTATTCAAACTCAAAACCAAGAATATTCTAGTTTTAGATAATCTAGAATTGCCATGTTCTAAAGAGTACACAAATGCTTTCACTTCTGCAAGTAACTTTGAATTAGACAGGCCATCTTTAAAATAAATACTTGTAATTAACGTTTCTATTGGAAAACACAGAAATACCACTGATGCCTTACATTATGAAAAATGATTTCAATTTATTTCCAACTGGCTCTTTTAAATTTAAAAAACAATTACTGTAGAGTAAACAAAAAGCTAATTTAAATACAATGGGATATTGCATGTTTTGCTTTATTATGAGTGCAAACACATATGTACATTCACCTAACCTTCTATACATTTGTGTTATTCCATTTAATTTCATATATCTCAGATTAATTATTTTCCTTATGACCTATGAGAAGAGCAGCATGATAAAACTAAGGGTTAAAGCCTATTTACACATACATATAATATCTCACTTTTTCCAAGTCTAAACTTAATCCTTACAGAAAAACTGGATAAAAACATAAAGTACCTTAACAGTAAAATGATTTCAGGGAATGTAATGTCAATACTACAAAGGATCAAACAACATATATATGCTTACACATGTCAACCTGAAATAACTGAGAATTTTAGAAGTGAAATACTGTTTTCTCATAGAAAAGGATATTGTAAATGAAATATTTGTGGAAAGTTCTTACAAAGAAAAGAATAAAAAGAATATAACGATTGATTCTATTGCTATACTAATAGCACTATTTTATATGCATGCGTGTGCTCAGGGTGTCCAAGTCCTTGTGACCCCATGGACTGCAGTTCACCAGGCTCCTCTGTCCATGGGACTTGTCAGGCAAGAATACTGGAGTGGGATTGCTATACTACTCCAGGGGATCTTCCCAACCCAGGAATCGAACCTGCATCTCTTGCATTTCCTGCATTGGCAGACGGATTCTTCACCATTGTGTCACCTGGGAAGCCTGTATATAATATTATATACCGAGAACTAATAATACATTAAATCTTCTTAATTAATTAGAATCAAATCATCTCAAAACCTACATATAGGTGTGGAAATATCAACCTATACTAATCTTAATTCAGATAATAAGGAAGGAAAAAAATCAGTTCAAAGATTATATCCAAGTCAAATGGTAAAGAACATACAAAATAAAACCAGGTGACAGACTGTGAAAATATGCTGTCAGAGATGGAAACGAGGTGGACTAGGTCAGACAATATTTTTAGAATAATTGTTTTCAATATTTAAGTTGAATTATCTTTTGAGTAAGTGTTTAACAAAAGGCTGATAAGAATAGTAGTTGTATGTATGTTTAAATTAAACAAAATATCTAAAAGCTAAGGTGTGACTGACTCAGTCCTATGTAATAGGGATAATTAAAGGTATGACTTTAATTGCATGTGGTTAAGAATCAGCCTGCAATGAGGGAGACATGGGTTCGATCCCTGGGTTGGGAATATCCCCAGAGAAGGGCATGGCAACCCACTCCAGTATTCTTGCCTGGAGAATCCCCATGAACAGAGGAGCCTGGCAGGCTACAGTCCATGGGGTCACAAAGAGTCAGACACGACTGAAGTGACCAAGCCACAGAAGCAGCAGCAGCAAAGTTATGACTCAAACACCTTTATGAGTAGATGTACGCCAATGGGAAAATGATGGCTACAAATTTTCATGTGCTTCTATTTCCTGTCACTGTAATTAACATACAACCTATGACATGATTAGGGGACTTCCCTGGTGTCTCAGTGATAAAGAATCCACTTGCCAATGCAGGAACAGGGGTTCCATCCCTGGAAGATGCCATGGTGAAGAAAATGGCAACCGACTCCAGTATTCTTACCCAGGAAATCCCATGGACAGAGGAGCCTGGCATGCGACAGCCCATGTCACAAAAGAGTCAGACACGATTTAATGACTAAGTAAAAACAATATGACATTACTGGATCAAAGGTTATCCTTGCCAAATGTCAACAATTACAAAAGGAGAGAGTCCAAACCCAGTAAGGAATAATGCTTTTGCTATTTTAGAAAAAGGTTATTTTGTAGTTTAACTTAGTAGTCTTTTAAGAGTCTAAAAGGTGAAGTTTTTCAAGCTACAGATGTTGAAGGATATTCTAGCCCACAGTGTCAGTAAAGTTCTAGGATTTTCCCAAAATGAAATTCTTCTCTTATCAATTGTCTCTTATGAATTTGGTATAACACTGATTTCTCAACTGTTTATCACTGTATATTATTCCACAGTAATATTTTATAGAGATAGTTTAATTAGTGAGCTTGAATGACAGTATCAAAATTAGAGTTATGCTTAGCTCTCACGATTCACCAATGTCTCCAAAGTCATTTCTCTAGAACCACAAAGTTTTAAGCTATATCTGTTACTCTCCCTGTTCTTTTGGTGCAGTCCTTTCTGAAGGATCACGAGTTTAGCATAAGCACACCATTTATTAATGAATTAATATACTGTTGCATGTGGATTTGTGAAAGGTTAAAAAAAATTACTCCAAATTTCATTTTACATATTACACTAACATATGAAGGAATAAGTCCTTTACAGTACACTTTGGTGTTTTATTAGTACTCCCACTATTAACTTCTAAAGAGAAACAGCATAACTATAAGTAAAGAAAACTGTATCAAATGTCAGAAGAAGTAATAAGATAGTAGACTATTGGATTCCTTAGAAAGAAGGCACATGAAGTCTCACAAAAGTATTAAAATAGAACATTACTTTTTTTTAAGATTCATGCTCAAATTTAGAAATAGTTATATCATGGAGTAAGGTATGTGGTGCTGAACTTCTGAAAGGACATTCATTACAAATATATTTGCTAAATTTTCAAACCACACCTGCTTCAGTTCAATTCAGTTCAGTCCAGTCGCTCAGTCATGTCCGACTCTTTGCGACGCCATGAATCGCAGCCCGCCAGGCCTCCCTGTCCCTCACCAACTCCCGGAGTTCACTCAGACTCACGTCCATCGAGTCAGTGATGCCATCCAGACACCTGCTTAGTGATACTATATTTGACCTCTGGTTACTGGGCTTCCCTGGTGGCTCAGACAGTAAAGAATCTGCCTTCAATGTTGGAGACCTGAGTTCAATCTCTGTGTTGGGAAGAACCACTAGAGAAGAAAATGGCAACACACTCCAGTATTCTTGCTTGGGAAATCCCATGGACAGAGGAGCCTGGTGGGCTACAGGCCAAGGGGTCACAAATAGTCAGACACAACCGAGCAACTAACACTTAGGCAACTAAGTCCCTCTTCTCTTTTCTCCTTCCTATAATTAAGCACTTACAGATTCAAGATCTCTATCTTTATATCTATCCCAATCTGTCCATTTACCTATCTATTTTTCTCATCTATCTATACATCTAATTCATTTTAGGTACATTATACTGTCACCACAATCTTACAAGATGGTTATCAAATTCTTCCAAGTAAATGTAACAATGTTAACTTCATTTGCTTTATATTTCACAGGAATTTGGTCCTTTAAAGCTTTCCTTCCTAGTGTCAGGAAATACTAAGCAAGTTTTTATTACCACCCAAGATATGTTGAGGAGAAGGCAATGGCACCCCACTCTAGTACTCTTGCCTAGAAAATCCCATGGATGGAGGAGCCTAGAAGGCTGCAGTCCATGGGGTCGCTGAGGGTCAGACACCACTGAGCGACTTCACTTTCACTTTTCACTTTCTTGCACTGGAGAAAGAAATGGCAACCCACTCCACTGTTCTTGCCTGGAGAATCCCAAGGACAGGGGAGCCTGGTGGGCTGCCGTCTATGTGGTTGCACAGAGTCGGACACGACTGACGCAACTTAGCAGCAGTAGCAGTAGCAAGATATGTTGCTGTTTTATATTTATATAGGTTGCAATTTTACTGCCAAAATAGAAAATACTTGTATATGTGGATATGTACTGATGGCTAAGGGAAAGTTTATAAAACAGTAGAAGATAGCCTTTAAAAATGCATGCTATGGAGCCAAGCACCTTGAATTCAAACCCTAGGTTCAAATGCCAGAGCTACCACTAGACCACTGAACCAAAAAGTACCTAGAAATAATAATAATAAAAAAAATTCCTAATATGATTGCTGTGTTAAATTAAAGAGCTTATGACAGTATTTAACACATAGTCGATACTCTGCAAACATCAGTTAATTTAATTATGTTAACATAGTAAAGACAACTATCTTTTTTAAATTAAGATAATTTTGCTTCCACTAAAACATACAAAAACTTTTGGAATATTCTTCAACATTTTTGCAAACAATCTGTTTAAAAGCATCATTTTATAAATCCCATAGCTTAATGTGTAAAAGTTTCAACTTAGCAATTTCTTTAACAGTTTCAACAACTAAAGAAACCATGTATATCAGATTCTTTAAAATAACATTATTCTAAAAAAGATCTTAGACTGAAAAATTAACATATTTCCCCTTCTGCTCTTTTGGTCTGGATAAACTTACTTGGTTTAATATGCTATTTAGGTGGAGACAGAACTCTGCCCTATATTGACAATGAAAGGAAACATACCAAACACACATTTCAATCTGTATAACCTTCCATGTAATAAAATAAAACAACATAAGACAGTCTGATAAAAAATGAGATTTGAAGTCAAGAAATGTTCTGATATCTTACAGGAAGATATTATAGATGAAATATCCATTGAGAAAAAAGGGGGGTAGTAATGAAAAAAGAATAGATTTCTATAATCATACAACATATTTTTTCAGGTCAGTTTAAGCTTTTTATTTGCTACCTTTAACAGGGATGTAAGCATCCATATACAATTTGATATCAAACAGCTTTCCATCCACATCTTCCAAGCCTGCCAATGTTTTTCTAAAGACAACAAAGAAAAATGAAAGCTAGCATTTTCTTCCTTCATGACTCCAAAACAAAACAAACAAACAAAAAAACAAAAGAACAGTATTTTAGAACTTCTGTTGCTTTATTTCTTAGTCAGTATGCCTAATAGAACTTTCACTGTAAGAGATTTGCAATCTATGGATATAGGGCAGGTTGGACAGAAAGAGGTGCAGCCTTCTCCTAATTAACAAGTCTGAAGATAACAAGAGAAAAGAGAAAGAGAGAGCACACAGTGCAGAAGCATGCTTTACTGTCATGAGCAGTAATCAAGTGACAAACTGTGGTTTCATTTTCACATAATGACACAATATCGGTAGTCTGCAGCCAAACAACTGACATGATATCTTTGAGAAAACACAACTGATCAATGATGTATGAGAACAGAAGGCTGGAGATGCTTCTCCCACCTATAGGAACATATGTGGCTCATTTTTGGAAAAATCATGTCCTTCCATTATAAGATAAATATTCACTGTCTTCCATACCCATGCCTTTGGATAAACAAAGACTAATTTACATAAGTGTACATACACCCTTGTAACCGAATGCTTGCCTATGGGCCCCAAGTCAAAGACTCAGGCAGAAATACATTCTCTCCTTCCACCTTTGAGGAAGATCCTCAAAATGTAAATTAGTTTTCTTCCCCTTCTTACATTCCCATTCTTATTCTACTCCTTTGGTGTCTTTGCTTTCTGAGATAAGCTGCCACAGTCCTCACCACTCAACATTACTAGCATCTGGGAGTAGTGACATTGGTCCTTTACATTTTGCTAATAATCACCAAATAAAGATCTAGAAATAATGTACCAGGGAATTATAAGACTCTAATATATTACAAGGTTTTCCTATCTATGGCATAGGGAAATACTTTTTAATTCTCCAGTGAAATATTTCTCAAGTGGGGGTGATTACGGTCCTGGGGAACATTTTGCAATGTGTGCAGGTATGTTTTTATTAAGACATCTATAAAGGGGTGGTGCTGTTACCAGCACATAGTAAACAAACACCGGAGATGCTCTTAAACCTCCTACAGGACTTTCCAAAGCAAAAGATTATCTGGCATGAAACTTAAATAACGTTGCTGTTGAGAAACCTTGCTTTAGGACAAACAGCGATCTGTCAGTTTCACTCTAAGTCCTGCTGCTGCTGCTGCTAAGTCACTTCAGTCATGTCCAACTCTGTGTGACCCAGTAGACGGCAGCCCACCAGGCTCCGCCGTCCCTGGGATTCTCCAGGCAAGAACAATGGAGTGGGTTGCCATTTCCTTCTCCAATGCATGAAAGTGAAAAGTGAAAGTGAAGCCACTCAGTCGTGTCCAACTCTCAGCGACCCCATGGACTGCAGCCCACCAGGCTCCTCCGTCCATGGGATTTTCCAGGCATCCTGGGCATCTCCTTATTAATGAAGCTTAGTCCTAACTAGGCAAAATAAAAAAAGGACCATGGCTGGATTTTTTTCATATTTATACAAAAAGAAAACAATTGTGTTACAAAAGTTAAGTTTATCTGGTTTATCTTTCATAAATTTAATTTTTCTTCAAAGTTCTCCAGCTAAAGCTCTAGATGATTTACTTAGAAATTAACCTCATTTGAAATTTCTGTAAAAAAATTTAGAAAACTAAAAAAAAAGTGCCATATGGATTGAGGTTGACAGAACTATTGTTATTACTATCTCCCTGCTCACAGGGTGCCCCCTATTTCAAATTTCCAGCTACATAGTAGTGCCTTTACTTATAAAGCCTACCCAAACCTAAAATTCAAAAGGGAAAAACAGAACAAAACAAACCCTGAACTTGTCATTCCATCAACAGCAGGAAGCTTGGCAGTTTCTACTTTCTACTACTTTTCATATCGAGTTAATTCCTGTCCATATTCTTCTGACACTCTGAACACAGCAAGCCTGTGTCAAATGTTTATCACAGTTCATCCTGTTTACTGCATTATCTTCCTATAATAGCCATTCACTTATTCATTCATTCAACAAATGTTTTCACTCTTCTATATACACTTAATGTAAAGAGCTGTAGGCATTGTGGGAAGAAAGACACACAAATCCCTCCCCTCACAGAGCTCTCGTCCAGCGGAAGACCAATAATTAAACAAGCAATTATCATAAAGCATGATGTGTTCAGAAAGAGTATTGCTGTAAGAACAAAAATAAATGACAGCTCTTCTGTTATAACTGAAACGTGCAGAATCAGGAAGAAATATTCAGAGAAGAGTGGAAAGAAATTATTCGAAAGAAAGAGCAGAAAGGAAAAGGATGATGGTATGTTTGAGGCAATGACAGAATGTCAAAAGGCTGAAATGTAGAATACAAGTGGAAGCAAGTGATGAAACTGGAAAAAAGAAGCAGGGGCAGGAGTTAATAATTATTATTATTTTATTCTAAGAGGAATAGAAAGCCATTGAAGGATTTTAAAAAGAGTGTTCTGCTAAGGCCTACACTTAGAAAGATCACCCTGGCTACAAAGGATTTAGAGGGTACAGAGAAAGAGAACAGAGAAACGGCTGTGGCAGTAATACAGGTGAAAGAAGATGGCCCGGAAGAGGATATGTGAATTTGCTTATAGAGACTTGGGAGGTAGAATTAGGAGATTTTTTTTTTTCCTCGCCAGATATTCCCCAGTGTCTACATTTACACTTTCCAATTACCTAGCTCATGCCAGCAGAGATGATATTAAAATATTAGAAATTTGAAATGCAGTTTGATTTAGAATAAGTAAGAGTTTCCTCACGACATCATATAAGTAGGCAAGCAAATTTCCTTCACAGGACACGAGATGCAAGTGAAAGTTCAGAGAGATTAAGCAACATAGGAACATCCTAATTTATAATATTACCAAAGAGTAAAAGTGGGCTTAGAACACAGCCATCAGTTTCTGAATCCAGTTCTGTTTCTAGTAGAGTGTTTTTCCTGGATCTAGATTTCTGTCAAAGTTCTGTGCTGTTTTATATACACTACTCATTCTGGCATATGACTACTGTTAAGTATTTTCTAGTAATTTAATTTGTGTATATGTATATTCATTAACCATTATACATATAAATGAAAATAAGAGCAAAAACTCTTATTATATTGAATATAACAAGATGAATAAAATCATAAATGAACATTTATATTAATATGAATAATATGGGAAGAAGAGATCTATTATCATTATCCAGAGTAAACTTATGTTTCACATGGGTTAGGTAGCATGATCAGAACATAAATATTTAATGAATTACAAAAATCAAATTTACCCTCATGCAAGTTCACTCCAAACACACACTGATTACAGAGAAGCAAAAAAAAAAACTTGAACTGCCTCTTTCTCCAAAACAATTTTTCTTTCCATTTAATTGCATTTCACAAGTAATCCTATAAGATGCTCCACATTTTCAGCTCTAAATTTGACTCCAAAAACTATAATTAGTCAGTTTATATCATGAAATATGAAGACTTGACTCATAATTTAATAACTTAATGTTAGGGTATTATAATTACTTTCTTAGTGAATACAACTATCAGTTACACATATATACATTTTATTTTAGATATAGTAGGCACTAAGAACTTTATGTTTTTAAAAGCTAAAACATACAAAAATATATTTTTAAATGTGATTATTTTAGAAACACATAAAATGTGTGAAAAGGATGAAGCTAAACATTTTATATGGAAGGTGACTATATAATTTATCCTCCAAACCAGGGCCTTTTCAAGAGTGAAAAAGGAGCTATTAATAATAACAACAGAATGAGTGTCACCTTAATCACTAGAATGAGATAACAACAAAAGAAAATGGATTTTCTAAGAGTTCCTAAAATTACAGTGATGAGCTCCTCAGTAAAATTCACTTTCACATACAAATAAAATAACTAAATAACCTAGACATACATCAAGGTTCTGAAATCTGGGAAGTTTGGAAATTATATCAATATTTTTAGACATAAATTAGAATCAATATATTCCACAGTAACAACTTGCTTAAAACTGAATTGGAAACTGTAAAAGCTTTTGTTGCTGCTTAACATTCCTGCACACTAAAGTATCTTTTTTAGTGCCAAGAACCTGAATATCTTGCCATAGTTACCAAGCAGATTTCAATCTCCATAACATTTTACAAATCTATAATCATTTCCACTTAAATCTTTTTAATCTATAGGAACAATACCCAATTAACTTTGAAAAGCCAAGCTTCAATGCCAAACTAATCAAACCCTATTATACCTTTGCATACCTTGCACTTCAGTTCCAAACTGTCACAGGATAAAGCAAATATTTTGGTAGGAGCAAAAAAAAAAAAAAAAAAAAACAGCTTTAACTCAAACCATTAAGGTGTGACTGTGAACAATAACCATTTACAATATATAATACAAAAGCAATTGCTACTACAAAAGCATTCTTCCACAAATACCAGACATTTTAATCCAGCTTTGCAGAGAACTGGGGGTATTAAAGAGTTGAAACAGAAACAGAATTTTTTAAGATGCCTGGAGAAAGAAATATCCATTAGTAAGCAGCATTCTCACTGGGATTGCATTTCTTGAATATTCTCCATCAAGGGGATGAGAATATCAGTTTTTACACTTTAGCCCAGGAAAGTGATAGTCTGAAATTAGAGCTGCTAAAAACAGGCAGGTACTGTGAAATTCAAGGAAATGCTGCATCAAGAAGCAAAAGGAACGAAAAAGGGATAAAATTCTCTTTATCCTTACAAAATTGGCACATTATTCCAAGTGAGGTAACAGGCATGAACCTCACAGCAGATTAAAAGGAATTTGAGGACAAATGTTTCATTCAGTAGGCCTTTTTCTATATAGCAGATAACTTTCCACCCAGTAAAGAAAACCCTGTCTTTTAGTAACTCCATTTGAAGGTTTGTGTTACTATATAAAACCCCTCTTTTTTCACTTATTCATGAATGTATTGGCAAATACTGTGCATCGTTCATACTTATAAAATTCAACATGGCAGGTGGCCCTTAATTTTCCACTGTAACTATTAAAAGCTCTGCAGAAGGTGGCTGCCTTGTTTCCATTTGCTTTTCATGTATTTCAGTTAACATTAAGCATTGCCTCCTGAACATTTTTCAGAGTATTCTCTTAAATATAATGAAATCCTTTTCAGCAAAAAAAAAACATATAGCCATTTTTTTTCTGGATTATTTAGTGTTTTACTCGTGACTATATTCATTTCAAAGGATCATATTTTTTATTTACAAATTCATCTCCTTACAGTGCTTCATGCACAACTGTCCTTGAACACAATTACAAACTGAGAAAATTCCAAGGTGATAAATTTTCAGTGAAAAGGAAAATAAGCAATAAAAGTAAATTATTACATTAAGTTACTAGATAGGTAAGTGATACATATCTCATTTTCACAAATCAAGAACTGAACAGAAGCGGTGGCGAACACAGTAAGATCAGATGTAATATGTCTTTAAAAGATCATAAGTTTTCCTATTTTCTCTGAAACAAACTTAAGATTTCTATTTTAGAAAATCCTTTTTATTGCAAAACATGTCCTTAAAAGGTAGGACCTTTCAGTTTGATTTATAGGGCAAACAAAGCAACTTCCTTTGGTATTGTGATTATTAACACATGTATTTAGTAATTCTAACAACTGGTTAACAAACATTAGCAAATTAATTACCAATTAAATTAATCACAAGTTAAATCACAAATTAAAAAGCTTAGAAACTTTATATCAAAGGTCATTAGAACCAATGAGCTAATAAGTCAGGAGAAAAGATAATTACATTCTGGAATTCCAAGACAGAGTTCTGCATCCCTTCCACACCCTGACCCCCACCACACCGCACCGCACCCTCCCCTCTGTCCTTTTATTCTTATACCCTGTGATCCTCTCTTTCCAATTGTGCTCCATCTTTGGAGAGATAAACTTATAGAATCTCTCCTTCTGTCAACAAGCACCGTCATGCTTAAGTTATCATCATCAATCAAATGTTTTTCATTTCCCAGTCGCAAACTCGGAAATTCCCCACTTTGATCTCAGCTTTGAATCTCCTTCCTTTCTTCATTCTCTGCCCTTCTCCTTCAAGGACTATAGAAAATCTTCCACTGCATTTGGGAAAGCTGCTCCAAATATTACTAAGAAGTATTACTACATAAAAAGGATTTATCTTAAAGTCAACTTTGCACATTCTATCAAATAATTTTAGGAAACTTTGGATAAAACAGTCTTTAATACCAACTCCTTAAAGCTTTTGTCTACCATCATTAACTCTCCAACAGAGAATAAGAATCCCTTTTATGTGAACCATCCAAATAACTAAATAGATAAACTTTTATACATCCTGTTAACAAGTTTACTTTGTCTTGGTTTTCTTTTCTTCATGACAAGCACCATTTTCTCACTTGACCATTCATTTCTTGGCTCACTTGAATTTGGTTTCTGCCCTTACCACTATCAAGATGATAGACTGAGACGCTACTTACCCCTATATGATTCATCCTAAGAAACTCTGCCAGCTAGATTTAATCTAACTTGTCTTCCCACTTTTTGCTACAACTACTACCATTTTCACAAATATCTCTAACAAGGTCTTAGCTTATTCAAGTTATGTGTATGGGGTATCGCTAACACTGTATGCAGCTACCATCTAGAGCCACATTCATTTTAAAGGAGAAGCCCATATTGCCAGGTTTTCTGACCTCAACGAGGATGTTGTTGCTGTTATTCAGTAGCTAAGTCTTGAGCAAGGATGAGATTTTAGCAAAACTGGGTATTGGAAATTATCCTTTGATTCTTTGCCCATTGCACTTAATCAAAGTCTTTATAGGATTTTAAGAGCCTCACATTAAGAGTCCTCAATCTGATTGGCCCAGCATGTGATGGGAGACCCTTATTCCCCACTGCTTTAAAGCATTTAGGCAGTTCCCATCAATTCACACACCATCTATAACTAAACCAAATTTCAGTTCAGTTCAGTTGCTCAGTGGTGTCTAACTCTTTGCGACCCCATGAACCACAGCACACCAGGCCTTCCTGTCCATCACTAACTCCCAGAGTCCACTCAAAAACATGTCCATTAAGTCAGTGATGCCATCCAACCATCTCATCCTCTGTTGTTCCCTTCTCCTCCTGCCTTCATTCTTTCCTACCATTATGGTCTTTTCAAATGAGTCAGCTCTTCACATCAGGTTACCAAAGTATTGGAGTTTCAGCTTCAACATCAGTCCTTCCAATGAACACCCAGGACTGATCTCCTTTAGGATGGACTGGTTGGATCTCCTTGCAGTCCAAGGGACTCTCAAGAGTCTTCTCCAACACCACAGTTCAAAAGCATCAATTCTTCAGTGCTCAGCCTTCTTCATAGTCCAACTCTCACAACCATACATAACCACTGGAAATACCATAGCCTTGACTAGACAGACCTTTGTTGACAAAGTAATGTCTCTGCTTTTGAATATGCTGTCTAGGTTGGTCATAACTTTCCTTCCAAGGAGTAAGTGTCTTTTAATTTCATGGCTGCAATCACCATCTGCAGTTATTTTGGAGCCCAGAAAAACAAAGCCATCCACTATTTCCACGGTTTCCCCATCTATTTGCCATGAAGTGATGGGACCAGATGCCAGGATCTTCATTTTCTGAATGTTGAGCTTTAAGCCAACTTTTTCACTCTCCTCTTTCATTTTCATCAGGAGGCTCTTTAATTCTTCACTTTCTGCCATAAGGGTGGTATCATCTATATTTCTGCCATAAGGGTGGTATCATCTACATATCTGACAATATTGATATTTGTCCTGGCAATCTGGATTCTAGCTTGTGCTTCCTCCAGCCCAGAATTTCTCATGATGTACTCTGCATATAAGTTAAATAAGCAGGGTGACAATATACAGTCTTGACGTACTCCTTTTCCTATTTGGAACCAGTCTGTTGTTCCATGTCCAGTTTTAACTGTTGCTTCCTGGCCTGCATATAGGTTTCTCAACAGGCAGTTCAGGTGGTTTGGTATTCCCATCTCCTTCAGAATTTTCCACAGTTTATTGTGATCCACACAGTCAAAAGCTTTGGCATAGTCAATAAAGCAGAAATAGATGTTTTTCTGGAACTCTCTTGCTTTTTCCATGATCCAGCAGATGTTGGCAATTTGATCTCTGGTTCCTCTGCCTTTTCTAAAATCAGCTTGAACATCTGGAATTTCATGGTTCATGTATTGCTGAAGCCTGTCTTGGAGAATTTTGAGCATTACTTTGCTAGTGTGTGAGACGAGTGCAACTGTGCGGTCTTTTGAGCATTGTTTGGCATTGCCTTTCTTTGGGATTGGAATGAAAACTGACCTTTTTCAGTCCTGTGGCCACTGCTGAGTTTTCCAAATTTGCTGGCATATTGAGTGCAGCCCTTTCACAGCATCATCTTTCAGGATTTGAAATAGCTCAACTGGAATTTCATCACCTCCACTAGCTTTGTTCACAGTGATGCTTCCTAAGTCTCACTTGACTTCACATTCCAGGATATCTGGCTCTAGGTGAGTGATCCCACCATCATTATTATATGGGTCGTGAAGATCTTTTTTATATAGTTCTTCTGTGTATTCTTGCCACCTCTTAATATCTGCTTCTGTTTTGAAGTGAAGTGAAGTCGCTCAGTCGTGTCCGACTCTTTGCGACCCCATGGACTGTAGCCTACCAGGCTCTTCCATCCCTGGGATTCTCCAGGCAGGAATACTGGAGTGGGTTGCCATCAACAAAAAAGATCTTCAAGACCCATATATGGTGGGATCACTCACCTAGATCTTTTTTGTATAGTTCTTCTGTGTATTCTTGCCACCTCTTCTTAATATCTGCTTCTGTTAAGTCCATACAATTTTTGTCCTTTATTGAGCTCATCTTTCATGAAATGTTCCCTTGGTATCTCTAATTTTCTTGAAGCGATCTCTAGTCTTTTCCATTCTATTGTTTTCCTCTATTTCTTTGCACTGATAGCTGAGGAAGGCTTTCTTATTTCTTGTTGCTATTCTTTGGAACTCTGCATTCAAATGGGTATATCTTTCCTTTTCTCCTTTGCTTTTGGCTTCTCTTCTTTTCACAGCTATTTGTAAGGCCTCCTGAGACAGCCATTTTGCTTTTTTGCATTTCTTTTTCTTGGGGATGGTTTTGATATCTGTCTCCTATACAATGTCACGAACCTCTGTCCATAGTTCATCAGGCACTCTATCAGATCTAGTCCCTTAAATCTGTTTCTCACTTCCACTGTATAGTCATAAGGGATTTGATTTAGGTCATACCTGAATGGTCTAGTGGTTTTCTCCACTTTCTTCAATTTCAGTCTGAATTTGGCAATAAGGAGTTCATGATCTGAGCCACAGTCAGCTCCCAGTCTTGTTTTTGTCTGACTGTATTGAGCTTCTCCAAACTAAATTTACCAAACATTTATTTTGTTCCTGGTATGTTATTCAGTAATATATATACACCATACAATTTCTTATTAATAATCATATCAGATATCACTTGGATTCCACTATGAACTCATAATTTATGATGAGGAAACATTATGTGAGATTAAGTAATTTGCACAAAGTCAAGACTAGTGAAATGTAGAATAACAATTTGATTCCAAAGCTCTTGCTCTTTACCAGTGAAATGTGCTATCTTTTTATATATTCTTCATAAAAATACAGAAATAAAATATCCTGAGACTTCAGGAGGCAAGAGATTTGTTTAGACCATGAAAATCACAGAGGGCTGCTGGGGGTAGTTAAACTTGAGTTTTTGAACGGCATGCAATATATGCATGTTTTATGTGGAATGGAGGAAAAGGAGGGTTGGGAATCTGAAACAAGCATGACAGAAAACACTGAAACCAAAAATTAAGGACTACATTTAGGAAATATTGACAAATAAAGTTAGACTGAAGCTAAGCGGGCTTAAACAGGACAGTACTAAAAGATAAACTCAAAACTCTAATGTCATATGTCACCCTTAACAGCTTGCTGTTTTTCTGAGCATTAGTTTTGTCTCTTATGTTTCCCAACACACCTCTCCCTTCCCATTCTCAGTACCAGGGTCTTCCTTCAGAGATTTTTTTTTTCTAGTCACTCAAATAGGTGTTACTTTCAGTTTCTCTTATCCCTAATCCAGTCTTCAACCTCCCTTCAAGTTATCACTACAGCACAACTTTTGATTATATACCCTACTTAACAAATTTGTGATGGTTTCTTCATGACTACAAAAGTACAATTTCCTTACTACAACGTAGAAAGCCCCTCAAGACCCAATACAACTTATCTTCTATTTTCCTAACTTTCTCACTGTATTCCTTTCCATACTTACCCCAGAAATCTGATTAACAAGTATGACCTATAACTTCATACATACACCATCTTTGTTCATCATTCTCACCAGGCCTGGAAGTGTCTTTATATGATTTCACATCTGTCTGTTCCCTGATGGCTGAGATTGTAAAGAATCTGCCTGCAATGCAAGAAACCTGGGTTTGATCCCTAGGTCAGGAAGATCCCCTGGAGAAGGAAATGGCAACCCATTCCAGTATTTTTCCCTAGAGAATTCCATGGGCTGAGAAGACTGCAGGCTACAGTCCACAAGGCAGCAAAAAGTCAGATACAACTAAGTGACTAACACTTTCAATATACATACCATCTCCCAAAAGCCTTAATTGTTTTCTCTAGTTGAAATTTCTTTCCATCCTTAATTAGAATTTATATACAATTTACCATTTCTGACTTTTATTATTTCTGGTTATTTAAATATTTATATTTTGATGAAAACAGAAAGTTTACCTACCATGTACAGAATAGATTTTCAGTACAGTTTTTTGCTTTGTTTGTCTGGTTTGTTTTTTTCAACTAATGATAGGGAGATAATTTGGTAGGAAGCTGTCAGCAGGGGCAGAAGTGTTCCTGATGCAAGTTTTGAGCTAGGCAACAGTTTTTGTGGCAGGAAAACAAAAGTTGTGGGCAGCCTTTTCCATCTACTTTCCATCTACTAATCACAAGTTTCCTGGTGCTGCAGAAGCTTCTAAGACTGGGATTCTGACATGATATCTTATTCCTAAACATCTGAGTAGAGAAGGTTGATCTAGCCAAAATTATATAAGACTATGCAGATCTAGAGGGCACAAGTTTACATACATCTTTAAAACACTCTTACAAATTATACTCTTGTCATATGATTCCCAGAAGATTTATCACCCTATAATATTGTCTGTAGTCTAATATGAAAATTAATGTGGAGTCTTTAAAACAGACATACTGAATAGCATGAAAATTAAAAACTGTAGTTTCATTCAAACTAAGAAACCCAGAGATTTGAATATGCCATATCAGACAATCAAAAATATTACAGTACAAATATAAATGTATGTGTAGTATACAGAACATGGCAAGATTCAATATGTTATTGAAGGTGATTGCTACTGTGTATTTACTTCCTTTTAGCACTTAAGTTTATAAATAATTTGGTTTCATTTTTTGTAATTAAATTGCAATTACATACCAATTTCTTCCTCACACAAAAAGACACATTTACTTTTGGGGAATTAATAAATAAAATCTACTAGAACTGATACTAACCATTTGTAACTTATTCTATAAGTGATATTCAATGCCATAGAATAATACAAATGACTGCACATATATAATACCTTCTTAGTAACAGCTACAGCTCAAGGGCTAGTAATCGATAAGACTAAAATATATGTGTACATATCATGTATATGTATGTAATATATTTTACATATGTGTGTGTGTGTGTGTGAGAGAGAGAGAGAGAACGGAAGAGATACATAAAGTGTGCTTAAATAATCTACTTCTCTGTGTCATCTAGTAATCAGAAAGAAATCATAAAAGTTAAAGATCATAACTTTTTAAATCTGCAAAAGTTTATTTTCCATATACGTGTAACAGTGGTTCATTTACTAAATTGCTTTAGGTAATTTATTTTATTTTACTTTTTTGGCCTTGCCATGTGGCTTGTGAGATCTTAGCTCTGCAACTAGGAGTCAAATTCGGGGAATTCTTTAATACTAAAATATTATTGAAAATAAAGAAAAAAGTGAAAGTTGCTCAGTCGTGCTCAACTCTTTGCAACCCCATGGACTATACAGTCCATGGAATTCTCTAGGACTAGAGAGGGTAGCCTTTCCCTTCTCCAGGGTATCTTCCTGACCCAGAAATCAAACGAGGGTCCCCTGCATTGCAGGGAGATTCTTTACCAACTGAGCTACCAGAGAAGCCACTTATTAACTAGAATGGTGCCCCATAATATCAAACAGCAATTAAAAAAAAAAAGTATTTGAAATACAAATGCTAAGAGTAAAAATCAAGGTAAGGATGAGTTAATTTTGTTATTTGCAGCTCCCATGTTCCTTTTTGTCTTTGTAAAATTACACATAGAGAGGTGAGATAGATTGATAAACGTATGTGTGCATGTTCTGTGGCTTCAGTTGTACCCAACTCTTTGTGACCCTATGGACTGGAGCCCATCAGGCTCCTCTGTCCATGGAACTCTCCATGCAAGAATACTGGAGTGGGTTGCCATGCCCTCCTCCAGGGAATCTTCCTGACCCAGGGATTGAACCCACATCTCCTGTGTCTTTCATACTACAGGTGAATTCTTTACCCACTGAGCCACCTGGGAAGCCCCCAATAGATGCATATACAGACACATACATACATAGTGTACATACATACATCCATGCAAAGTAACACATGATCAAGGAAGAAAACATAAAAAACACAGACTAATTCAAAGAAAACCAAATATAGCCTATATCCCCACTGGTCACAGATGATCCATGTTAGCAACTTTATGCATACTTTTCCAGTCTCTCCTAAAAATGATATTGTAAATACTACTCTGCATACTACTCTTACTTAACCTAATATTGTGAACACTTCCCCATATAAACTTTACAATTCAGTGATATGATCTGAGACTCTATTTGACATCTCAAAGGGCTTCCCTGCTGGCTCAGTGGTAAAGAACCTGCCTGGCAATACAGGAGACATAAGAGACATGGGTTACATCTCTGGGTGAGGAAACTACCCTGGGGGAGGGCATGGCAATCCACTCCAGGATTCTTGCCAGGAGAATCGGATGGACAGAGGAGCCTGGTGGGCCACAGTCCATGGGGTCAAAAAGAGTTGGACACAACTGAAGAGCCTTTGCATGCATGCATGACATCTTAAACTAAGGATATTTCATAGTAGTTTTTGTCTCCTATTCTTGGACCTTTAAGGTTGTCATTTCCCTTTTAAGAACCAAAATTCTTTGTTTGTCTTGGAAGAGAATCTCTATTATCATCATAATTAGCATCACCAAAATTACTTGTTGGCACAACTGAATATTGGGTATGATATATAATCTTTATGCCCTGCTATACAAAAACAAGTTAACTAAACAATCATTATATGTTTGATACTTTAGGTAGGGTGCTAGTTGTGAAGAACATAAGGAAAAGCCATTCCTTAGTAGTAACCTATAATCCCATGAGGTGCATACAGCAAAGCTGATGTACACTGAATGCCTGCCTGACCAGTATGGCTATGTGCCAGGAGCCAGCGTGAGGAACTCCGCCTGTGGCAAAGGTCATGAGGAAGGAGGCTTCGGCATATGCAAAGGCGGGATCGAGCCTCAGGAAACCCCATGTTCCCGAGCATCTACCCCCAAAACCAGAGTCTGCCTACTTATGCTCTTACCTACACCTCTGACTTTACGGGGGGCTCTCCCCCATCACCATTTCTCTCAGAGAAGGAGTTAACTTGCAGTTCCAGTTAATAAAAATTCCTGGGAGTGACAAGAGTGTTTCAACTTACAAACTCCTCTGAAGGTTCTCGAGACTGCCTGAGCGGGTTCGTCCAGCCATATGTGATTGTTTACAGCCTCCTAACCATGAGAGGCACGAGATGCTTTAAAACTTTCTAAATACAGACTCTTTTGGGAAGTTAGAAAATTATTAGTATAGTATTAGTGGGTTGATTAGAAATTATATTGGTGAAGGGTTTTCATTGTTGAGCCAATATTTGTTGCTAAATCTCCATATTCCCTGCCCTTATAATGAATATAATTAGCATATAGGAGAAATAAGTATTAACCTTTAAGATTAATCATGTTAAACCTTAGGCTAAGTAAATTCCTTTTCTTGATTGTAACCCACTACACCCTCACCCTATAGGAATGCAACTTTATTTGGAGGGTGGTGCCTGGTTTAAGAAAAAATCACTCCTGGAAAAAATAAGTTTTCTGGTTGACTGACAGTTATCAGAAAGGGCCATAAAATGTCAGCAGGTCTCATGGCCAGAAGATGATGTAAAATCCCTAAGACCTTTGTATACATTTATATGAAGCACTTGATTTTGACAAGGGTCAGGTCTGCTGACCCCCGCGTAACTCTGTATTCATCCCTATGTATAATCAAAAGTATATAAGCAAACCTGAAAAATAAAGAAAACGGATCAGTTTCTGGAAAGACTGATTCCCCCGTGTCATTCTTTCTTTCTCCTTCTGACTGAATTCTCATCTGGAACGTGGATGCTACTCCACGTAAACCAATTTATTCAGCCTCTTTTTCTTCACTAATATTTCTTACTACACTATCCTTTTCTAATCTCTCTTTCTATCTGTAATTAAATAAGTTTTTTCCTAGGACGCCGATTCGGTCTCCCCTTCGAATTACCCTGGATCCACCGGGGCTGGACCCCGGAAGCTATGCACTTGTGAAGAAGGAGGAAGAGAGGAGAGTGGAAGAAGATTAGAAAAGTCTTCAAAAAGAGATGGCCATCTAGGTAGAAAATTACAATATATGAAAATCAGAAGGAGAAGTAAAGTATTTAGGA
The DNA here is from genome assembly GCF_014754425.2 of Oryx dammah. Taxonomy (NCBI): domain Eukaryota; kingdom Metazoa; phylum Chordata; class Mammalia; order Artiodactyla; family Bovidae; genus Oryx; species Oryx dammah. The sequence goes on along the minus strand of NW_024070188.1, from coordinate 44,193,518 downwards.
TACCTCAAATTAGTCAGTATAGTAGTGAAGTTGCTCAGTTGTGTGTGATTCTTTGCAATCCCGTGGATTGCAGCTTACCAGGCTGCTCTGTCCAAGGAATTTTCCAGGCAAGAGTACTGGAGTGGGTTGCTGTTTCCTTCTACAGGGGAACTTTCCGACCCGGGGATCACACCTGGGTCTCCCACATGGCAGGCAGATGCTTTACCCACTGAGCCAACAGGGAAGTGAGCAATGGGTAAACAGATATGTATAGTCAAATTAAAAGGATTTTGAATAGGATGTTAAATAACTTGGAAATTATGTGAAGCAATTATACATTTTGAAGAAAGTTTTGAAATGACTGAATCTGTATTTTAAAAAAGCTCTTGAGGGTGAGTAGAAAATATAGAAGGGGAGTAAGAGCAAACACAAACAAATTAAAAGGCTACTGATATTCTCTGAGTTAAACATAAAAGACTTAAACTAAGTGGCATTAGGATGGAGGAGTGTCGATTGGAGAGATTTTACAGAAGTACAATCAATAAGACTCCTCGATCAATGCCAGGCACATTAACCAAAACAGAAACACAGATAGTAATTCTTAGAATAATAACAATTGTAGCTAAACATCTATGGGTTGCTCATCATGTGTTAGTGTGCTAAATGCTTTACAAGAATCACCTCATTTTTATGCACATTTATTGTCCACTTTCCTTGTGCAAGTGTTTTCTGTTTATTCGATCATTTGGTCTACAACACAACCTCTTGAGATAGACAGTATTTCCCTCTTTATATGTTAGAGACCAAGGTCTTAAAGAGATTAAGTAACTTGCCCATTTATACAGATAACTGGTGTTGGTTTCTGGACAGGCATCTCTGTGTATCTTTAGTATAGAAGGGATATTTTTAAGCATTATTTAATTACTTTAATAGGGTTATGCTGCCAATCTGAAAGATGTCTCAAAAAGTCTCTGAAAATAAAATATTTACTCATTCTGTCACAAAGGATGCACAGCAATAAAGATGCATTAAACTTCCCTTCTGAGGGAAAATATGTAAAAAAAATAATAGAATAAAAACTGGAAGACATGGGTAGAATTTAAATCCTAAAAATTATGAAGTCATTAAATTAAATATTATTTATATTCAATTTCTTTATTCATTTAATAGAACTCATTCTTCTTTAAATAGATACTCTCTTTCAAGAAGTATTTTATTAGATTCTATGAGTTCATAGCATTATTCAAAAAATAAAATTTGGGCCAAAGGAGGTAAAACTCTTTCTTATGGAATAAAACAAACTACCAAACATAAAAGAAATGAAAAAATTATGTAATTGACAATTTACAACTACCAATGTAATAAGTGATTCTGTGTGACAATGGATGATAAAACATGGGTGAAATATTGTCAAGGAATTAGAGAATCATAGGGTCTCCAAGTAGCCCTGCATAGATGACTGATCAATTTCAAAGAGAAGACAGTCTATTAACAACAGAAGGATCTGAAATATATAACCTGAAACAAGTCATTAAACAGCATCACAAATAAGAGGAAAATGTGACATGATTTGATGCAGTGAAAAATAAACTGTATCAACTACACTATATACCTACCAAAAGTTTTAACTTGAAATAACTTCGGAAGGCTTTCTTATCTCTTCTTGTTATCCTTTGGAACTCTGCATTTTCAGATGAATATATCTTTCCTTTTCTCCTTTGCCTTTTGCTTTTCTTCTTTTCTCAGCTATTTCTAAGGCCTCCTCAGACACCCATTTTGCCTTTTTGCATTTCTTTTTTATTGGACATGGTTTTGATCACCACCTCCTACACAATGCTACAAACCTCCATCCATAGTTCTTTAGGCACACTGTCTATGAAATCTAATCCCTTGAACATATTTGTCACTTCCATTGTATAATCGTAAGGGGTCTGATTTAGGTCATACTTGAATGGACTACTGGTTTTCCCTACCTTGTTCAATTTAAGTCTGAATTTTGCAATAAGGAGGTCATGATCTGAGCCACAATCATCTCCTGGTTTTGATTTTTCTGACTGTACAGAGCTTCTCCAACTTCAGCTGCAAATACAGTCAACCTGATTTAAGTATTGACCATTTGGTGATGTACATGTGTAGAGTCTTCTCTTGTGTTGTTGGAAGAGGGTGTTTGCTATGACCAGTGCGTTCTCTTGGCAAAACTCTGTTAGCTTTTGCCCTGCTTCATTTTGTACTCCAAGGCCAAACTTGCCTGCTATTCCAGATACCTTTTGACTTTCTACTTTTGCATTCCATTCCCCTGATGAAAAAGACATCTTTATTGGTGTTAGTTCTACAAGGTCTTGTAGGTCATTGTAGAACCATACAAATTCAGCTTCTTTGGCATTAGTGGTTGGGGCATAGACTTTTATTACTGTGATACTGAATGGCTTGCCTTGAAAACAGAGATCATTCTATGATTTCTCTGATCTCAAAATATTTGCAGATTGCACTCAAGTACTGCATTTTGGAATCTTTTGTTGACCATGGGGGCTACTCCATTTCTTCCAAGGGATTCTTGCCCACAGTAGTGTAGTGTGTGTGTGTATATATATGTGTATGTGTGTGTGTGTGTGTGTATAAAATGGTCATCTGAACAAAATTCGCCCATTCCAGTCCATTATAGTTCACTGTTTCCAAAATGTTGATGGTCATTCTTGCCATCTCCTATTTAACCATTTTGAATTTACCTTGATTCATGGACCTAACATTCCAGTTTCCTAAGCAATATTGTTTTTTTTACAGCACTGGACCTTACTTTCATCACCAGTCATGTACACAACTGATTGTTTTCTTTTTGGCTCTGACTCTTCATTCTCTCTGGAGCTATTTCTCCACTCCTCTCCAGTAGCATATTGAGCACCTACTGACCTAGGGAGTTCATCTTTCAATGTCATATCTCTTTGCCTTTTAATACTGTTCATGCTGTTCTCAAGGCGAGAATACTGAAGTGATTTGCAATTCCTATCTCGAGTGGACAACGTTTTTTCAGAACTTTCCATCATTACCCATCCATCTTGGGTGGCCATACACAGCATGGCTTATAGCTTCATGGAGTTAGACAAGGATGATACCAAAGTGATCAGTTTGGCTAGTTTTCTATAATTGTGGTTTCTATTCTGTCTGCCCTCATGATGGATAAGGATTAGAGGCTTATGGAAGCTTCCTGATGGGAGGGACTGGCTATAGGGGCAGGGCCATGATCAGTACAGTTCAGTTGCTCAGGCCTGTCTCACTCTTTGTGATCCCATGGACTGCAGTATACCAGGCTTCCCTGTCTGTCATCAACTCCCAGAGCATGATCAAACTCATGTCTATCAAGTTGGTGATGCCATTCAACCATCTCATCCTCTATTGTCCCCTTCTCCTCCTGCCATCAATCTTTCCCAGCATCAGGGTCTCTTCCAAGGAGTTAGTTCTTCACATCAGGTGGTCAAAGTATTGGAGTTTCAGCTTCAGCATGAGTCTTCCAAAGAACATTCAGGATTGATTTCCTGTAAGATTGGTTGGATCTACTTGAAATCCAAGGGACTCTCAAGAGTTTTTCCCAACACCACAGTTCAAAAGCATCAATTCTTCTGCACTCAGCTTTCTTTATAGTCCAACTCTCACATCCATACATGACTACTAGAAAAACCATAACTTTGACTAGATGGATCTTTTTCATCAAAGTAATGTCTCTGCTTTTTAATAGGTTGTCTAATGTTGGTCACAACTTTTCTTCCAAGGAGCAAGCGTCTTTTAATTTCATGGCTGCAGTCACCATCTGTAGGGATTTTGGAGCCCAAAATAATAATCTCTCACTGTTTCCATTGTTTCCCCATTGAATTGCCATGAAGTGATGGGACCAGATGCTGTGATCTTCATTTTATGAATGTTAGTTTTAAGCCAGCTTTCTTACTCTCCTCTTTTACTTTCATCAAGTGGCTCTTTAGTTCTTCTTCACTTTCTGCCATAAGGGTGGTGTCATCTGCATATCTGAGGTTATTGATATTTCTCCCAGCAATCTGAATTCCAGCTTGTGCTTCATCTAGCCTGGCATTTTTCATGATGTACTCTGCATATAAGTTAAATAAACAGGGTGACAATATACAGCCTTGACGAACTCCTTTCCCAATTTGGAACCAGTCTGTTCTATGTCCAGTTCTAATTGTTTTTTGACCTGCTTTTCCCTGGTGGCTCAGAGGTTAAAGCGTCTGCCTCCAATGCAGGAAACCCGGGTTCGATCCCTGGGTCGGGAAGATCCCCTGGAGAAGGAAATGGCAACCCATTCCAGTATTCTTGCCTGGAGAATCCCATGGACAGAGGAGCTTGGTAGGCTACAGTCCACGGGGTCACAAAGGGTCAGACATGACTGAGTGACTTCACTTCACTAAGATTTCTCAGGAGGCAGATAATGCAGTCTGGTATTCCCATCTCTTGAAGAATTTTCCACAGTTTATTGTGATCCACACAGTCAAGGCTTAGGCATAATCAATAAAGCAGAAGTAGATGTTTTTCTGGTATTCTCTTGCTTTTTTGATGATCCGGATGTTGGCACTTTGATCTCTGGTTCCTTGGCCTTTTCTAAAACCAGCTTGAACATCTGGAAGTTCATGGTTCACGTACTGTTGAAGCCTGGCTTAGAGAATTTTGAGCATTGCTTTGCTAGCATGTGAGATGAGTGCAATTGTGTAGTAGTTTGAGCATTGTTTGGCATTGCCTTTCTTTGGGATTGGAATGAAAACTGACCTTTTCCAGTCCTGTAGTCACTGATGAATTTTCCAAATTTGTTGGCATATTGAGTGCAGCACTATCATAGCATCATCTTTCAGGATTTGAAATAATTCAGCTGAAATTCCATCACCTACACTAACTTTGTAGTGATGCTTCCTAAGGTCCACTTGTCTTCACACTCTAGGAAGTCTGGCTCTAGTTGAGTGATCACACCATCATGGTTATTTGGGTCATGAAGATCTTTTTTGTACAGTTCTTCTGTGTATTCTTGCCATCTCTTCTTACTATCTTGTATCTGTTAGGTCCATACTATTTCTGTTCTTTATTTTGCCCATGTTTGCAAGAAATGTTCTCTTCCTAATTTTCTAGAAAAGATCATTAGTCTTTCCCATTCTATTGTTTTCTTCTGTTTGTTTTCATTGATCACTGAGGAAGACTTTTATCTCTCCTTGCTATTCTTTGGAACTCTGCATTCAAATGGGTATATCTTTCCGTTTCTCCTTTGCCTTTAGCTTCTCTCAGCTACTTGTAAGGCCTCTTCAGACAACCATGCTCAGCTACTTGTAAATCTTTACTCCAATTTTCTGTTGATGGGTGGGGCTGTGTTCCCTCCTTGTAGTTTGGCCTGAAGCCAAACTATGGTAGGGTTAATGGTGGTCATTGCAATCTCCTTCAAAAGGACTTATGCCAGCACTGTTGCATTCAGTGCCCCGACTCCATGGCTGGCAACTGTCCACCCACGCCTCTGCTAGAGACCCCTGGAACTCAAGGGCAAGTCTGGCTCAGTCTTTTGTGGTTCTTCTGGGTCCTGGTGTGCACAAAGTTTTGCTTGTGCCCTCCAGGTGTCTGTTTCCCCAGTCCTGTGGAAGTTTTATAATCAAAACCCGCTGGCCTTCAAAGTCAAATTCCCTGGGGGGGTTCTCAGCCCTTTGCCAAATTCCTGGATTAGGAAATCTGTTGTGGTCCCTAGAACTTTCACAACAGTGCAAGCACTTCTTTTGTATAATTGTTCTCCAGTTTGTGGGTTGTTTGTTCGGTGGCTCTATGGTAGGGCTCACATGCCATGCTTCCCCCGTCTGCTGCACCCAGAGCCCCTGTCCCCCATGGCAGACCACAGGTGACCCACGCCTCCATAGAAGACACTCAAACACTAAAGGCAGATCTCACTCAGTCTCTTGTGGGGTCCTGGTGCACACAAGATTTTGTGCATCTCTGAGTCCTTTGAGCATCTCTGGCAGGTATAGGGTTTGATTCTTAATGTGATTTTTCCCTCCTACCATCTTGTTGGAGTTTTTTCTTTGCCCTTGGATATGGGGTATCTTTTTGGTGGAATCCAACATTCTCCTGTTAATGGTTTTCAGAGGTTAGTTGCAATTTTGGAGTTCTCACAGGAGAAGATGAGCACACGTCCTTTTATTCTACCATCTGGTGAATATTGAGTTTTTGGGAATCTATAAACTCATGTAAGTTTATCTCTATAAGCTTATCATAGTTATCTATAAGTGAAAAGCATCCAAGAAATATTTATTGAACTCAATTGAATTGGTTTTATATTCCAAACATTTTTCTCCAGCAGTCCTTTTCCCAGTGAATTCCTGTTAAGGCCAATATTTTTGTTTTGTTTGATCTACTCTCCATGCAGCACTGAAGAATCCTTAATTTCGCTTTCTATTATATTCCTGTCAGTTTCGTAATTTTCCCTCAATAAAAATGCATTAAATTGCAGCAATAATCTAAATTGTCAATACATATTTAAATATAGCCTACTAGTCCTTGCAGCCTTGTGCATGTGTGCCTGCTCAGTTGCTTCAGTTGTGTCTGACTCTTTCCAACCCTGTGCACTGTAGCCTACCAGTCTCCTTTGTCCATGGGATCCTCCATGCAAGAATACTCCAGTGGGTTGCCATGCGCTCCTCCAGGGGATCTTCCCCACCCAGGGATCAAGCCTGTGTCTCCTATGTCTCCTGCATCGGTAGGCAGGCTCTTTACCACTAGTACCACATGGGTATATGCTAATGAAATCAATCCCTCTGGAATTTTATGCTGTACACTAGCCCTTCAAGGGTTCAAACAGATGCAGAAATAAGCACCTCTACTTTGAGAGCAAGAAAGGTCATTACAGGTATAAAAATGTGAATGAAATCTTCAGTGTCATCTTCACTGGATAAACTCCCAATATGACATCATTGTCCAAGAAATAAACAGAAACAGAAAACTGATAATGGAGGAAAAGAAAATCAGAAAACATTCTAGACTACTTAGATAGTGCAAGATAATTATATTGTGTTACTAAGACAAAAATATAGCACCTTGATCTTCTATGTTAACATTCATGTCTTGGTAGAAAAGGTCAGAAGGAGGGCCTAAAGGAAGTAGCATGACTAGGGAAATAGCATGACTAGGGAAAAACTCAAGTAATAATCTCTCAGTCACAAAGGAAAAGATGTACATAAGAAGATTTACTGCAGGGCCTATTGACCTGGGAAATCTATCTGTACATTTATGAATATATTTATGTCATTATAAACAACTTATAGTATACTAATGACTACAAATAAATAACAGAAGGAAAGGGGAAAGCAGGATGGGAGAAGTGGAGGAAGAAGAAGATTGGTTATTTAGTTAACTAGCTAAAAGATAAGGACAACAGAATAAAACAATCTAATTTTTTAACCTGTTACTTATTCATTCAACTTTCAGCTACCTAAAAACAGAATAAAAGTTAAACTCCCCATGGTTTAGGAGACAGAAAATCTAAAACAACAACAACAAAAAAAAAAACTAAGAACTAAATTGTAGTTGGATTTCAACTCATTATAATATTTGTTCTTTGGAGCATATCAGTCAGAGTTAAACAGAATTTTCCTAACTATAAAATGGGATACTCTAAAATTTTGTTAAAGGTATATGGTCCAATCTAAATGTCTATAAATTAGTTAGGAGTCTCCTGCTTTACAAAAGAAAGCAATTTTTACACTCAGCTCCTTCCATCTCAGGATTCTTTTACAACTGTCAGAAAAAGCCACAGCTATGCTGACAAAGCAGTGCAGAATAAACTCCAATCTACACATAACTTCAGAGACTTGCAGGTATAGAGAGTGAAAATCACCCACTTTTCCTGACAGCAAACATAGGTCAAGCTTCTCGAGAAATCTTTGACCTGTACAGCACCGTAAGAATCAGAAGTAAAATCAACCATGCCCTCAAAGGGACAGTTACCTTTTCAGTCACCGCGTGTGCTTTTGCCCGGCTGCCTCCACAAGAAAAGATGGGAAATGTCAGACCAGGTATTGGAACTGCTGGTTTATTTTTCCCTCCAGATTGACACAAAGGAAAAAACAACTTCCATAGCTCTAAGTTAGAGATGCCACTATTCACCTGATGAGTCTCCAACCTATTATACTACAAATCACCAGTCCCATTTTTTCCTTCACTTTTTGAATAGAAAAAATAAATAGTATTTGAAACTGAATGCTATCCATTTACCTGATTATTCCATAAATTGTTCCTTGAAGATAAAAAAGTAATGATTAAGATATCTTAACACAGCATATAAAATCAATACCATGGAAAAGACTGACTTCAGAGGAGAGGGGGTTTTGAATCTAGACCAATTTCATTCATATTTAAAAATATAAGCATGTGAAGCCTGTCTTTTATACAATACAGCACCATTTATTACTTTTAAAACAATAATGTCTCTCTCTATAAATACATATTTCCCAGGTAAAGTCTTAAAGCATAAAATGTAAAATTAAGAACTAATTTACTTGAAATATGTTTCAATTTTTCTTTGAAAATAAATAGAAACAAAAATTTTCTTGGGAATTAGTTTAAGTAAAAATACTAATTAAATGAATTATGGCAATCCTTACTTTAGAGAAAATCATGAAACCAGTATTAGTTGGACAAAATATCTCATTTCATTTAATACTAATATATGACAATGACTATAAGCAACTCTGGAAAAAGTTGCTTTGATTCTACAGTTTGATTGAATGCAAAGATCTTTGAAACTCATCTTAAGATCTGCTCTAGCAAATTATAATTCATACTAAGGTAGCATGATTTATTTAGGCATTTTTAATAACCCTCTATGGCATCTTTTTTCAAACCACAACAGTCAGCTATTACAGCTTTCTGACCAGAAACCAGGAATCACAATTATTTCAGGCACTCTTTGGATCCTAAAAATCTGAAATATAAATCAGTATTGTAATATGTGAATTTGCTACATAGTATAATGCTGAATGATATAGCTCCATCATAGACTGTTAAATTAGTATATGAAAGATGTTTAGATACTCTCAATGTCTCCAAGTTTCTAATACAAACAATGGCTGTGAGAAGAAGCCTAGTAGTCCTATGATATGATACCACCACGAGTTCACATGATTCAACAAGGAATCATTTTGGAAAGTTACCAGAAGTCTTTATGATACCATAATACACTGACCCACATGTTAAAAAATCTCTACTGAGCCAGCAGGATGGAACTGAGTGGAACTCTGTAAACTCCCAGGGCAAAAGAGCTGAGACTTACTTTGTAGCACAAAATGACACTTTGGTTTCTAAACTTCAGTGTTATTAATCCAATGTGACTTCTGCAAATCATAAAGTACAATTGTTTTTTTTTTTTTTAATGTAGATTCAAACACCTGGCTAAATCCATTAACTTGTGATTCCATGAAGCAAAATATACTTCCTTTTAGTAAGTTTGCCCTTATTTCCTTCTATTATGAAAACTCTTCAAATAACATTTCTAAAGAAATCAACAAAATCTATGACAAAATAATGTAAGAAGTCTAAGCAAAATTATATCTGTACTGCAGAGAGCTTTTCACAAATTTCTCTCGATTGTTATCAACAAATTTATATCCAGAATAGTAGGCTCCTGTCAATTCTGGAGTAAATGTGCATGTATTTATCCTAAAGACCCTTTGTACAAACAAATGCAATTCAAAATATATGAAAATCAGCTCAATTTAGTCCACTCCCTTTCCCTAACCCTACTCTAACCCCTAACTCGCCCTCCCAGCCCCTAACATCAATAACAGCAAAACTTATGAAGCTATTCTTTGTCAGAGCACTGCTTTGAAAATAATTGATTTGCTGACCTAATTTACTAACCGTATATGCAGATCCTATCACATACAATTCATAAACGAGCTGCAACTCTAATACTTGTGTTTTATATGGACATCATTGTTAAATCCTGTAGAAGATAAACAGCTGATGACAGACAAAGAGTTGTCCTTATTCAGTGAAGTTACTATCAACATGGATAATTTCTCTCTGATTTTTGAGCCTCGTTTTTCTTAGAAGGGTGCTTAGATTCACAGAAATGTGAGGGGAAAGAAATACGAATTGACTAAACACATGTTTAGTGTCTTTCTGTGATTAGATTCAGGAACACTGCCAGGAGAAAACTTTGTGTTTGATCTCATCTGATTTTAGTTACTTGTCAAAAAAGAAGAAAAAAATATCTTACGGATCAGATGCTGTCTTTTTAAGATTGCTAGGAAAAAACATGTTCATTCATTTAATAAGTACAAATAAACAAGACTGATGAGGTGAACAAAAATCAATACACAGATCCCAAATATTTTACAACTGTTTATTTTCAGTTAAAAAATGACTGATGTCAATTAGATGCAGATCTGTCCTGGTGAGTCTCATGAAATCCACCATGTCAGATAAATCACCTTACATGGGAACTCTGAAAATTCAACTCCATGCTTTAACTCATCTTTCCCTTAAATCTTTGCATTCTTCACATTCTTTAGAATTTTTTCTTTATATTTAGTATGGCTATTTTTTGAAATTTTTTTTTTTAGTGGTACTGTTTTACTTACAAAGCACACTGGCTACATAGTATTGTTGATGTATTGGATATTTATGACCGCCGGTACATTTTAACACTCACTTTTGTGAGCATCTTTTTTAAGTACCATGAAAAACCTTGGAGAATGAGAAATTCACAAAATGCAATTTGACATATAATCCTTAGTAAGCATAATATATGAATATCTTGATTTAGAGACTAAGAAAGACTATTATATTGTAACAAGCATTACTAACTCAAAAGAGGTTTTAGACAATGCTTTAAAATGAAAAACAAAACAGTCAAATTGTCTCTTGCTATGCTATAATGAGACCAATACATTTTTATAATCACAAAGCCATATATTCTAATTTATCATGTTTTGGATGTGAACTAGTGACTCAATTCTCTTTGAAAATTTTTTTATGAGCGAAACTGAGTCTTCTCTTTCTGTGACTAGATACTGTATCAGATCTAAAGAAAGCCAAATTAGACTTTGTTCTGCAACACAGTGAGTTTTACACAGCATGTAAAATTTCATGACATGAAGGTGAAAATAAAACAAAAGGTAAATCAGTGTCAATATGGTAAATCTGTGGTTATTGTGAAAATCAATTAAAAATACAGAGTGCTTAAGGAATATATATCTGTTGACTTGATCCACAAAAACAGACAGGCATACACACACAAAAAAACACATACACACATTGTCCATCACTCACTTTTTGAAGTGTCAGATAACATTATTTCTTAAGTGACACACAGAGCTTCATTTGCTATGCATAAGGTCAGTGAATATTAGCTTCATTTACACTTGGCTGAGAATTGGTTGGTGTCAACAGTAGAGGCTTAGCTCCTGTACAGAACAGGGTTAGAATCTGACAGAGAGCTGCCACTGAAGAAGATGGATGATCTTCCTCGCTGACCCTGCTCCCCTAAACTGTCATAGTTTGGGTCTCTTTCTAGCTCTACAACAAAAGAGCCTCTCTGAGCTTCCCAGTGGCCTTCAGCTTTATTGGTGCTAACAGGTCCAGACATTTTCATCGATTGGATTCTCTACCTTTTAAATACAAGAGCTTGCCCTTTTTGGCTAGCTAAACCTTGGCACAGATGTCTTTTTTTGTAATTCCATCTCTGCTGTCTATTGGAAAGGATGCAATCGGACAGGCAAACATCATGTCAGCACAGAGAGCGCTGAACTACTTATCTCCATTTCCCAAAGTAATTTTAATGAAACGGATATGGCATTTGTCTATAGAAATTAACCCTTAGATAATCTTAGTATATATCTAAATGGAAAATCAAAATCTTTTGTCATTTTGATGACTGACTAGTATGTAATATATGTTACACAGAGCTATTCAGTAAGTAGGGGAAAAAAGGGTTCCCAGCCATTTTATATAAACAGTTTTGACAACCATATTTTAGAACAAATGTACCTGAAAATATTCTACATAATTTTCAGAACTCTATTGTGACCTCTACCAGTGGTTGACACTGTGAAATATGGCCTTCTCTGACCAAAAATTACATTAAAATATTTACTGCCTAACAAAGATGCTATACAATATAATAAATTACATGTTTCTTTGAGATCCTGACTGTGAGCTATTTTAATATGTTGGAGATTTGTTATTGATATTTGAATAATTTGATAGAAATTATCTAAATTCAAATTTAAATGTTCAAGACACATATGATAAAATGATGACAAGTTCTTATAAAGAGATTTACATGCAACACATTTTACAAAAAATAATTATTTTGATTATGTATATATTTATAACTCAGAGACTCCAAAATATTATTATACATAACTATCAACATTATTTATTCCATGCAAAATATTATTTAATATATTTGCATATCTGGAATTGCAGAGTTAGCTAGTAAATAAATAAATAAGTAAATATATATATATATACAATCTCAGCACTAAAAAAGAGAACTAAAAATAAAAATAAATTTCACAAAAATAAAGATAAGGATGTCCCAATTTTAACTTATTAACCCTTTTATTAAGTTGCAGACAAAATACAATATGATGATGTTCCTGTAGTTTGAAATAAAAACCATTAATTCTGCATATTATTTTTAGTGCTGGTGCTTTCACTCAAGTTGAGAAAATAAATTATGATTAAAAACAATCATCACTTAAAATCTTTGGAGCCAAACATTTTGTTCTAAATATATTAACAACTATCTCTAAAGAAAGTGTACTTATTAGGGAGAGGAGTTCATTTAAAAATATACAGTGCTGATAGGTATTCAAGAAGAAATTTAAGAACACAGTTCTCTTTTATTTTATATATGGTACCTCAATGACTTAAATTTCAATTATTTCAGGTATGCATATGCAAAATAGCTGTCAATTTTTAAAATTTATTTATTGATTTTTCTTTCTATAAGACAGCATGAACAAAATTAAAATTCTTACTGCAAAATGTGAGCCAGAAGAAGCACCAGCAGTCTGAATTATTTTTAAAATCAAATCAGTTAGTAGTCTTATTTTATAATCGTGGTGCTAAAAATCTAGAACTAATCTTGAAAATCAAATGAGTTCTGGATACGCTTAAAAAAAAAAAAAAAGATGCCTCATATCCAACCTGGGTTTTATGTTGAACTGATCTAAAAAGTCTGTCCACACAGATTCTCAGGATCATGTCTATCAATCAATGTCAGCATTCTATCAGATTCCACTCTGACAGCAAGTGACAGTCAGTTATCTGTTGACATTAATGAATAATAAATAACCATGTCCTTTAGGTTTACATGAATAAAATGTATATTATTTTCAGTGTAGATTAGCCAGTATGCAAAAGCAGACTTGGTTTTTGCATTTGTTTGCTGTTTTTTTTTTTTTTAAATCATGTATTAGGAAATGGTTTTTAAAAAGTAGCTGCAATAAAAGATGTGCTTAATGTGGTCTCTGGTATACATTAGTGTTTTGCTTTTCAAGACATCAACCTTGTCTTAGCTTGTATCATATGAGCTTAAGTGAGCTGTATTCACAGCCTCCTGAATGTGTATGCTGTCTTTTACACACCTAACATGTAGTCTGTTGTCTCTGTAATAGAGTATATAAGACAGAAGATCCTTAAAAAACTAAAGATCAGAAGAAGTTGTGTCAGTATCCTAATCTTGCACCTCTTCTGTTATGTACCCTTAATCTGCCTTCCTGGCAGGAAAACTATTTAGATTATTACTACACACTTAGTGTCTCCATCTCTCTTTCTCAGATTCAAGCATACCATAACAGTCACTGTTACAACTTTTTAAAAATATCAGGGTTGAGAACTTTTAACTGATTAGGCATTCATATACACATCTTGACTATTCCTTTGTGGTACTGACAGTGGTAATTCTAGAGTTAGATACAGTCTAAATGTTACAAAAGGGACAATAACCTTCAACATTGATCCAAAGTATGGTTTATTTTCTTAGCTCAAAAAAAAAAAAAAAAACAAAAAACCAGAGTTAGAATACAAATTATGCCACATACTGTGATTTGTGGTTTTAACTTTTAATTTACCACTTTACCTTTCCATTATAAAACTTCTTTCTCTGATCAATAGTAAAAGCTTAATTTTATATATGTTTGCAAAGAATTGACATTATCAAAGATAAAAACTAGATTTCCTGTTACACCTACTTAGGAGTTCAACCAGAAATGTGAAAGGATGGATAATAGCTCAAAACAGAAAGATATGCCATCATGACACCAAAGCTTTGCGATGAAAATGAGCAACAGTTATGAATAAGGTCTAATTTTTTTATTTATTGAATATTAATGTGAATAATGCTGAATTATATAGAATCACTGTCATGTTAGAAAGGTAAAAGGGCAAAATGTTTCAAGCTATATTATATCTCATCAATAAAAACACAGAGGAGGGAAGAAAGATATACTTTCATTACCTTCTAAAAAGTTTTAAACCCAGGAAGAGTATAGCACTTTCTCAGTGGTAAACAAAAAGCTATTTTCAAAGTCTATGCCATTATAGGAAAAGATGTGGGGAAATTAAAAGGGAAATCAGAGGGAGCTGGAATGGGAAATAACACTCACTTTGCAACCTTGAATGATGACTGAAGAATATTAGAAAGAAGAGTGACTACACATACAGTGATGATCTGGTGAATAATCTTGAAAATCAATGGAGAGCTCTCTGAATTTGAAGTAGCAACGTCTTCTTACGGGAAAGATTTACAAAGGGGTAAAATGAACAAACCATTATGTTCTGCCTTGAAACACACAGTGCTCAACTACATAATGTTTGTGCAGAATAAACATTAGACACAGCAAGAAACATGGTCGAAAAAGCAAATTTAAAATTTTCCTGTCAGGTTTTCTTTGCAAACTAAAATACTGTCTCTATATACTAAACCTGGAGCCACATGTTTTCCTAACTTCAGATCACAAGCTGAATGTCTAAGGTTAGCATGTGCTAATTTCAGAGGTCAATTTGAAAACAGATTTTCATGAAGCCTGACTGTCCCCGTCCTTGAAAAGACTGAGCAGCTAAAGTCTATAGGTTTTTCAGAGGGAAATCTAGACAGAAAACACAAAGCTATACAGCAGAGTTTCTGCTGCATCCCAAATTCTAGATTTCTGGTAATATAAGAGGTGTTCGATGTTCTCATTTTAAAACATATTTACCCACAACAGTCACAATATCTGAAACACATTAATTGCAAAAATCCTCCTTCTTAGGATCTGGTAAAATAATACATGAATTAAGTAAGTTAAAACAAAAGTGAAATTTACTTTCACTCATAGTAGAGGAAATACAATCTACATGAAAATAAAGAAGCAAAAATTTGTTTATAAATTGTTTGCTTTGTGAAGCAAAATTTAAAGACATTACTGAGGTAGCTTTACTTTACTTTGTTTTTTTCTTTTTAAAATATGCAGTAATCCAAGAATATCCTATATGAGTATTCGGCCTCTTTGTAACTGTCACCTGAAATTTCCAGAGAAAAGAATCTTAACTATTCAGTACCTATAAATTAAGAGATTAGTGCACAGCAATTCAGAAACCTAAAAATGGGTCAAAGAGAACAATAATCTTATTTTTTTGTTCTATTATGTTCACTTGCATGTTTTCTTCTTGGTAGGGGGCTAGGTGGGCAATGTTTCTGCATATGCGTGTATATGTACACATGTATTGTCTGTTTGTGATACTGAAGTGGAAAGAAGACTGGAAACAGTAAGTTCTGATTTTACCTTGAGACCTGTCATAAATAAACTGTTATAACTATAAATGAGGTTTTCAGTTCTCCCATTTATTACAATCCTCTCAAAAAAAAAAAAAAAAACCCTTCAATTTATCTTTGATAAATCTTTAAGGTATGCTCAACCTTCAAGAATTTGTGATTCTAATTGTCTTGGAGGAGATTATACCCTCAAGGAGTACAAGAATGTCCACAGAACATTTGTGCTATAATGAATTTATACATTTGAGTGGGTAAGATACATATCTCACATTTCTTTTCAAGGATAAAACTACTTTATAGCAAAATGTCAACTAAAATAAGAACACTATGTAATACACTTTATTTCACCTTTTAAAAACAGAAGATATAAAGAAACATTTCTGAAATCAATTAAGTTTATTTAGATCATCTACTAGTTTAAATTAAGGTCATTAATTAATATCATTTAGGTAAGTTAATACCATTAAGTGTCCTTGTCTATATGGGAACTGTTTAGCTAAAATAATAAACTATTATTAAAATGAACATATATATGTTTATATATATCATTGGAACATATATATATCATTGGAAAACATAGATTAATATGCTGCTGCTAAGTCATCTCAGTCATGTCCAACTCTGTGCGACCCCATAGACGGCAGCCCACCAGGGTTCCCCATCCCTGGGATTCTCCAGGCAAGAACACTGGAGTGGGTTGCCATTTCCTTCTCCAATGCATGAAAGTGAAAAGTGCAAGTGAAGTCACTCAGTCGTGTCCGACTCTTAGCGACCCCATGGACTGTAGCCTACCAGGCTCCTCTGTCCATGGTGAATTAATAATCAATTTATTTTTCTCAGAAAAAAACTTTTATTATATCTAGTGATTTTTAGATATATTTTCATCTTTACACTCCCACCCTTAATTTCTCTTTTAAAAGAATGATCTTCTTAAAAAGTATAACAGGTAATATTAACATGACAAATTGTTAAGCAACTCTGATAAGTCACAAAGATAAGATATGTAAATTATGTGATCAATATTGTATTTTATTAATAAAAGCACTGCAATGTTAATACCCTTCCTTGGATCTAGGTTTTCTTTGAAAGACTATTTCAGTGCTAATAGCTTCAGTGAAGGTCCGAGGCTGACACCAGCATAGTTAAGAGGTTAAACGAGATGTTAACTAGATGACACATGAAACTAAAAATAAACCACAGTTACGTGTCCTTTCAAAGCCTCTTAATTTTCTAATATATTGGAAGCAAGAGATAATATAATTATCAACAGTAAATAAGTGAATGAACTAAATTTAAAAATTCAAAATACATAATATATAAAATGGAACTATTAAAATTTTTCAAACTATTATGCCCCAAAATGTATTCGCCCCTGTTTTTTATGTCACTGATTGACCCCACACTAAACAAAGAACACTAAGTAATAAACCTTCCTTACTTCTTAATAAGACCACAAAAGTTAAGAAAAATAATGTAAACTTATTTCAATCGATGTATTATTCTGGGTTCCCGTGAAATGCTATTATTACAGATTAATATAGATCATGTGTACACACAGATTTGGACTTCCCTGTTGGCTCAGTGGTAAAGAATCTGCCTGCCAATGCAGGAGCTGTGAGTTCGATCTCAGGGTCAGGAAGATCTGTGAAGGAAATGGCAACCCACTCCAGTATTCTTGCCTTGGAAATCCCATTGAGAGAGGGGGTTGCGAAAGAGCTGGATGCACCTTGGCAACTAAACAAAAACACACAGATTCTAAACTTTTAATGAGGTTGATATTATCGGCAGAAAACAAAAACAAATGACTTTATCTCATTAATCTGACCTAAATTTAAAGGTGAACTGTTTTTGTTACTGGATTTATTGCCAATCTTAATATTACATGTGAATCTACTCTTCTACTTCCCACATATCATTACTATATGAATTAACAAGTGTTAGTACTATGTGACTATCCTAGTAAAGACATGCTTTCATAAAAATGAATTTGTGTGATACTTTGAGATAAATTAACTCTGAGGAAAATTTGGATAAAAGGATTATCTGAAGTTTTCCTCTCTGAATCCTGCATCAGATTTTTATGCTCATAGAGAAAAATAGTAAATATATGGCTGTGTTAAATTTATCCCATTAAAATAATATCATTATTTGCACAAAATAACTATATTTTACATAATATTATTATGAATAAAATCTATTGTAGATTAGTGATAATTATCTTATAGAAAACAATTCAAGGTTCAATAAAAAAATCAAACTAATTGCAACATTTTAAGTTATCAATGATTTAAATTTTAACAATAGCTTCTAGAAACTGATGCCAATTTAAACTTCCACTAGAAATATAAAGGTGTATATAAAGATAAGATAATTAGAAATCATCTGATATCATATTCTGAGTTTCTAAATTATATGAAGTTAAATTGCATATATTAATTTCATATTTCTTTCCTGATTAATTTTCCTAATTTTCATCAGATCTTCTTTCTTTCTGTCCTTCTTTATTTTTTGAATAGTTATCATTTCAATGAACTGTGGGTACATACAAAGATGACTAGAAATGAGTAAAAAACAGTATAACTTTAAATGAAGTCTACAGTGTTCTATAAGGAAATTGTACTATGATTCTTATTAAGTATCACAATGATCCTTCTCCATATTTTTAAAGAAATTATGAACAAATATCTCTGCAAAGGACAGAAGAAACTGATTATCAGTAGTTGCTCCTGGGAAAAGCAATATTTTGGGACTGGAGCACACATGGATGGCACTTGTTCCAGATCTTGCAAATTACCTATTCAAAAAGCCTTTTAAAAAAGTACTACAAGGTTCTGAAAATTAATAATTTTAAGAAGCATATAAAGATTATAATACAATATAGTTATAACTCAAATAGCATAAATACATTTGGACATGAAACTGAATGTATGTTAACTTCTATATATATAGAGTGAAATGTTAGTTTAGGAATTGACTTCTTGTGTTTTGTTTCTTTGTATTATTTTTCATTTCTTTTGCAAATCAAGATAATATTTACAATATATAATTTGAAAGAAAACCAATATAATCTTAAAACGAATGGCACTTTGCCATATAAGATAAACTTCAAGATCTTATTTTGGAAAATCTATCAGGCTTTTTTCTCAAGACATAGATGGTATGTTAGTAAAAAGGGACAAATGGCTTTCCTTTCATTAAAAGAGGGAGATGGAGAAGTTAAAAAGAAAAACATAAAGATAATGGACAAATAGAAAATAGCAATATGACAATGAATACATATAAGTAGTTACACTATCCTCATAGAAATAAATTCCTCATGTCTGGAGCAGACTCCTGTTCATGTTTCTTATTCTTAGTATGTCAACTTGCTATGTACTATGAGCAAAATGAAACAGAATATATTTGCCTTTGGAGTAGGTAGTATATTTACCAAATTTCTCAAAGTCTTTAAGAAATCTGATAAACATTTACTGGAAGATTTGGGTGGTGCAAGGAACTATGTCAGCTACTGTGAAATATAGGTAGCATGCTATAAGTAGGTTTTGGTTCTTAAGAAATTTTAGAATTTGTAAAAAGAAATTACAGTGATAAAAATCAGACCATATATGATGATCTCCAGAGGGAAAGGGCAAAGCACTTGTAGGAATTCACAAAGTGGGATCATCTAACAAGGTGTAAATGTCATTTAATTTGAAATTGTAAGAAAAGGCATAATTTCAACAGGCTGATATAGGGCAGGTGGCATTGTGGGGTAGAAAAAAGGCAAGGTAAAAACCAGGGGAAGTACAGCCAGTGTCTAACATCAGAATTTGGAAGAGAGGTTGCTGAAGAAGCCAGGGATATGTGAGATTAAGATACAATAGGTAATTGTGAGAGGTCATGATAGTTTATTTGCATTTCTGTTTATTAGGGACCAAATGTTAAGTGATAGGGCATCATAAAAACATCTACAGATGTTTTCAGGTAGAACAAGAGACCAGTATCAAGCAGATAGAACAGGGCTCTCAAGGATGATAAATTATGTGACTGAAAGTTAGAAAAGAATAAAATGCCACTGTAAAAAATGGGGAATTTTTATTGGTTATTAGAAACCTGAAGCTTTCTGAGTAATATCGTAACAATGTCTCTGTCACATTTTACCAAGTGCATTCTTACTGTTCCATAAAAGAACTGGAATAGAAAATGGCAAAGCAGATGAAATATTTAGAATGTTTGGGAAAGACAGAGATACAAGTATTTTGAAATTATTATAAATTGAAGAAAATTTGTATCACCGTTTAAGACATCCTGAAAGAAAGCTTATCTTTTAAAAAAAAATTTCTGATAGATAAACGCTCATCTATAAAGATGCGATCCACTGTATCACTGTAGGGATTCTGGAGTCAGATTACCTTGATTAAATGGCAGCTGGCCAGTCTATGTGGTGTGTGATTTTAGGTAGTTAACCCACCCCTCGCTGTGCTTTGGTTTTCTTACATAAAAATGTGTATAATTTATGTAAATCTAATTTAATATACAGAATGTATAACTTTTACATTTTACATACTTCTAAATATGTTTTTCTCCTTTAAACTAGGTAATAAAAGTGCCTACCCACCAGACTGAGTTAGGAATGCCTGTCTATAAGACTAAATGAATTAATAAAACGAAACACTTAAAACAGCTCTTGCCATGTTTTTATAATTTAAAAACCAACAAAATCTATGACCTGCATTTACTAAATGCCTTTTGGTGAATCTCCCCTCTTTTAAATCATTTAAAAGATTTACTGCTGTTCTATTGCCTGAGCGATTTTATACAGATGTTAACTTAATTTAAAAACCCATATTTTGGAGATACATTTCAAGTTGTGTTTGAATAAGCTACCAGGTTACATAAAACTTACATTGCTAGAAAATTTTAATCTCAAGATACTTTAAAAACACAGAGAAAAAAGATCACCCACCATTTCAGCAATCTGACACATTCACTGTGATATTTATGTTCTTTTATTCTTTTTCATATGCATATTTTTCATAATTCTAAATATCAGTCTACACAACATATTTTTGTTTTCCATTTAAAATTATTAATAAATGACTTAAAATTCCTACATCACACTGCTGATACTTTCAGTCAAGAGGATGCACTTAACTTTGGACAATTAGATTATTTTAATATTTGAAATTATAAACAAGGCTGGTAGGAAGAAAGGTTATATAAAAAGTTCTTTTCTTCCACTGATATATCTTCCTCAGCAAATGACCAGGGATGAGATTACTGACCTAAAGGATATTTAACTATCTGTGTCTTTGGAAACATGTTCATTTACCCAGTGCCATAAAATTTCTTTACTTAGACAACTTCTGTTGCATTATTAATAATGAGACAACAGCAAGCATTCATTGATCATTTGCTATGTCCCAGATAGGGTTTCTACACGCATTATTTCATTCACTTCTGACAAGAATTCTATGGAAACAGGTACTATTTTTATTAGCACCATTTTATACTTAAGGAAACTAAGGCTTAGAAGATTGTCCTAGTTTTTGCACCTGGTATGATGTTGAGCCAGAATTTAAAAGCTATGACTCTAGCATCTGAGCTATTAACTCTGTAGTGTACCTTATATTTCTTTTTATATAGTATTTCTTTTTATATACTATAAATACTATATATCATAAAGATATATTTGTTACTGCCAAATGTAAATGTCAAAGTAATAGTACAAATTGCTACTTTTCTGTGGAAAAACACAGTTTTCAAAATCAACAACCAGATTTCAACTATTATTAATGCCATTAAATTGAATGAGCATTTTAACTAATGAATGTTTTAATTCTTCAAGTAACATATAACATTTGTTCTATGTCCATAAGTTATATGTTAGTAAAATAATGGTATATAGAAAATATTAAGAAGCAACTATTACGGAAATCCTTTACAATAAAAACTAGAAAACCTATGATTATTTGAATTCTCCTTTATAAGAAATCATCAAAAAATTATTAAATCTTCATTTTAATTCAGGAAATTAAAATTAAGCAATATAAATAATGCAAGTAGCTCACATCTCTATGTTCCAATGTATGTGCACATAAACTGCATCACATCCTTGGATATTTTACAATTAGGTTGACCATATATTTTATCACCCAAATTAGAACATTTTTAAAAGTAAAAAGACACACTGTAAAAAGTAAAACAATTATTTCCAGAAAACTAGGTTTATGGTCACCCTACCTAGAATAAAATTTCATTACTTCTTCAGTAACTAAAATCCACTGGTTGAAGTTCAGTATAAATTTTAGGAAGCGTTGTGATGTAGTAGGGAAATAAAAGGCTTGAACTGATAAACAGAACCCTGGATTCTCAGCCAATTTTGTTATTCATTAATATCCCTAAGCTTCAGTTTCTTCCTAAATTGAAAGAGAGAAAAAAAATACTTTCCACCTCTTAGCAGTGTGATAAGGATTAAATGAGAAAAATGACCATGAGTTTTCAGTGTGAGCTACAAATTACTTATACAAATTCAAGTTATAATAATAAGTTCCACACTTTGAGAATACTTTTTAAATGAAATAAAATTGTAAAAATCTTCTAAAAATTTCAAGCTGTTTCAGAATACAATTTTACTAGTCTTCAAGAGATATTTGTATATGTAAAATAAAATCTGCTCTCATTTTTTAAAACTAATACACTTCTATATAAATATACTGGCTAGTTTACATAGTAGTTGTGATGGAACTGATATGCTAAATATTTTCAAAAGGACTTTTTGATAATCAACATGCTATCTGGAATTATGTTTTTAAATGAGGTTAAAGATATTTTAACAAAAATACTGTATAAAAACATTAGAATTTCTCCATATACTAGTAGATTTGAGGAACATGTGGTTTTCAAAATTGAATTATGTTTTCCAAAATCACAAAGAAATAAAAGCTTTTATATCAACTGAGGAAAACTGTAATCAGTTTTCATAATTGTCCATATTTCAAACTACACTTTTAACACACATCACAACAGACTGCCATTCTAGAAAGTGCCCAGGTAAACTTGCCTTTAAGTGACAAACTACCGTTATTTGGCTAGGGACTCAGTACCATCTTCTCCCAAACTCTTTAGTTTTCCTCAATATGGGACTGAGATTTGTTTTCAAACTCTTAACAGGATCACTGAAAGGAAACAGGAGAAATACTTATAAAGGCAGGCCTGGATTGATTCCAGAGGCAAGTACACTCACAGCAATGCGTTGGAATTATGCCAAGGAGGAAAATGTTTTTGCAAATGAACATAGTGCCATGGTTAAGTATAAGGTATTTAATTCCTTTGTCAGCATCACTAAGGTTAAAAATTAAGAAAGTTACGTGGTAGACAAAACAGTGCACACATCCTCTTTCAGCTTGAACCATAAGAAGGCATCTTGAGTCCTTGAATCACATGTTTTTAATGAACTCTCACTTATTAATACCTAATTTCACCTATTCCAATGCAGAATTAATGCAGATGACAGTGAACTAATTTTACTTTATTTTTAAGCACCTTGGTGCAGTTTGCACGCAACAATAATTTGCTACTCAAATGTGGTTCCAATTCTTGAAACCAAAATAAATGAATGTAAATAATCTTAATAGTACCACATTTAATGAGATGATTTTCGTCATTTCAAAGAAACTGGAGACTTCACGGAAAATATATCTCTTCAGCGCATTTAAAGACTGCTTTTCATACTAAATTCTATACTTAGAAGTATAGAAGTCAAACAGTTCCTGGTTGATTTTCTTAGTAAGTAAATGTAGAGATCATTTGAGTTAAATTACACAAAATAAAACAAAAAAGACTATAATTTGCTTTAAAATTCTTTAAACCTTAAAAGAACAAGATCTTTAATGTTATTTCCCAGTTTCTTTTTAGACAAATTTAATTGTGTGCTTTTATATGAATTTTTATGTGTTCCATTTTTAATTGTGCAAACATTTTAAATTCCAATTTCACATCAATCAAAATCTGCATACTACTGAAACCGGCTGCTTTCACAGCTGAAGTGTAACAGTGTGTCATTAAAATGTTCTTATAATAGTTATTGTTGAATCCTCCATCATTTTCAAGTACCTGTTGTTAATCTCAAGTCAATAAGAACATTCCATTTCACTGAATTGATGAATTCACTAAAAACATTTCTATACTTACCCAGTGGAATAGCATTCTGCCTATTAGTAGTGATAAATCTCCATCAGTTTTTGATTTCCATACATATGCAACCTGCAGGATGTTCTGCTTAATAAGAAATACTACTAGCAAGGGAAAGGGAAAGATGACAGTGGGTAGACAGGTTTGACTCCATGGAATGGCCAGGGAGGCTGCTAAACTGGTCTAGGGGACGGGAATACATCATCTCTGTTTAGCTCAGAGCTCACTTTACAATGTCAGCTATGGTAGGAATGATAATGGAGTGCTGGGTCAGAGGCATTTTATATGGTAGCGACCATTCACATGAAGTATTTAACACTTCAATCAGGACAGAAAAAAATATATTTACTCAGTTATTCCATCTAAATAGTGCATTCAGTAGAAATATAACACAAGCCACATATGCAATTTTTCCATTTTTTAGTAGCCACATTAAAAAAAGTAAAAAGAAATAATTGAAAGAATTTTAATGTTATATTGTATTTAACCCAATATTTCTAATGTATGAGTTTTTCAAAATCAAAGTAACATAAAAAATTACTGATGTTTGCCACTTTTTTTTTTTGTACCAAGTCTTTGAAATTCAGTGTGTAAGTCATACGTACAGTATATCTTAACATAGAATCGCCATTTTTTAGAACCTCAGATTCACATGTGGCCACTGGCTACCTTCCTAGACAACACAGATCTAAATATTTGCTAATTTCTTGAAACATTCTATGAGAATGAGAATTTTATAAGAAAGTAATGTGATTTACATATCAAAGTACTAGAACCAAGGCATTTAAGTTCAACAAGGAAACAATACTACTGGCTATGATTCTTACTGCTTTCTGATGGAAGCCAGAACAATACTGTCACTAAAAGTCCAGGCTCTGGAATCAGAACATTCTGAGTTTTAATCTAAGCTAGGACAATTACTTACTAAGGTAACTGCAAGCAGTCTTTTACCCTTGACAGCCTCATTTTTTTTTCTGTAAAATAGAGGTGATAATGTTATCTATCTCATTAAATGAACTCTTTTGTGTAAAGCACCTGGAAGAGTATCTGTACATGGTAAATTAGCAAAAAACATTTAGTTACAATAATTATTTTTCACTACAATTCCCTTTAAATTAACTGGGAAGTACGAATATTAAAATTATACAGCTGCCTTAGGGGTACAAAGAATATATAAAAGTTATTTGGGGTAATGTATTATGTTTTCAAATTTATAAGAGACATAATTAATATAACCTGATTATATTTTCAGGATATTCACAAACAGAAAAATATCTATTAATTTTGAATATCCCTGGACATAGTTTTAAATAGAAAAAAACTGGCCGATTACTATGACTACATAAAGCTATGTAAGAGAAAATTCAGTTTTATTACACAAAGGAAAAGGTTCACAAATTCATATGCTATTATTATTTCAAAACAGAAAGTGTCCAGCTGATATATTCTGATAACTAAAACTTTACTTTGGCCCACTTCCACAAAAATGTAGTCTACCTAAAACTTGACTTATCAGAGGAACACTCCTTTTATTGTTTAGTCCTGGAAAGAAATACAGCTTTGGCAGAAGCAGTCTCAGAGATTTAGCAAGTGAAATCTGCTGATTTTTGCATAGAAGTTTTAGTACTTATAAAAAATAATTCTAAGTTTGTAACTCTATTTGTATGTATCTTGTCTGTTGGAAGAACTCTTGTTAGCAGCCCCCTTCATGCCCTTTTCCTGCTACCCATGAGTCCAGACAATATGGGTTTTAAAACATAGGAATCACACATCATTCAATCCTGATTAATGTCACCTCTCTCTGCCCAATCTCCTTTCTTAAATCTCATAGCCCAAAGTGCCACTGTTGTCTTCCACGTCAAGCACAGGGTTAGTTAAATCTTAGTAAGAAATACCATTATCATCAATATTTACTGCAATACCTACTGCACACTTAGTGCACTGTGGCAAATCATCAATAAGTTCAATAGTGACTTTGCTTAAAATCCACCAAATCGGACTGCTGGTACAACTGACTCACCTGTTCAAATAATCATTATAACTTGAAATCTTTGACACTGAAACAGAAAAAAGTGCGAAGAGAAATTTTAATAGCACATATTACTTACGTTCACAAGTGTCCCCTTTCTGCTGGAAGCCTGCTTTGCAGATACATTTTCCAATGGGCACTAACCATTCTCCTTCTGCGCTGCAGTGCATCCTGGGAGAGTTTTCCGCTTCTTCCTCTGCACTGCTCACACATGTCCCTCGGACCTCGACTAAAGAGGAAAATTCTGAACCAGTCACTGTATCTGGAAAGATAGCTAAGTTCTCAATAATGGACCAGCACTTCTTGTAGTACACTTTGACTGAAACCAAAGCTATGCAGGCCCCTACATCCTGAAAGGCAAGATAGAATCCCTTTTTGGACAAAGGTCCAATCTCTCTCACCTCAGTGTTAAGCTTCATCTTTCTTTCACCAAGGTCACCTTGAGTAAAACTTTCATCTGCAGCAATGGTGTCTATTTTGACATAGAGATTTTCTCTTATATTCCTGCCAGTGTCGTAGTCTGTTTCATAATAGTACAAATTAAAGGTTTCCTTGCAAGTTCCCAGGACTCCAGGAAGACTGTTACAATCCCTCAGGGTGAATTTCAATTCTACAAAAATCCTTTGTGCATTGCCTTTCGAAATCCAGTTAGTCCGCAGCCAGTTGTTTTGGTTGGGCTCCATGACCTGGCAAACCTGGTATGTTCGGATTGGGGTATAGTTCTCGTCCAAACCACTAATTTCTTCCCACTGTAAAATTTAGAAAAGGTCATCAGTCATTCATCAAATAATAAAATTAGGGTTTTGCAAGTGCCTGAGGACTCTTCAGTATGGCACAAATGCATTTCTTTGAAAGAGTGAGGTGAACTCCTATGGTGACAAACAATGTAACCTTTAGAATGAGTCTCTGTTCAGCTCCATCCTGGTGGCAGAACATCCTTTAGGTTGCTTATACTGTTTATGCACACAATAAATCTTTCATTTTGCTTAGTATCTGTTTGCTGATGTATTAGTGTTGCTTTTTACGCATTTGCTTATGCCAATGTCTCCACTGAGCTTATGATTTTTATAGACTAAAGCACATAACGAAATGACTTAAATTACCATTTAATGCATATACATACAGGTACGTGGCGGAATTTTTGATCATTCTGTTGACATTTTAAGTGTTGATGTTATATTTAAATTAAGAGAGTACCTGAAAACACAGGGAAGAAAATGCCAAGAGTACTCTGAAATGCAAGAGCATTTCACAACATGTTGATATTCATAATGGGGAATCTTTCACAATCTTTGCAAAATGAGATATAAAAGAGTAACGCTTTATAGAGCTGTTTATTTACTGCAGTGTTGTATATAATATTGTCCATAATGCCACATAACTATAAATAGTTATAAAAGTATGATTCAACGGACAATAAAATGTCCCTGGCAAGCCAGCACGTTGAATCACATTTAGGTAATAAGCTTTCTGACAGGAAAAATATCAGATGTTTAAAAATACCCATTCAGATGCTGATATAATATATACTACAGCAAACTCATTTATTTTCACAAAAAAGGAAAATAATAAGCTCAGCTGAATTTGCAAGAATTTAAAGCTTATTAAACTTTGCTAAATATTATTTTTATTGCTCATTGGTTAATAAATTCATTTCACCTAAAAGCCTAATCAATTGTTGTTTATGTCCTTTCTTACCATTATTACAAAATTTCCAACTTTGTATTTATGATACCTTAATAGTGAAATTGTCACCTACTTGTATTCATTTCCCTAATAGGAAATGCCAAATATAAAATCGTATTAGTCTTCTAATCCAAAGTCACATAGCATGCAATATTTAAACTACTGCTTCAAGAAAAGCAAATGGGAAAAAAATAAGCATGTGGTAATGAGTTTTATTTATAAAACTCGATCAGAAACATCAATTTTTCTAAATATTCTGTAAAATACTAATATCTACTTTTAAAAGTAGCTCTGAGAAAACTAACAAGACAAAGTAGCAATAGCCTGAAATTCAGAAATTTCTTGTGATGACATATATTTGCTACAATTTTATTATACACGTTATCAAAGGTCCTCAAATGTAGCAAATAGCCCATTATCATGTTCAGCTTTTTACTCAACACAACTTAAGTTTGTGACTAGTTAATGGAGTGCATAGTTTTCCATTTTAGTTAGCTGCTTATAATCTTCTTGAATGGCTCTCAGCCAAATATAACCAAATTCATCCATTTGGATGAGCAGATTTTAGTCTCTTAATTAGGTTGAAATTATTAAAAGAAGTGAAACTAGTAATAGCAGCTAACAAAAAGTGAAAAGCTCCAAGGATAAATGTGCTCTTTTTAACAATTCCCTAGTTAGAAGAAGCCAAGGCTAATTATTAGAAAGGAATACAACTGAAGAACTCTTTTTTCTAGTTCTAAGAACAATTATATTATTTTGTTCAAAGTATGAAAAATCAATTTTACTACCAATGAAACTCAGTTAACTTTAATGCTTACTTAAAAATTTACTCCTGAAGGGAAACTTTAAGATGGATTGAGACAGAATTAATGCATTTAATGAAACTTTTGGTTTATTATCTTACTTTCTAAGAGACTGCAGTGATTTCTACACTGGGAAAGAAGTCTTAGTTTGGCTAGTGTGCTTTTATAGTAAGGCTATAAAATTATTTCTAGACACTTATATCTTAATAACATTTTATTTCCAGTTAGATACTTAGCCACATGTAAGCCAACCCATTTCATATATGGAATAAACTGTCAATCATCGTTGTCTAATATTATCTGCTGATTCATAAGATATGTAGGGTTAAGTTCACTCAAGATATTTTGCACTGATAAAATGTCCATTTCAGTCCAAGATAAAACAGAAAGACATGGTTTATCATTTTATGGATTGCATGGATGAAATATTAGAAACATATATCAGTTTACTTCTCCTTACGAGATAAAAACCATCCTCTATCTCTATTTGTTTTAACTGATGAAGGGTGGAAAATGGGCCACATCTATCATTGGCAAGAAAAGTGCTCAATTTTTTTGTGAATGCCTTCCTGTAATGTATATTATTTTACTCACAGAAACCATCCAACTTCCAAGGTTAAGTATGTTAAGTATGACATTCATACTTCAAACTCAGCCTACTTTTTATATTTAATCTGTAAAATACTTGTCATTTTTTCATAGCTCTTTCTGACCAATACAGATAACTGCAATATGATCTTAAGCATCTCAAATATTCATTTTAAAAACCTAATCTACTTTAAACAGATTTGCATTGTTCACATGTTACGTTTTTAAACTAACTTACAGCTTATGACATGTTCATTTCATGATGTTCTTAAACTCAAAAATCTCTTTCAGACTTACATTCTTTGCAAACTTTTTATATCCTCACTTATATTTAATGCTCTTTGACTCCAAACTTTTCATTGTACCAAAGATTAATTTAAGTAACAATGGGGATTACAATTCCCTTTCTTGGAGCCTTTTTATTAGTAAGGGATGAAGTATGTACCCTCTTTCACAATTAAAATAATACCCAAAGACATTGACATTGAACTAAATTTAAGTAAGTAATGTATCTTTCTGGATACACAACACTTAACAGTCAGAATTTTTTTAGAATCTACTTATATTTTCATAAACTTTCATTGGACAGCTTTCACTTATTTATTGTAACAGATTTTTACTCTGATATGTGCTTGCTCTGCCATCACTTCTGATTAATAAGAACAGGTAGCACACAGTACAAATTTTGGAGAATCCAAATCATATTTCATAGCAAATTTTATGTTAAAATGTTGAGCATATTATACTTTTAGTTATCCTTTCATGTATATTTTGAATAATGCTTAAATGTTTTTCAAAGGAGGAAAACAGATTACCTACTGTTTTTAAAGACCTACACACAACCTACCTGGTGATTATACTAAAGAAGTATAAAGTAACTAAAGAGGTTTGAGTTCATGAAAAGCATATTCTCTGTAATTAGTTAACATTTATAGCCTGGAAACTGATATATGGTCCCACTCACAGAAGAACTCAAAAGATTATCATTAAAGAGATTTTTTTTTTAATCTATTTTTCAGAATTCTAAGTATACCATCTCTACTCCAAGAATTAAATGTCTCATTATAAACCCAACAAAATATTGAAAATCAAAACAATTTATTTAAATGTGAAGAATCTGAAAAACGCCACTGGGGAAGGGAAAGAGGGTTTTATTTCTTACTTTAAAAAATAGAGGTTGGTATTTTATGAGTAGAAGCACTTACCCCATTGGGTGGAGAGGAAATCCATTCCAACTCTGTTTGTTGTGCTTTAGAATCCAGCAGTAGTACTGAAAAAGAAAGTTGCATTTCTAAATGTTAGATGAAAAGTGAAAGTATGTTTGTAAAAGTTATTAAAGTCAATCTAATTTTTTAAACAATTATCACTTTATGATTTAAAATGTATAAACATTTATTTTATATTAGTGAATGGTGAAATATAGACCCACCTGACAAAAATATTCCATTTTCTTAAGGGAAGAAAGATATTGAAAAACCAACTTACACTTTTTAATTGAAATATTAAAATTAATTAAAAACTCAAAAGTATGAAAGCAAAGGTAAAAAAATGATATGTGATGCATACTGAGTCTGTAGTAATTGTATATTATAAAGAAGTTTGTAAACTACTGAGTGCTCTAAACTTTGTCAAGTAAAATAGCATTAACATAATAAAGCATAATTCCATATTACTCCTCAGTCACTGACTTGTACTATTCTTCAAAAACTATTTCCTAGTGCCTTTTGAGAATTGGAGTTTATTTTTTTAACTCTCCACACACAATATCTTCTCTTAAGCCATAATGAATATAATTAAAAATCATATTAAGCAGTGTTATTATGAGAAAAGTAAATTGCCTATCACAAGATACATTTCTGGGTTATTCAAACATCTGTTTTTAATATTTCTACTTTTTAAATTTACAAATATTTCAAAGCATTGGCTAATTCTCAAAATGGGATATTCAAACTTTGACTTGACTTTTAAAAACCATTGTATTCTGCTTTTACACTACCATAAAGTATAATGCAATTAATATTTATATAAATGTAATAAATGCTCCGGATGCATTTACAATATAATGTAAGATAATGCTTTCAAATGGCACACATTAATATATACCATGCTTCCAATTTGATATATTTTACTGCTTTTT
Organism: Oryx dammah; assembly: GCF_014754425.2. Lineage (NCBI taxonomy): Eukaryota > Metazoa > Chordata > Mammalia > Artiodactyla > Bovidae > Oryx > Oryx dammah. Next base: position 44,162,334 of record NW_024070188.1, on the reverse strand, counting down.
AGGACAATTAATCTCCTAAAGCATTCACTCTGCTCAAACTAGTTTCAGAGTTACGAGTTTGTATTCTTCAAAAATATTTCCATGATTCCATAGCATTTTAACAAATGAGTCAATCTGTCCAGAAATAATGGTGAATATACTTTCAGGCATGTAAAAATGCTTGCCATCAAAGTCAACAAAATGTTAAAATTTGAACTTAAATGAAATACATGCTTAGATAAACTTTTCAATAACTATTAATAGAGTAAAACAATAGAGTAAAGGTAATGAAAATTTTTTACTCTAAGAAAAGAGAGAAGCAGTTGATAATGTGTTCGACTCCTTCACACTAGTCAAGGTTATTCCCTATAACTGAAAATAGACATACAAACACTTTTTTCTCAAAATGTTTTATACTTAAGACTCTCAGGGAGACCATGATAGCACGCACCCTTTCAAATAATAATTTTAAAAGCCACACTTTTAAAATACTAAGTTGTACTTCGAACTAGGAACATCAATAAATGTTTGGACTACTGAATTTATAGGGAATGAGTTTTAAAGTTTATTTTGTTTTTGTCCTCAACATGCACAAACAATGTGGGTTCTATGTACTTTTATTTAGAGATGATTTTATTATTATTATTATTATTATTATTATTATTTCCGTCTTTCATAGTGACAAGTGAATTTTAAACCCAGGAGACTTTCTTGGGTCATTTTTGAAGGTAAAATAAGCACTGTGATGATTTCCTGCTTTTCCGTTACCTCTCGGCACAGCCTGGGGTGAGAGCCTGGGACCCAGGTGGGGCAGTGATGGCAAACAAGTTAAGAAAGAAACAAATGAGCAAATTAAAAAAAAGGGGGGGGGGAGTGGGAAACCGGCCCCTGAGCATTTAACTAGCTCGTAAAGATTCAGCCCGTCTACCTTCCGCTGTGTGCTCTCTGAACCAGCCGGTAACTGCGAGCTTTTGCCTTCCCGCTCAGAGCACCAGCCCCTCTTCCCGCCCGCGGAGGCGTAGCCTGGCGGTCAATCGGCAACGCGGAGTGCGGTCCGCGGTTCCGGGACTCTGAGCCCTCGCCGCGCGGGCTGGGGTGGGGGATGCGGGGGGTGCGGGTGAGGAGCGAGATGCCGGGCGCGCCGGTGGAGCCGGCACCCGGCCGCGCGGGCAACGAGAGCCGGGGCGGGGCCGTCGGCGGGGCGGGGCGGGGGCTGCCAGACGGGCGCGCCTGCCGCGCCGAGCATCCATTACGCCTCCGCCAGACCTGGGCACTCCAGGGAACCGGTGGCGCCCTAACTCCAGAGAGAGCAGGGAGGAGGAGAGAGGCTATCGGGAAGCGTCTTCTCAGAGGGGGCCGCGGCAAGCGGCATTAAAGGAGAGGAAATACAGCGGCTGCACTTCGCCTCCAAGCGTTAGACTGACTTATATGCGCGCTCCCAGTAGCGGGAACCGACCTCCCCGAGAGAACATGTGCGGGAAAAGTGGAGAGAGGAGGGCCCTCATCTTTCTCTAATCATTCCCATCCGCTCCAGAGAGCTAGGCACCTGCTCCAGGCGCTCCCTGGCGCTCACCCCTGGGTGCCCCGGCGTCGCCTCAGGGCTCGCTCGCTCCCAGAACGGCAGCCCTTGACCGCCGCGACTCGCCAGGTGAGTCGCCACCGAGAAGCGGAGCGCCTTCGCCACCTCCGCCCACCTTTTAAACAGCTCACTTCTGCCTGTAAAGAATTCGGCCTCCTAGAATCAGAATCCTCTCCACGTATTTCGCACCCAGAAGAGAAACGCGGGCGAGCAAGCCATTCTGACTGCAGGAACCTCTCCCCCTAGTGATGCAGTTATTTATAGCTCAAACTCCAGCCGGGGTCTGCGCTAGCTCGCGCGCGGGGTTTCGCCCTGGCAGTGCAAACTTTTCCTCGGGTCCCGAGATTCCGAAGCAATCAATATAAGTTTGCAGGATTCAATGCCCCTATTCTCTGATGTCACGCGAGTAGAAATGTAGGTTTTGATGTGTATGGATGTGTGTTTCTAGCAGATGTGTGTTCATCTGCAAGAGCGAAACCGACAGCTGGAAGTTAAGGTTTGCTCTGAATGGGTTCAGCATCAACACAGGTTGCAGATGTGGAAACTGGGGTCAGAAGGTCAGGCTGGATCAAAGAGTAGGTCATGGCGTTTGGTTGCGGGGGTGGAGGGAGAGGTTTCAGTGACCGAAGAAGGCCCCATGAAGAGAATCGTAAAAAGCAGCTCTAAATCAGGAAGTTTTCAGACATAGATGAAGCGAGTACCGATGGGTATCAACTCCCGACCTAAATCTGGTAACAGATTCCTCCATCCTCCACACTTTAGGGACAAGTAATTATTAGTATTCTGCTTTTCAATATCGGGAAATCAGCTTGAGACGTACAGCCTGCACGATACGGGGGGGGGGGGGGTAGATTGTGACACTGCTCAGAAGACGTTTCCATTGACAGGATTTATTTTTCCCCAGCTCCAACTACAGGCACCGAAAGGTATTTTTACCTTCTGTCAATGGTTCAAAGGAGAAGACGAGAGGAAAAAGCCATATACAGGAGTATCTAGCTGCCCCAAAGAATCTTGCTCTCTTGAACCAGTATTAGCCCCCAGGGTCCATGTCTTTTGCAAGGTTCGATCACTCGCATTCCTTAACTGCAGAACTGTGGGGGGCAGAGGTTTGAGGACTTCTGGTCGCCCAGGCGGCATCTTTTTATCAACTGCACAGTCCAAGCCCTCCTTTTATCCCCCTCCCCTTACCCCCTACTCCCACCGCCCGCCCCTGGCCGGGCCGAGCCCGCTGGGCTGCCACTGTCCCCGCGGCCGCCGGGACCTGCGCTGAGCGCGCTGAATGGAGATGTCTCAGGCCGGCGGGGCGCGGGAAGCGCGCCGTCCGCTGCTTCACCTCCGCGGCGTTATTGTTCCGCGCCGGCGTCCGAGCGCCAACCGCAAGGCCCGCGCCTGCTCCTCCGACGCAGTGAGCACTTCATTAGTAACCCGAGCGTTCGGAGCTCACACAAGTCACGGCCCCTCAGGGAAGGCTCCAGCCGTTCGCCAGCGGGCTGGCCAGGGTTCTAGAAGCTGCACTCCCCAGTCTCGGACCAACTCTGGCCACAGCTTAATCCCAATGAGACGAACGGCGAGAGGAGGAAAAGCAGAGGGCTAGAGGAAGAGATCTGACCTGCCCCGGCTCCGGGAGAACGAGCTCGTCGGCGGTTCCCACACCCCCGAGATCCCGCCCCCCCCCTCCGCCTTCCTTTGATGCTCACGCCCTCTGGACAGTCTGCGCCAGAAATCCCACTCTCGTGGGGCTAACGGCCCTGGGCGCGGGGCTGCAGGCGGCTCAGAGAGCCCCGCTAGCCACCGGCCAGCCTGTAGCGGCCGGAGCGGTGAGGGGGCGGGGAGCCGGCGGGGGAGGGTCGCCCGGCGCCGGAGGCGCGGCCGGCAGCCCCGCGGACCAGCCGGCTCTTGCAGGTAGACAGCTAAATAAATAAGTCAGAACAAACTTTGCTTTCCCATCACCTTACCTTCCTTTGCAGCCTGCGCTTCTCCGGTGTGTGCAAAGTGGAGCAGCCAGATGTAGCATAAAATAATCCATGAAGGGTGCCGAGTTTGAAAAACCATGGTGCATGAGCAGGTTTTATCTTAGGTTTCAGTTGAGCCGTAGCTTTTTAAATGCTGTTTGCTCCGAAGTATATGGGCTTTTTATTTTTTATTGCGCCCCACGCATTGATTCCCCTTCTCGATCTCCGGCTGGCTGCTCCACGTTTAGCTTTAAAAAAAATTTTCCCCCCTCCTTTCGTTCACACTGTGTTTGCTGCCTGCAAGTCTCCGACTGCAGACCGGCCGCTTGCTCCACACTCCAATAATATCAATTAGGGGGAGGGGGCGGGGCTCCGAGCCGAGAGCCTCCGCCACTCGGGTTGAGTGGCAGGCGTAGCCGGCCTCCCAGGCGGCGATTCCCAGGGCTTAGGGGCGGGTCCCAGCGAAACGGCCGCCCCAACCTTGGGGGTTGGGTTAGGGGCGCGGGCCAATCGGCGGCAAGCGGAGTCAGGTTGCGGACACAGGATTCCCTCCAGGTTCTGAGCTCTCGGCTGGCTCTGGATGCTCCGAGGAGGACGTGGATGGCAGCCGAGGTGCGTGCTGCTGTGGCCCTTGGCTTTTAGCAATCGCAGCTTTCGCGGAGCAAAATCAATCCTAAAATAACCTTCCTAATTTACAGTCGTGTTTATAGTAGTGCTCCTCGCGCTTGTTTAGAAACCAGAGCGATGCAAGCTTTCTCAGCTACCAAGCACGGAGCCGGGACAGTGAAATGAGCTGTGCCTTTAAGTAAAGTGGCTTTCACTTTGTTGTTACTCAGCCTCCGCGGGTTGGGTAACTTTGTTCTTTTTCTTTCTTGAAGGGTTACTATTCTTTTCTGTTACTCCAAAGACAGTTAGCTTTAGGCACCACCCAGCATAATCTCTGGTAGAATAAAAGTAATCAAATGTATTATATTCAGACAATGTTTCCAAGAGTTTGCAACTAGCTCTGGCAAGAGAGCCAGAGGAAAAGGGAGTGGAGAAAGGAAGTCTTTTGTTTTATGTGCCCCCCTCACCCCCCGCCCTATCGTTTACCGATAGTTGGTAGGACGAAATAGAACACTGCAAGAGAAACTTCTGAAGGTTCCGAAACGTTTTTCTTACATGCGTATCATTTTCCGAGATTTTCCTGGAACCCCCTCACACTTTGATCGTTTTCCATTTCGCTGCATAAATTACATCTAATTTTAAAGAATGTTACCATGCATCCAATTAATTTAAATTAAGAGCAAGACCTCTTTCGCACATATTGAGTACTATTCAATAATTAGTCAATAATTACCTTTCAAAGGCAAACTAAGAATAAAAAGTGTCACCAACATCGCCGGTTGATTTCGTCTAACTAAAATATTGAGGACGACTGCCTAGAATCCCATTCCCATTAGGTAGTTTCAGACACTTTGCAATTCAAAAGATGAGTAATACAATAAGATGAAGAACTTAAAAACCTTAATTGCCAAACCATCAAATCCGAAGGTCAAGCCTAGTAACTTGATCACATGTCTAAGAGGAGCTCCATTTTCTCATTTTCTTCCTGTCCTATATATATATTTCCTCCCTTAAAAAAAAAATTCTGTCATTCATGATTTGCCTGTATTTAAGAGAGGCAAAAAGTTTGACCTCGTCTAAGATTCCAAACTTTTCCTATCTTTTCTATCTGGATATGTAAAGTAAATTGAATTGTTTGGTATTTATAGCAAAGACTTTTCAGAGATGACAGATCCCTAGATTTTAAAATTGTATTTTATGAAAAATTGTCTCCTGAAGTATTTACTTGCCTAATACAATTACGAAGAAAAAAGAAATGAGATTTCCTCCTCCTCTAACCTATCTTTGGGTCTCTAGTTTATTTCTTAAATATTACTTGTTCCTAGCCATTACCCCTATTAAACATTTAAAAAATTATAACTAAAAGCATCTTTAGTGCCCTTTAGAAGATGCATGGAAAATGTAAACCGCTTAATAGAATAACCTTGAAACTAGACAAAAAGATATAGAGTGCACTTGTTACAGAGATTAAGCACTGTTTACACAAACGGGTGCTTTAAGGAGTAAAAATTGTAAGGTAAAACACTAGAACTAAGAATGTACATCCCCACACGTAGGCAATAAAACTGTTAATCTCACATACTCACAGATATTAAACCACTTCTAATAGTTAAAATAATTCTCCAGAATTTCAACACTTTCCCCAGGGTCTCATCCCCACTTCTTAGAATGACACCAAGGTAGCCTTTAAAGTTTAAAATATTCCTTTCATCTATTGAACGACTAATACTCAGTGATGTGAATACAAATACCTTTCCATTAGACCAGGAAACCAAAGAAGTAACATCCTTCACTCTGATGAGTGTAGGTGGTATAAGGAATCTCCTTATTGTGTCCCTTCTCTCTATCAGACATAGAGGCATGTTCAGCCTTGCTTTTATTTTTAGAGACGAGACCGCATTAAATGCACACGTGCCAGACTACTGACAGTTTTGCTTGCATAGTTGCACAATGATACTCCTTTTTAGGTTTACCAACCTTCTTTCTTTTGTATCTAGGTACAGTGATGAAGAAGTCATGGAATTTAACGTAAAGTAAATGACTTAGTCAAGGAAAGGATGATTGTTATACTGTTTTATACAGTATATATTTTAACATATAAAAACAATATATAAATTAGCAATAGACTCTTTGACTAACAGCAAAGCCTATAAACCTCTTTGTACATGAAGCCATTGAAATAAAAAAATAATCAGTTCACAAAACTTATTTTAAAATAACTTAAATAGTTAATTCCTTTATATCACTTTTAAAATGGTTTATTTTAGCATCTTATCTATTTGTGCATATTATTGCTAAGGCAAATTTTAGAGAAGCAAATGTATGTATGTTTATAAAATGTATTAGAAATCATTTTCCTGAACAATACCAAATGGCATATATATAACCAAGATATGTGGGCCAAAGCAGAAATTCTAGAAAAATTGTTTTTTATATATTTGTTGGGAAATGCAGCTAATAGAATACCCTGCTTATATTTAGATAACTTTGGAAAAAAGAGACTAAAACTTTAATATGACATTTATAAACCCTCTTTTGAAACATCTGTCTTAACTGTATAGCAGAAAGATGACAAATGCCTGTTTTCAGATACAAAGAAAATATGCCCAATATTTATGCACTGTTATTATCTATCTGATTACTGATAATTACATATAACTGTACATATATGAAAATAAATGTACAAATTCAGGAAACATTCCAAATGAGGGTATAGCTATTATTGTCATTTAACTTGCTTCAACACTAATATTTACCTCACTGTTTATCTTTGGGAGATATTTTCCAATTTTAAGAGAGGAATAGTTACTTAGTAAATTCTAATGACTTCAAGGAATAAGTTCCATAAATTTTCAAATAAAAGCCTTTGTGTGTGTGTGTGTGTGTGTGTGTGTGTGTGTGTAGTAAACAGGCCTTCAGAGGGGAAAGGAAAAACCTGAGACTTTAGTTACAAACCCAAGGCTGCCAAACTAGTTAACAGTGACAACAAAATCAAAGGGCTGTTTCTGAACCTACTAGTTTTGCACTTACTGTCTAAATGCATTCACAGCTGGTAAATGTGGAAATGCAAGTTCATCACAGAAAAGGGGTAATTTAAACTGAATTAGAAAAGGTCCTGTACAGAAGAAACTGATTATAAATAGAAAAAAAAAAGCATTATGTCTCAGTTAATAGATATTACAGAAAATTGGGTTCTCTATTTGTGATTTCAGTCTAAATGTAAACAATCTTTCCACTGTGCAGGAAAATCACTTACATGTTTACGTTAGCATGATTTATGTAGTATATATAAAATATTTACTTGTAGTCCAGTGTAAAAAATGTACATAGGCTAAGCTCATAAGTAGCAATGATTTTACTTATTCTTCAGATTTTCAGATTTATCTAGTAGTATAGGAAGTCAGAGGTCAGAAATCAGAAGTCAAGGCTATATTTTGTACCTTTATAAAAGTTCATTCACTTTTGCATGGTTGGATAAATTGGTAACACTTAGAAGATTAAAATTATAATTCTTTAACTGCAATTACTGCGTTAATTCAAGAGAGCTTAACAAATACAAATACAGTTTATCAGAATTATAAGTCCAATTGAATATTGCTGAGGTGTCACTCTGAAATTTTCTGATCACCTAAAATACTCAAAAGTGTTAAATAAAATAACTTTAATTATTTGATTATTATTGAAAGAATTAGTAAACATAGCAGAGAAATGTGACACATTATATTCAAATTGACTTAACACATGCCCATTTGTGCTTAAGAATTTTTTTTTCCAAATTTGGTTTTGCTGGAGGAGGCTCGTCCATTGCTTATAGTTCTCTATTCCATAAATCACCAGCACTGAGAGGAAGAACTAGCTTAAATTATGTAAATTACTTCTACATGCTTACATGGTTTTTCATCTTGCAACTTTTTAGCTCTTCAAACCCAGTGGATTTTCAGATGTCAAGGAGATCTGTGATAATTCAGTGACCACCAGGGGGCATCAGGATCTCTGGGTGTCCTGAGTAACCAAGTCTACACTGAATAAGGATGAGGTAATTATAAAATTATTTACATATATAATTATGTATGTGTGTATATATGTGTGTGTGTGTATAACTTTATATATGTGTGTATATATAATAAATGCATACTTGTTTCTTTGACACTTTTAAGTTTCTTATACTCTGTACCTATACCAGTGTACTAAAGGCCTTTGTAAAAATTTGTGAGATGTTATATAACTTATTTCAAACTATTCAGGCCATATTTAACTGAATAGATTCTGAAGGCACCTTCAGTTCAGTCGCTCAGTCATGTCTGATTCTTTGCGACCCCATGAATCGCAGCACGCCAGGCCTCCCTGTCCATCACCAACTCCTGGAGTTCACTCAGATTCACGTCCATCGAGTCAGTGATGCCATCCAGCCATCTCACCCTCTGTCGTCCCCTTCTCCTCCTGCCCCCAATCCCTCCCAGCACCTTAGAAGGTGAATTATATTGCAGAAAAGCTCTCTCCGATTCTTTTAAACCAAACATCTGAGGAACTCTCAGTCTCCAGATAGACCTCAGATACTCTCTTGTTTTCCACCCGCTTTACTCCTAAAGTCTTTCACCCTCAAAACATGGCCAGGCTGTGACTGAGTGTTCCCTCGGACTTGATAGAACTGCTTTTAAGGACCCTCTGATATTTCCAGGACTCTCTTGCTTGAGGAACATTTTATCGGCCACTTCTACCCATGGTCTTCTGCCATGGTTAATACTAAAAATGAAATTTTGTCAAAATTTGCCTGCATGATCTCAAGGAGGTCTAAGAAAAGGTCTGAACAATAGTAATCTTATGCATCAAAGTAATTTAGAAATAGTATTTCTATGTTACAGGGAAAAGAATTTAGAAATAGTGTGCCCTAGCTGTAAAATTATAAAGCTGTGGGTACTTTTTCCACTAAGTGTGCTCCCCCGCTAGTTCAGACAGTACAGACTTCTCCTGTAATGCTAAGGGAACTGGGTTCAATCCCTGGATTGAGAAGATCCCCTGGAGAAGGAAACGGCAACCCACTCCAGTGTTCTTGCCTGGAGAATTCCGTGGAGAGGAACCTAGTGGGCAAAAAGTCAGATAAGACTGATCGACTAACACTTTCCCTTTCAAGTGTGGAATTCAGTACACTGCCAAAGGTGTTGCCTTCCGCTGCTGCTGCTAAGTCACTTCCGTCGTGTCTGATTCTGTGTGACCCCATAGATGGCAGCCCACCAGGCTCCCCCATCTCCGGGATTCTCCAGGCAAGAACACTGCAGTGGGTTGCCGTTTCCTTCTCCAATGCATGAAAGTGAAAAGTGAAAGTGAAGTCGCTCAGTCATGTCAGACTCTTAGCAACCCCATGGGCCACAGCCCACCAGGCTCCTCCACCCATGGGATTTTCCAGGCCAGAGTGCTGGAATGGAGTGCCATCACCTTCTCTGTTTGCCTTCTACTACCCCTTAACTAGGCCCGCAGTGTATTTATTCTCTGTGGAGAAAGTGGGCAAATTTCTGAGAGGAAAAGTGTCTTAAGTCCCTAATGCAGTCCCATTTCAACTTCAACAATATTAGCAGCTCTAAAATATTAGAATGGCTCTGACTGAGAAGTAAATACACCTAAATACCTCAAAGAAGTCCTCATTGAGAGGGGAATGAAAATTCTGGGCTTAAAATTTGCTGGGTGAACCCACATGCCTGAGACTCAGAAGCTCTCTGAACCTAGCCACCCAGGTATGATGTTTGTCCTAATTATCTAAGTGTGGACTAAAAGAGACATACCATTAGAGCGCAAATGTTGAGTGCAGAACAAGGTTTCACTGCAGTAATTCTGTATAAAGCTAGGTTTCAAATGTTATACAGTGTGGCAGTAAGGAAAATGAAGACACTAGCGGACTGAACAAATGAATCATTGGGAAGAAATATGATCCCTTTGAACTGACTGTACTTCTAGAAGTTCTTAGATAATTGTGGAGAAAAGAAAACCTCAAGAAGGAGATGCTAGATTTCCCTTTCAGTTATGCTGAGCAAATTAAAATAGACAAGTGACTATATACTTTTCCTTGATGATGTGGATCAAATAGATTACAGATTCACAATCTAAAATGCATAATATTTCAGTAAAAGAATATTGACAGAGACCTTGATTAAAATAGTATTTTTAGGTATTAAATATTTAGAAAGGCACAGGGGTCATATTCAGATGAATAAAGCATAGCCCAATACTCTCAAGACCTAATACCATCAGGATTCCTTTGTGATTCATGTTTCCTTTTAGAAACAGGAAGATCATATGTTTAGAGATATAGGTAACTAGGCAATTTTACTCAGTGTTGATTTCAGCCATGAGAACAATGATGATGTCTACATAGTCATGCTTTTAACCATAAATTGCAAAGTGATTCAGTGCCACCATAAGGATCATCATCTGGCTTGTCCAAAGGTCTTTTCTTCTCCCCTCTCTGCACTCAGATCAGATTTTTTAAAAAAATGAACATTCATACTCCATCTCAAGATTCTGTGAGTATATTCTTATCATTGTTTGGTTATATAGATGCATTTGCTTTAGCTAAAGCTACAAAGTTAAGCTGACACATTCTCTGGTTGATTTTAGATTGATGAAACAACTGAGGTCAATCTCAGTTTAATTAAGTATTTTAATATCTGATAGTCACTCTCTTGGCAGTCTTTTATGCAACAAGCTCTGGTGGCAAACTGTGTAAAACTAAAGATGTAAAAAACATGACAGAAATTTGCCTCATTTAAGGATAGATGATAATCAGAAAAGGCAAAACCAACTTTATCTACCTCACAACTACAGGGAAAGGAAATTTACCCTGCATTCCGATAAAGAAGGACAAGACCCCTTATGAGAGTTCTTTCAAATCTCAGCATGGATTTAATGTTTCTATACAATCACATCTGTCTTTATTTTAACAATTTATCATATATTTACATGGTAACTTTGAGTTAAATTTTGAGGAACAATTACTTTCTAAGTTTGAATAAAGGTATACTATAATAAGTACAATATGGGAAACTGTCCAGTAGAGCATCACGTTTTAAATGGTATATGCTGGAGAAGGCAATGGCACCCCACTCCAGTACTCTTGCCTGGAAAATCCTATGGACAGAGGAGCCTGGTAGGCTGCAGTCCATGGGGTCGCTAAGAGTCGGATACTACTGAGCGACTTCACTTTCACTTTTCACTTTCATGCGTTGGAGAAGGAAATGACAACCCACTCCAGTGTTCTTGCCTGGAGAATCCCAGGGACGGGGGAGCCTGGTGGGCTGCCGTCTATGGGGTTGCACAGAGTCGGACACGACTGAAATGACTTAGCATAGCATAGCATATCCTTTTTAGAGGATAACAACTGTGATTCAATTGATTACACTTGTTCCCAAGGCTACACAACAGGATGGTGAAAGATACTGAATGAAAAAGGTGGGGGAGCAGTCACAAATTTAGGATGAATATTATAGTTCTATGTATTCAAGTATCTCAAAATATAATATTTTAAAAATTTGCTCTATAGTCACCCCTGTGATGTTTCATTGTATTTGCCCTGTTTTTATTTTCCATCTGTTTATCTTTTCTCTCTTCAGCTCTAATTAATCTGCTACTTATTCCATCCAATAGAATTCTAATTTCCATGGCTTGTTTTTTTTTTAGTTTTAGAAATTGTTTTTTATCTTGTTTTGTTTTTATAATTTCTGGTTATTTTTTCACAGTATCTTATTCATTTAGGGTTACAGTATGAATCTTTTATGTCTTTAACCAATTTACAGGGATTTCTTTTATCAGTTATAGTTTTATTAAATTGTCTATTTCATGTAGGTCTTGATGTAATCCACCCATTTGTAGTATTTGCTGACTGTTGTTCATGGTGAGATCAGGGCATATTTTGGTGATGGTGGATCCTTGCTAGCTTTGGGGTTTTGAGATATATACACACTTATATATATACATAAACATATTATATACTTGCATATACAAATATATACTTGTATATACAAATATATATATGCTTTTTTGGTCATGTTAAGGACATATTTACCTGTTGTCATTTTTGTTAAATGTGATTTTGGTTTTTAATCACAAAAGAATATTGATTTTTCACAAACACATTTTCAGGCCCATGTGGTGTTCTTTTTAGATATCATTTCCTTAATGTTACTCCTGACTCAGACTTCACTTATCACCCTAGTTAAAACAAAATGTCCCCCTTTCCCAGCCTCCACCCCTTCCTCTATTTTACTCTACCCTTTATACTTATAATCAGACACTGGCTGGCTGAATCCCAGGCTGTCTTATTTGGACTGCTATAACAAGTACCATAGCCTCAATGGCATATAAACAACAGAAATTCGTTTCTCAGTTTTAGATGCTGAGAAATCAAGATCAAGGTACATGCAGACTTGGTGTCTGATGAGGGCCTACTTTCTGGTTAATAGATAGTCATCTATTTGCTGTGTTCTCACACATCAGAAGGGGCAAGGGGGCTCTCTTAGGCCTCTTTTACAAGGGCACTCGTTCATAAGGGTTCTGCCTTCATGACCTAATCACTGCCCAAAGGTCCCACCTCTTAAGAACATCACCTTAGAGGTTATGATTTCAACATATGAATTTGGGGAGGCACAAATAGTCGGTCCCTGTGCATATGCACGTTCACTCAGTTGTTTCCAACTCTTTGAGACCACGTGGACTGCAATCCTCCAGGCTCTTCTGTCCATGGTACTTTCCAGGCAGGAATACTGGAGTGGGTTGCCATTTCCTCTTCCAATTGATCTTACCCAACCAGGGATCCAACCCAAGTTTCCTGTGTCTCCTGCATTGGCAGGCAGATTCTTTCCTTCTGTGCCACCTGGGATTCCCTCAGAGATGTCTTTTTCTTCCTCATCCGGAGCCCAGACTATAAAGTTTCCTTAATGATTAGAATGTTTTCTAGTCCAGGGGTCCTCAATCTCTGGGATCTAATATCTGATTGTATTGCTGATCCTGCTTACAGCATCAGTTTCCTCTATGCATCTCATTGTGTGCAGTTTGCTGAACCCATGGTAGGCAAGGCATGGCCTAAGGGGCTGGAAGAAAATGAAACGAGCCAAAGGAACTGCAGACACATTTATTCTCTCCTGGCTGGCACAGCAGCTGTAGCAGCAGACATAACACAACATAATTGCACACAACCCTGACGGGCTTTTCCAGGTGAAGCTTATATATCCTTACCGAACAAAAGTAGCCTGTGGCCAAGTGGGTACCTCATGATGTGCATGTGCAATGCTATAAGTGATCTCAGCTGTTACATAACCATGTAAAGTCATTGTTTACAGAACATGAGGTGAGAGGGCATGAGAGCATGGGGCAAGAGAGCCTGACTGGTGCCATCTTATTAATTGTCCCACACTGATGATCTGAAGTGGAGCTAATAACAATAGAAATAAAATACACAATGAATGTAATGCACTTGAATCATCCCCAAAACAACCCTCCTACCTGTCTGTGGAAAAAGTGTCTTCCATGAAACCGGCCCCTGGTGCGAAAAAGGTTGGAGACTGCTGTATCTAGTCAACCTTCTATTAGGGGCACAATCCACCATCAGACATGTGTGTATATGTGTGTGTGTGTGTGTGTGTCTCCACTGCAGATCTCTGCCTCCTCTCCCAGCAAAAGACAACTCATTCAGGCACCTGTCTCAATAGACCAATAAGAGAACCCCTACCCTGGCAGCTGAAATATTGGATGACAACTTGCCCCTGGGTGTCCTGTCCCTCTTCACTCCTAGAGCCTTTCTCTCTCTTTCTTCTGAGCGTGGCCTGGCCATCACATGGCTGGATGTTTGCAGCACAAGGGCATATGGACTTTCTAGTCAACATCTTGCCTGGACCAGGAGCTGTCACATCCCTACCAGTTCTAGTCACCCTTGCTAACAATGAGAACATATCTAAGCCTCCAGCAAACAGTCATCTTGTAGGTGTTTTTTTTTTTTCTTTCTATACCTAAAAAATAAATCTGATTCTCCATTTTTTTCCTTTAAAGTTTCTTTTAAAAATAAATTGTTTAAGAATTATGGGAAGATGGCAGCAGTTGTGGAAGCATAATTTGTGTCTTCCATGATTCCCACATAACACAGGGCCATTAAGATATTAAAACCAAAATCCACTAACAATATTTTAATAAGAGCAGGTGGCGTTAGTGGTAAGGAATCCAACTGCCAATGCAGGAGATGCTTGAGAAAAGGGTTGGATCCCTGGGTTGGGAAGATCCCCTGGAGGAGGGCATAGCAACCCACTCCAGTATCCCCCTGTAATCACAAAATACAAACCGATGGACAATACCCACTAGACCTGCCCAGTATCGCCCTAAAAGTGGGGAAAGCAGAAAGAAGCAACAATGTCACCAGATGCCTGAAGGCCAGGCACATTTTCATTAAAGCAGCACAGAGAGCCCTGCCCTACCCCTTTCCAGAAGAGCCCCACACATGCTCTGTGCAGGCGATATGTAGGGCCCTACACCAGAGCTCAGAGCTTGGGCGGTGAAGGAGTCCAGTAAGAAGCTGCTGTTGAAGGCAGATGATCTTGGCTAAACTCCACCAGTGAATGAGGCAGACATCTAAAGTAAAGCATAAAAGTCTTTATATTCTCACACTGAACTGTCAGGGTTCCACTGGGACTGGACTACACAATGGACATCAACAATAAGGAGTGGAATCAAAATTAAGTAGGATGGGAACGGTAAAGACGAATGCCAGGGAAGCTCAAATTCAGGTCTGGAACCAGGAAAAGCAAAAAAGGCACTGGTGCCTGACACGAAACTTCAGGGGCTCCAAACAACTCAGAAATCAAAGTAAATGAAATTTTTAAGGCAGTAATTCTTCAAAAAGGGAATTTAATGCCAAAAATCCTTGACAAGCAAAATCTCAAACTTTTAAAGATAGAATCATTAACAGTTTGATGCGGAGCCATTCTGGAGCCTAGAGGCAAAAGGAAAAATCAGTAATGCTGATCCTGATCATATGACAGTGTTTCATGAAAATGTTCCAGGCGCCCTCCTTGAGAAGTCTACGAAAGAACCCGCTTCAGAAATGAAAATAACTGAAGAGACATTGCAGTAAAGATTAGTGTGAAGATTAAAGAAAGGTTTAAAAAAATAGTATGTAATTGATACAGATTTGGATCCTTGGACTCTATTTAATCAATTGAAATCTGCTGAGGAATTCAGACAGGGCTTTATTGGGACTCCTGTTGCACCGAGGGAGTGAAAGCAACAAGTGTCCTTGCTTGCTGTTGAAGTGGGGAGGGCATTGTTTCCTTAAAGAGGTGAGAGTATGGGTGTATCATTGGATTGCCGGAGGGGTGGCTTTGGTGGTCTGCCTACCCCCTTGGTGCTGCTGTGTGCAGTGATCATGCACAGTACCCTCCATTGACCCTAGCACTTCAGAAGTGGCAGTAGGTTTGTGGCCTTTTGGTATGCTATTGTTTGTAATTAACCAGACTTTAGGTGCCTGTGGTTAATTTTAGTCCTATACTGCTGCTGGAGGAGACTTTTCTCCAGGTGCAAGCATTCAGGTAAAGGGGCCCAGGTTCCAGCCTATGTCATAATAGCTTTATATTCTGAGAATGTAGATATGATACAAAAAGTTGGGAAAGGGGAGAAGAGAATTGAAATGTGAACTTCTGTTTTCAGAAGTCACAACTAGTTCTTATATTTTCCCTAGCTTATCATAGTTTATGATTCTGAGGTATAGTTAACAATCAAATGTTATGTTAATTTCAGATGTACGACATGATTCAACATTTCTGCATATTGTAAAATATCAACATGCAAAAAATATTTATTTTAGTATGTGACAGAAATTCACATCATTAATGTAATTAACAGACAGAGCTTTTTAAATGAGGTAGGTGCCCTGATGTATTCAGAGCAATAAGTCAGATTGGGGTGAACATCCTTGAAGCAACTGGCATTTCAGGTTGGTCTTGGGTTGCAGGAATAGCTGGTCACATACAGTTGATGATGAACATTTCAGAGATAAGAGATAGTGTATAAAGGGTACAGCAGGGTATGCCCATGTTACAGAAGAATAGAAACTTCCAAACATTTGAAGAAATTTAATTGGAATGATCTTGAAAGTAGATATTATGAAGACTAACAACAGCGTCAGGTGTGAGTTAGGAAGCAGAACCTCTGAGTTGATCCTTGAGATGAATATAATCCAGGTGGGTACCTGGACTGCTGCCTATGGAAAACAAGACGCTGGCCCAGAGGGTCCAACCACGTTTACATGGAATTCTTAACCCACAGGAACTGGGAAAATAAACGGTGGTTGTTATGTTAAGCTGCTGACTTGGGGGCTAATTTATTATGCAATTGTCTGAAACTGATACAGGAAGTTTCACAAACTTTTGTGGGTGTCTAATTTCCAAATTAATTTTCTCCAGCTTAAAATGCCTCTAGTAGTCTGTTTCCTCATACATCAGAGCACTGAAGTATGGGGGTTCAGTTGCTCCCTATACTTATTATTTTCCATATTTTTTTTTTACCATTCTGTGTGGTGATATATTGTGGTTTTAGTATTTATCTGATGAGTAATGAACTTGAATACATTTTTACACATTTATTGGCTATGTGAATATCATTTATTAAGCATCTGATAAAAGTTTTTCTTTTTTGAATTGTCTATTATAGATTATAGTGTTGGTTCATATATCTAGATATGCATCCTTTATCAGGTGTATTTTGCAGTGATACAAAGAAATTCTTTTGATACAAAGAAATTCTTGATTTTCTTCTGCGATTAGTAATGTTAATATCTTGTTCAAGCAATCTTTGCCTAATTTGGTGCCACAAAGATATTTCTTTGTGTTTTCCTCTGTCATCTGTATTGTTTTCCCTTCCATACTGGAATCTGCAATCCGCCTAGAATTGTTTTTTGTTTATGGTGGAAGGTAGAGATCAAGATGCATTTTTTCCCCCATGAAGTATATAATAGACCCAGCATCATTTCTTCGAAAGAACTACTTTTCTGCATCGTACGATAATAGAGCTTTGTTTGCAATCTGGTGGATGACTATGTGTGTGAAAGATTCTACTAAGTGTTTGTGATATTCAGTTGTCAAAAAAGCCATACTAGTCAGAAAACTGGCATATTTACCTATTTATTTTTGAGTAAGGGGGGCCGTGTGCTATTTACAATTCTGTGCCATTGTATGCCTTTACAGAGATCTCATTCTTGTTGATAGGACTTCAAAAACCTTTTGTTATAATTTGAGACAATGTCTAGTTATTCTCCATTTGAAGTTTATCTTGATCTTTGGAAAAATATATTGCTTACTTAAGACAAACCTACAGATGTTTCATCTGCCTTAATTCTTCCTGTTTCACTGGACAGGAAGCAGCATTCAGTGCCACAAATGATGTTATGAATTATGGCAAGAATAAAGAAGCTTTTAAAGGCATGTCCATCAATTTTTTCTGAGAGAAAAGAGCCTTGAAGCCATGCATTCCTGCTGCTTCCTGTTCTTCGCCTTCCTCCTTTATCCCGCGTGGGACATAATACAGAGTGTATAAATAAAATGATGGTAGAAACTTAGAACCTTAGGTGAAAATACATTTAAGTTTCAAACATATCACCTGTTCCCTAGCATTTAAATGATTCTTTTAACCTGGGCTCTCTGCTTCCAGGATTGCTCATGCTCTCAGTTCATTCTCAATAGTCTGCTAGAGCCAGGGTCCCCAACCTTTTGGCCAGGGACCGATTGGCTTTGGAAGACAATTTTTCCACCAACTGGGGTGGGGGATGATTTCAGGATGATTCAAGGACATTTTTGTGAACTTTATTTCTATTATTAGATCAGCTTCACGTCACATCATCAAGCATTAGATGCCAGAGGCTGTGGCCCCCTGTGCTGGAGGGTTCTGTTTTCAACACAGAATACTTCACTCCTCCACTGGAAAGTCTCTAGTGATTGCCATCTCACGTTGTGGTATGAATCAAGTTCATTAAAGACCAAGAAAGCCCACCAAACTATGACCCTGGGACTGCCACCTCTCTTGTCTCTTTTCCCCTTTCTTTTTTTTATCACACTGATTTCTCACTCTCCTAACAGGCCAGGGGAGCTTCTTCATCGAGCCGTTCAGATTCCCTCTTCCTGGAATATAATGCCTCTAGACGTTTATAGCTATGATTCCTTTACCTCCTTTAAGTTTACTCACTTGTCTCTGCTCACAAAGGTTTTCCTTGAACTTCTCTATTCCTTATTTTTTTTCTTTTTCTACAGATCTTATCACCATTCAGTATGTGATGTTATTACTTAAGTTTATTATCTTTTCTTTCCAAACTAGACTGCAAGATGCATGAGAATGGGGAATATTTTCTTTCTTTGGTGCCTTGAACACTGGTTACACACATACTACATACTTGATAGTTGAATGTGTGAATGAATAGTTTTCAGTTAGTTTGACCATGTGTTTTATTATCAGTTCTGTGAAGTTATTTCTAGAGACGTGTTTCACAAGGACATTTCTTGTAGCCTAGATTTTCCAAAAGTGAGATTTTTGGCAGTGGTGTTAATGACAAAAATTCAAATTTTTGAAAAGCATTAGAGTGACTCATATATAAAATTCAAAAGAGGGAACAATACGTCAGAGGATGTATATTCATTTTTAAAGAGAGCTATACATAATAAAATATAGCAGATAATTATTGGGAAAATAAGACAGAATTAAGCAGGATATGTTCTCATTATACATGCTTAGTAAATTACAAAAATTATCTCTGAGCTCAAGATGGACAGCTCATCCTCAATCCAGTTTACCTGCTTAGAAACAGAATGTGCTGATAAATGTCTAGGTCTAAGGACATAAATTATCATTATCTAAAACTCCTTTCCTTTTTTGGGGGGAGACCCCTTAAGTTTCTTAAAAATAAACCATATAAAGTCCCTAAAGCAGGAATTCTTTATATGACTCCTAGAAATGTCTTGAAAATATATGTAAATTGTGTGTGAATGTATATTTTCTGGGGGAAGTTTCCTAAATCTAATTTTTGAAAGAATTCAAGCAGAAAAAATTCAGAACCCAGCTTTAGAGCAGTGATTCTTTTACCTGGCAACACATTAAAATCATCCAGGAAGCTTTTTAAAATTGTCAACCCCAGGCCAGCAGTTTGATTTATATAGATCAGTCTGGGGTGGTGGTGTATAGATACTAGATACATTTATTTTTTGAGCTCCTTGATTGATGCCACTGTATACACATAGTTGAGAATAATTGCTACCAATTGAATAGTACAAAATTACCTAGATTTTTTTTTTTTAAAACACAACTTTGCTTGTTTTCTGAGCTAGTAAGTCTACGGTGTGGCCTGATAATGTGCATGACTAACAAGTTTCCAGATCATTTTTTGCTTCCATTTTGGGATGACACCATGAAAAACCTATTTTAGCACACTGGTTTTTAATGCTGGCTGCTCGTTGGGACTACCAGGGATGTTTTTAATATGCTGTTGTTTGATACTGCTGCTGCTGCTGCTAAGTTGCTTCAGTCATGTCTGACTCTGGGCGACCCCAGAGACAGCAGCCCACCAGGCTCCACTGTCCCTGAGATTCTCCAGGCAAGAACACTGGAGTGGGTTGCCATTTCCTTCTCCAATGCATGAAAGTGAAAAGTGAAAGTGAAGTCGCTCAGTCATGTCCGACTCCTAGCGACCCCATAGACTGCAGCCTACCGGGCTCCTCTGTCCACGGGATTTGCTAGGCAAGAGTACTGGAGTGGGTTGCTATTGCCTTCTCTGTTGTTTGATACTACCTAGCTTAATTAGAGATGCTGATTTAACTGGTCTGAGATGAAATCTGGGCTTGGGTTTTTTAAATAGACTCTCAGTTAATTTTGTAACTTTTCAAAGAATTATTGATTCACAGAATCAGAGTATACAGAGGGACTGTATACCATTCACCCAGTTTCCTTCAGTGTTAACATCTTTATAAAACTATTGTACAATATTAAAACCATGACATTGATGCTGGTACAATCCACAGCATGTTCAAATGTCATCAGTTTTACAGTTACTCGAGTCACTTGTGGGTATGGGGTGGGTGGGTGGGTGTGTGTGTGTGTGTGTGTGTGGTTCTCTCAATTGTGTCTTGTGTGTAGAGGCATGTAGCCACCAATATAATCCAGATGTAGAATTGTTACATTATCACAAAGATCTTACATCCTTTATTTGCTCCTCTTTTGCAGTTACAGTCAACTCTTCTCCCCACCATTCCTAACCCTGGGCAATCACTGATATCTTCTCCATTTCTATCATTCTGTTATTTTAGGAATGTTTACACAAATAGAATCATCCAGTACATGAGCTTTTGAGATTGGCTGTTTTCAGTCAATGTAACATCCATGTAATATCCAAGTTTTTGAGTATATCAGTAGTTTATGCTATTTATTGACAGTAGCATTTTATTGTATGAATATAACATAGTTTATTTACCCATTCATCCACTGAAGGACATTTGAATTATTTCCAGATTTTGACCTTTACAAATAAAACTATGAACATTCATGTACAGGTTTTTATTGACAATAAGTTACCATTTCTCTGGCATAAATGCCCAAGAGTACAACTACTGGATCATATGGTAAGCACAAGTTTAGTTTTGTGAGAAACTGAAACTGCTACCTTTTTACCTTTCTACCTTCTGACTAATAAAGTACCGTTTTACCTTCTAATCAGTAATGTATGAGTGGTCTCATTTTTCTGCATCCTTGCCAGCATTTGGTGTTCTCACAGTTTTTTAAAAAATTAGCCACTGATTTAGGGCTTCCCTCGTGGCTCATCTGGTAGAGTATCATCCTGCAATGCAGGAGACCATGGTTTGATTCCTGGGTCGGGAATATCCCCTGGAGAAGGAAATGACAACCCACTCCAGTAATCTTGGGCTTTCCTGGTGGCTCAGTCCAAATGAATCCGCCTGCAATGTGGGAGACCTGGGTTCAATCCCTGGGATGGGGAGATCCCCTGGAAGAGAGCATAGCAACCCACTCCAGTATTCTTGCCTAGAGAATTCCCATGAATAAAGGAGCCTGGTGGGCTACAGTCCATGGGGTCACAAAGAGTCAGACACGACTGAGTGACTAAGCACAGCACAGACACTAATTTAGGTATGTAGTGATATCTTCTGTGGGTATAATTTAAACTTTTCTTATACCTAATGGTATTGAATATTTTCCCATATGCTTATTTGCCACCTGTATATCTTTTTTGGTTAAATGACTCTTCATATCTTTTTCATATTCATCAAATATACTGATTTGTTTTTGTAGTGTTGAGGTTTGAGCGTTTGTTATATATTCAAGGTGTAGGACCTTGTATTGAAGAAGGAAATGAGAACCCACTCTGATATTCTTGCCTGGAGAATTCCAGGGACAGAGGAGCCTCGCTGGCTACAGTCCATGGGGTCACAAAGAGTCGGACATGACTGAGCAACTAACGTGTGCGCACACACACACACACACATACACACATACATACACAAGACCTTTTATAAATATATGTGATTTATAAATATTACCTTTCACTCTGTAGCTTGGTTTTTCATCCTCTTCACAAGGTATTCCACAAGGAAGAGGTTTTTAATTTTTCTGTGGTTCATTTTTTTTTTCTTTTGTGAGCTGTGTGCTTTTGTTGTCAAGTCTAAAATCTCTTTGCCTGCTCTAGAGACTTAGGACTTTTCCATATACTTTTAACAGTTTAATACGTCTACATTTTACTTTTAAGTTTGTGAATCTTTTGAGTTAATGCTTTCTTGTAAGGTATGAAATTTAGGTAAAGGTTTATTTTAGGGGCCCTATGCTCCAGTTGCTCCAGAACCATTTGTTATAAACATTTGTGCAGCAAAGTTATAGAAGAGGCCATCAGTTCAGTTCAGTTCAGTTCAGTCGCTCAGTCATGTCCGACTCTTTGCGACCCCATGAATCGCAGCACGCCCCTCCCTGTCCATCACCAACTCCAAGAGTTCACTCAAACTCATGTCCATCAAGTCGGTGATGCCTTTCAGCCATCTCATCCTGTCATCCCCTTCTCCTCTTGCCCTCAATCTTTCCCAGCGTCAAGGTCTTTTCAAATGAGTCAGCTCTTCACATGAGGTGGCCAAAGTATTGGAGTTTCAGCTTCAGCATCAGTCCTTCCAATGAACACCCAGGACTGATCTCCTTTAGGATGGACTGGTTGGATGTCCTTGCAGTCCAAGGGACTCTCAAGAGTCTTCTTCAACACCACAGATCAAAAGCATCAGTTCTTCAGTACTCAGCTTTCTTTATAGTCCAACTCTCACATCCATCCATGACTACTGGAAAAACCATAGCCTTGGCTAAACGGACCTTTGTTGGCAAAGGACCTTTTAGCTACTGTGAACAGTGCTGCTGTGAGTGCAGGTGAATATGTATTCAAGTACCTCTTTTCATTGCTGCTGGGTATGTACTGAGTGGATTGCTCAGTTGTATAACTTTTTTTTAACTTGTTCATTTTATTTCTTTACAGCTTAATCATCTTCATTGTACTTTTTCCACAAAGGTTCCATTTTACTGTTTTTCTATTTTTCTTAAAAAATTTTTATGAGTATAGTTGCTTTACAATGTTGTGTTAGTTTCTAATGTAAAGGAAAATGAATAAACTATATGTTTACATATATCCCCTCTTTTTTGGATTTCCTTCTCAATTAGGTTACCACAGAGCATTGAAGAGAGCTCCCTATGCAGTAGATTCTCATTCTCAGTCCCTATGCCCTGGGATTCTCCAGGCAAGAGTACTGGAGTAGGTTGCCATTTCCTTCTCCAGGGGATCTTCCCGACGCAGGGATCGAACCCGGGTCTCCCGCATTCCAGGCAGACGCTTTAACCTCTGAGCCACCAGGGAAGCCCAGATTCTCATTAGTTATGTATTTTATACATAGTATCAATAGTGTATATATGCCAAATCCTATCTCCCAATTTATTCAACCCCACTTTTCTCCTTTGGTATCCACACCTTTGTTCTCTCCATCTGTGTGTCTATTTCTGCTTTTAAATAAGATCATATATACCATTTTTTTCTCATTTCACATATACATGTTAATAAACAATATTTGTTTTTCTCTGATTTCCCTTTGTATGATACTATCTGGGTCCATCCACAACTCTGCAAATGACCCAGTTTGTTCCTTTTTATGGCTGAGTAATACTCCATTGTAGATGTATATACCATATCTTTTCTATCCTTTCTTCTGTTGATGGACATCTAGGTTGCTTCCACATCCTGGCTACTGCAAATAGTGCTGCTATGAATATTAGGGTGCATGTATCTTTTTGAATTATGGTTTCATCTTCCCAGTAGTGGGATTGCTGGGTCACCTGGTAGTTCTATTTTTAGTTTTTTAAGGAACCTCCATACTGTTCTCCGTAGTGACAGTGTCAATTTATATTCCCACCAACATTGCAAGAGGGTCCCCATTTTCGCCATACCCTCTTCAGCATTTATTGTTTGTGGATTTTGTGATGAGGGCCATTCTGACCAGTGTGAGGTCAGAATCATTGTAGTTTTGAGCTCATACATTTCTCATTGTAGTTTTGATTTGCATTTCTCTGTTAGTGATGTTGAGCATCCTTTCATGTGTGTTAGCCATCCCTGTGTCTTCTTTTGAGGACTCTCTATTTAGGTCTTCTGCCCATTTTTTTTTTTAATTGGGTTGGTTGTTTTTTTGAAATTGAACTGCATGAGCTGTTTGTATAACTTCATAAATTAATTCTTTCTCCATTGCTTCATTTGCGAATATTTTCTCTCATTCTGAGAGTTGTCTTTCCACCTTGTTTATGGTTTCCTTTGCTGTCCAGAACCTTTAAATTTAATTTGTTTATGTTATTTGTTTATTTTTAATTGGAGGATAATTGCTTTATAACATTGTATCAGTTTCTGCCATGCATCAACATGATACAGGTATACATATGTCCCCTTCCTCTTGAACTTCCTTCCCACCTTCTGCTCCACCCCACTCCTCTAGGTTGTCACAGAGCACCAGGTGTGAGCTCCTTGTGTCATACAGCAAATTTCCACTGGCTAATTTTACATGTCGTAATACATGTTTTAACGCTATCTGTCAACTTGTCCCACCCTCTCCTTCCCCCACTGTGTCCATAAGTCAGTTCTTTATGTCTGTGTTTCCATTGCCACCCAGCAGATAGGTTCAACAGTACCATCTTTCTAAGTTCCATATATATGCATTAGTATACAAGATCTGTCTTTCTCTAATTTACTCATTCTGTATAATAGGCTCTAGGCTCATCTATCTTGTTAGAACTGAGTCAAATGTGTTCCTTTTATGGCTGAGTCATATTCCATTGTGTATATGTACCACAACTTCTTTATCCATCTGTCAATGGACATCTAGGTTACTTCCATGTCCTAGCTATTATAAATAGTACTTATTATTCTCATTATTCTAGGAAGTGAGCCAAAAAAGATCTTCCTGTGATTTATATCAAAGAATGTTCTATGTTTACCTCTAAGAGTTTTAGGTCTTTAATCCATCTTGAGTTTATTTTTGTGTATGTTAGGGAGTGTTGTAGTACTATTCTTTTACATGTAGCTTTCCAGTTTTCCCAGCAAAACTTATTTGAAGAGGCTGTCTTTCCTCCATTTTACATTCTGGCCTCCTTTTTCATAGATTAGGTGACATAGGTATGTGGGTTTATCTCTGGGTTTTCTATCCTTTTCCATTGACCTATATTTCTGTTTTTGTGCCAGTACTGTACAATCTTGACCACTGTAACCCTATAGAATAGTCTGAAGTCAGGGAGCCTGATTCCTCCTTGTTTTTCTTTTTATCCTCAAGATTGCTTTTGTTATTTGAGGTCTTTTGAGTTTCCAAACAAACTGTAAAAAAGTTTTGTTCTAGTTCTGTGAAAAATGCCATTGGTAATTTGATAGGGATTGCATTGAATCTGTAGATTGCTTTGGGTAGTATAGTCATTTTCACAATATTGATTCTTCTAATCCAAGAATATGGTATATCTCTCCATCTATTTATGTTCCCTTTGATTTCTTTCATCAGTATCTTACAGTTGCTGTGTACAGGTCTTTTGCCTCTTTGGTAAGTTTATTCCTAGGTAATTTATTCTTTTTGTAGCAATGGTAAGTGAGATTGTTTCCTTAATATCTTTCTGATCTTCCATTGTTAGTCTATAGAAATACAAGAGATTTCTGTGTATTATTTTTGTATCCTGCAACTTTTATAAATTCAATGATTAGTTCTAGTAGTTTACTTGGGCATCTTTAAGATTTTCTAATTATATTATCATGCCATCTGCAAACAGTGACAGGTTTCCTTCTTTGCCATTTTGAATTCCATTTATTTCTTTTTCTTCTTTGGCAGTTTGGATACCTTTTATTTGCATTTCTGCTCTGATTGCCATGGTTAGGACTTCCAGAATTATACTGAATAATAGTGCTAAGAAGGCAAACAACCCTTGTTCCTAATTTTAGAGGAAATACTTTCAATTTCTCACCTTTGAGAATAATGTTTGATGTCGCTCTGTCATATGTGGTCTTTATTTTGTTGAAGTAGGTTCGGTCCATGACCGCTTTCTGGAGAGTTTATTTTTTGCTTATTTTTATCATGTGTGTTGAATTTTGTTGAAAGCTTTTTCTGAACCTATTGAGATGATCATATGGTTTTTCTTCAATTTGTTAATGTGGTATATCACATTTATTTGCATATATTAAAGAATTTTTGCAACCCTCGGATAAATCCTACTTGATCATGGTGTATGATCCTTTTAATGTGTTGTTGGATTCAGTTTGCCAGTATTTTGTTGAGGACTTTTGCATCAGTGATATTGGCCTGAATTTTCCTTCTTGTGATGTTTTTGTCTGATTTTGGTCTCAGGGTGATGGGGGTCTTGTGGAATGAGTTTGGGAGTGTTTCTCTCTCTGCAATTTTTTGGAAAAGTTTCAGAAGTTAAGGTGTTAGCTGTTCTCTAAATGTTTGATAGAATTCGCCTGTGAAGCCATCTGGCCCTGGACTTTTGTTATTGGAAGCTTTTTAATCACAATTACATTTAATTTTTTTGAGAAATTGTCAAACTTTTTTTTGACAGTACCTGAAACATTTCACATCCCTCCTAATGATGTATGATGACTTCAGTTTCTCCAGCAATTGCAGGCTACACTTTCCAGTCTTAGTGTTGAAGCTTTTAACATCCTCCTTTGGAAATTTGTATGTAGAAAAAGCACTAGGTTACCTTCTGCCTATGTATAAGTAGTTCTCCCTCTACTTACTTTCTTTTTTTTACATGAAAGAAAAAGCTTTCTGTTTTACCAGCTAGACTCAAGATACAAGAAGAGAGGGTGTCTACAACAGTAAGTGGATACAGGAATCAGTGTCAACCCTTGGGGTTTTGAAAAATTCTGATTTAGGCTTTCTCATCAGGAGAGAATAATTTTCTCACTAAATTATTTCCATTCTGAGCACAAAGTTAGTGCAACAATTTATTTTGCTTCAAATTCTTATCCTTTGACTTTTCACACTTGTTGTTTACTCTTTATCCTGTGACTTAAAGGGATTTATGCCTTTCTTTCAGGATCCACTTCTTAAAATACAGTTCAGCAGTATGTGACCTGTACATATACATACACACAACATATATACATGTGCTTTATATACATATATAGGCATAATCATTTCTTGTCTTAAATAATGTAACAAAAGCCTTGCTATCTTATGCTTCTAATTATTTTTAATGCAATATTGCAATTCTAAGTTAGTGACTCAGATTTGGAATGTACTCCCCACAAAAGTGATAACAAAATAGCATATGGTGGTAACTGGAGACAACAGAAGGGACGTGTATTATAATTAACATATGCCACCAGGTAGTGCTCATATTTGAACACCTCTCTGCTACTGAAGTTCAAAATGGAGCTAGAATTAAAGACATATTTCAAATGATTGTCAAATATTGTACAATGTTAATTATGTGTATGCATATGACTAGTAACTTTTCTTCCCCATCAGATTTTGGTTATATTTATCATAAAGCATATGCATTTGTGTCTTTCTCCTTTGAGTTAACTCAGTTTGTCAAATAGAATTCTACATAGTTTAAACCAGTTTTGGAAAAATAGTGCCTCATCCAATAGTGCCTCCTTGAGCTGGAACAGGAGCTCTTCTCAACATCATAATTTGATTAGTTGATATCAAAATTATACTACTTTCAGTGTTAGGTAAAAACTAATATATAATAATAAGAGTTGGATCAATGTAAACTTGCAAACAGTATAAGATATGAGCTTTAGATGAACTATTTAATGCAGTCCAGAAAAGCAAATCCCACCACATTATCAGACATGAAGAGAAGTAAATGAAGGAAAACTGAATGATTAAATGCTTTCATCTGGAAATTTGATTTCAATATTCAGAAACTCTACAATTCTCCTAATTCATCATGGTCTTTGTTTATTACTAATAAATTAGAGTGCTGATGGAAAGAATTCATTACCCTTTCTGCACACTTCACTAGTTGCAGGTCATTTATTAATCTGTGTTATCTGGTGAGACTAAAACAGCTGTAATTACATTGTTAAACATTGATTAATAAGCAACTCTCATCACTAATAAAAGAAACATGTAAAATGTGTATTCTTTCAAGTATTTAGCTTAAGTTTTACTTTTCTCTTGGGAATGAGGAATTTCAGAATCCTATTAATATTCTTTCTGAGAAAACTTGATT
Source organism: Oryx dammah (assembly GCF_014754425.2). Classification (NCBI taxonomy): domain Eukaryota; kingdom Metazoa; phylum Chordata; class Mammalia; order Artiodactyla; family Bovidae; genus Oryx; species Oryx dammah. The sequence goes on along the minus strand of NW_024070188.1, from coordinate 44,134,467 downwards.
TGCTTTTGCAGCTGCTTCCAGTCACACCTATGAAACTCGATTACCAAAAAGAATTCAACTACACTAACCTCATCATGGTCACAAAATAATATTAATTCCCTAAAATTAAAATTCAAAATTGAAGGGTCCTTTTATGATTTTCAGTTATTTTTCTTTAATTTCAGGTTAAAAGGCTACTCAATCAAAACTGTGTTTTTTATTTCCTCCCCTTTGATTATACAATTGAATACACATCCATTTGTGGTTTGGAATTCAAATATTTTACAGATTGGCAGTGCTTCCACAGCCAGAAGCATATTAAAAAAAATTCTAGTTATTGTTTATTAGGTTTCAATATAATCAGGTTGATTTAAGTGTTACCAGAACATTATTACATGTCAGACATTTTGGCTATCATTAACAGTAAACAAACAGACTACCTCTGACACATAAACAAATTATAGTTTCCTTTCCATCAATACCATAGAAAATAAAATAGTAATTTAAGAAGTGGTTTTCTAGTAGATGTTCTAAGCATAACCCAGTCAAATTCATGACTTCTTCATAAAATGTCTCTGGTGCTGTCAAAAATTCATCTTGAAACATAAGATCCCATACAGTCTCCTGTACTTTTGTCACTGAACTGACTGCTGCCGCTAATTTTCTCACACTTGGAATGTCAGAATCTTTAAAGAAGTAGCTGTGATTTTTAGGCAGAGTGGTAGTATGCCAGGAGCTGAGGAAAGAATTACATGTTAAAATCCCAGCTCTGTGTCTAAATAGCAGTTATTTGGGGAAATTTCCTAAACTTTTAAATTGTGAGAATGAAAAAAGATAATGTCATCTGAAAGTGTGTAGCTCATTGTGGTTGATCTGCAGGAGACAAGTATAAAATGCTGTTTTTCCTCTTTCTTTTAGTATTCAGATTTTTTTTTAATGTTTCTTTATCTATTTGGCTGTACCAAGTCTCAGTCACAGCACACGGGATCCTTGGGCTTTGCTGCTGCATGTAGGATCTTTAGTGGCCACATGTGAGATCTAGTTCCCTGACTAGGGATCAAACTCAGGTCCTCACTGAGAGATGAGTCCCAGCCACTGGACCACCAGGGAAGTCCCACATTCAGATTTTTAAGGAGGGTAATCAGTCATCTCACTGCTGAGATTTTTTAAGACTGCCAGGATAGTCTTCTTGTTCCCTAGATAGCTCAACTTACAGCTGACCTCTGACACCTGAAAATCTACTGTTTGTCTTATCAAGCTTCTATTAGTTACACACCAGTCGTGTCTGACTCTTTGCAACCCCATGCACAGTGGCCTGCCAAGCTCCTCTGTCCATGGGATTCTCTAGTCAAGAATACTGGAGTGGATTGCCATGCTCTTCTCCAGGGGATCTTCCTGAGGGACCAAAGCTGTGTCTCTTATGCCTCCTGCACTGGCAGGTGGGTTCTTTGCCACTAGCACCACCTGGGAAGCCTGTACACACATCTAAATGAATTCAAGTATTGAACTTTTCTAAAGGCGAGTATTGAGATTAAAAAATTAGTACTAATTTTATTTATTTATTTATTTTTAGGTTTTTTTTTTTAATTTTTGTTTTACTTTATTTTACTTTACAATACTGTATTAGTTTTGCCATACATTGGCATGAATCCACCACAGGTGTACCTGAGTTCCCAATCCTGAACCACCCCCCCACCTCCCATCACATATCATCTCTCTGGATCATCCCTGTGCACCAGCCCCAAGCATCCTGTATCCTGTATCAAACAGACTGGCGATTCATTTCTTACATGATAGTATACATGTTTCAATGCCATTCTCCCAAATCATCTCACCCTCTCCGTCTCTCTCAGAGTCCGAAAGTCTGTTCTATACATCTGTGTCTCTTTTGCTGTCTCGCATACAGGGTTATCCTTACATCTTTCTAAATTCCATATATATGTGTTAGTATACTGTATTGGCATCTTTCTTTCTGGCTTACTTCACTCTGTATAATTGGCTCCAGTTTCATCCATCTCATAAGAACTGATTCAAATGTATTCTTTTTAATGGCTGAATAATACTCCATTGTGTATATGTACCACAGCTTTCTTATCCATTCATCTGCTGATGGACATCTAGGTTGTTTCCATGTCCTGGCTATTATAAACAGTGCTGCAATGAACATTGGGGTACATGTGTCTCTTTCAGTTCTGGTTTCCTCGGTGTATATGCCCAGCAGTGGGATTGCTGGGTCATAAGGCAGTTCTATTTGCAATTTTTTAAGGAATTTTTAAAAGACAGGTAGATAAGGGAAGAGAAATGATCCAGTTGAGGATAGGGTCAGGACAAAGAAAGGACTAAATCAGTCACCAAGGTCAAGAGAGTGGCTGGGTAAGGAGTATAGGACAACTTGGGATAGGTTCACATCAGTGGTGTGAACCTGAGTAAAACCTGGTGTCATGCAACTGGCCACTCAATGCAGCAAACACATATATACAATGGAATATTACTCAGCCATAAAAAGAAATGACATTGTGCCATTTGCAGAGATATGGATGGACCTAGAGTCTCTCTGACAGAGTGAAGTCAGTCAGAAAAAGAAAAACAACTATCATATATTAATGCATATATATGAAATCCAGAAAATGGTACAGGTGGACCTCTTTCAAGGCAGCAATAAGATGTAGATGTAAAGAACAGACTCGTGGACATGAAGGGGAGATGGTGAGAATTGAAGTGTAGCACTGACATGTGTACACTACCATGTGTAAAATAGATAGCTAGTGGGAAGTTGCTGTATAGCATAGGGAACTCAGATCCATGCTCTCTGATGACCTAGAGAGGTGAAATATGGGGAGTCAGAGGGAGGAGATATATGAATACATATAGCTGTTTCACTTTATTTTACAGCAGAAACCAACACAACATTGTAAAGCAAGTATACTCTAATTAAAAAAAAAAAAAAGATGCTCTTGACCACACAGAAGCCAACAAGAGCATCTATTGTGAGCATCTTTAGAATTTAGATAATTACAGAGAAGCTGGAAGGCTAAATTAGCAGAATGGATTGAACTAAGTGCTTCCCAATAGTAAAAGTACATGAAGTACCACAAGTGTTCATAGCCTGGTCAGACTGCCATTGCTGCTGCTTAGGAACTGACCACAGCTTCTCCCTATGTCTAGAGGAAAGCCTAACTCTAGTTAATACCACTTATCTACTACAAGTTGAGAGTCTCAGAAGGACGGATCTCATTCAATGTTCTTGGGTCCAGAGACTTGCATTTGTGGGCACAGGGCAGGAAGAGCAAGGGTCTTTCCTTCAAGCATTCATAGTCAAAGGCAGAAGCACCTTTTCCCTACCTCTCCATGGAGACAGTCAACAGTGACACATTCTCTCAACATAAGAAAAGGCACTAGATGCTATAAATAAATGAACAAACAACAAAAATACCACTACACTAAACATAATGCTGCCTTATGTGCCACGCTGTGAAGAAAGCTGAGTGATGACGAATTGATGCTTTTGAACTGTGGTGTTGGAAAAGACTCCTGAGAGTCCCTTGGACTGCAAGGAGATCCAACCAGTCCATTCTCAAGGAGATCAGCCCTGGGTGTTCTTTGGAGGGAATGATGCTAAAGCTGAAACTCCAGTACTTTGGCCACCTCATGCAAAGAGTTGACTCATTGGAAAAGACTCTGATGCTGGGAGGGATTGAGGGCAGGAGGAGAAGGGGACAACAGAGGATGAGATGGCTGGATGGCATCACTGACTCTATGGATGTGAGTCTGAGTGGACTCCAGGAGATAGTGATGGACAGGGAGGCCTGGTGTGCTGCAGTTCATGGGGTCGCAAAGAGTTGGACACGACTGAGCGACTGAACTGACTGAACTGATGTGCCACTCTTCCCAATAGTGAGAGAAAATGACACAAAAGGCCACCATCTTGTTGGTTGAAGAAAATTCTGTAATGTAGATTCTAGACAGCTCCCCAAGAGAAAACTATTTATTGTCTGGAGGATATGCTGGAGATACCGTTTTATAACCCTTCTCTTCTTCTGCTACTGGGAAGACTGGTGTTAATGTCCACTCAACTGGTCTCCCTTATGTTCTGACTGAGTTTAGAAAATGGGAGATAATGACTGGAAATTGGAAAACTGGATGACAACAGGTTTGAGATATTTATTCCCTCAGCTCCTTTCCTGTCAGGCATCATTCAGGTTGTTTGCAGCTATTGCTCTCTTGAAGCTCCTGATCATCTTTTTTTTTTTTCCATCTACAGTTACAAGTTTACTTGAGTGGGTTCTAGTAAATATTCCATCTTCTAACTGAGGCCTGGGGCTGGCTGCCTTTCCACTGTCATGAGTATTTGGATGGGATGCCATTCTTTACAGTTGTCTTTAACTGTGTGGAAGCCTTTGTAAAATGGTCCCTTCCATAAATTCTCTTCAGTCACAGACTCCTAGTAGGGTATGTTTTTGGTTTTCTGCCATAACCTATAGATCATTGGTTGTGAATGAATTTATTACTCTTCTACAAATGTACTTATTATTATTTGAGTGGGAGGATAATCTATGTAATTCTTCGGCATAATACATGCTTTCATTAATATTTTTTCATTCCTTTAAAATAGGAGTCAGTATCAAGGTTGAATAGAAAAAAAAAACAGTTTTGTCATGAAGTTGGGTTACTTCAAGACGTCATCTATCCTCATATTCAAACACTGTTTTAGAATTCAGTATGAGTCATTGCTCTTTACCAATAATGCCTTTTCTCTGGTGATACATGTATCTTGAAAATAAAATTTATTTAAATTAAACTTTAAGAAAGTTTTTATAATTTAGGATAGTAATTTCTCATCTGTTTTGCAAACCTTTAAATATAAAATAACTCAAAAATTTTAGAATGCACTCTATCCTGTGGATTAAACTGTTCAAAGAACATACAAAATATAATTTACTGAAAGGATGTTTTGGTCTGTTTATCTCTCTTTTCTCTTTCCACTTCCCCAAATGTGTTGCAGTCAGACTTCTGTTGAAACCACAACAATTCCCACAATTCCAAATTCATTGGAATTGAACCTTTTGACCACATGGGACTTTGTGTTTCTTTGTTGGAGATCTCTACTCACTTGGCTGTCATAACAGCACAATCTTAGTTTTCTTACTAACTTGACCATCCTTATGATCCTTTTCGGGCAAGTCTTTCTCCAAATGTTCAACTCTTTCTCAGAGAAAATGTTCTCTTTCCCTCTTCTCACCTTCCCTTTCATTGTTTCTCTTCTCATCTCTTCTCCTTTCTATTTCCCTCCTCTCCTGTTAGTGGTTTCATTAACTATAAAAGCTTCAGCTTTCACCTATACCAAAAACAGCAAGTGCAAACATCATGGAAGTCTCAAAAGTAACACTGGACATGAGTGAGGCAGATGGGGTGAGTGTACATGCCTTCTTGATGAGAAATAAAGTAGAGGAGGGTGCAGACATCTTCAAAAAGGGGTGGCCTTTACTTAGTAACTGGAAGATGTGTCATGGGTTAATTTGGTCCAGGGTCCTCTGAACTTGATGTATTTCGAGAATAGTTTAAATCAGTCTCCTACAGCCATGAAATTAAAAGACACTTACTCCTTGGAAGAAAAGTTACAACCAACCTAGACAACATACTAAAAAGCAGAGACATTACTTGGTCAAAAAACGTCCATCTAGTCAAGGCTATGGTTTTTTTGCTAGTCATGTATGGATGTGAGAGTTGGACTATAAAGAAAGCTGAGCACTGAAGAATTGATGCTTTTGAACTGTGGTGTTGAAGAAGACTCTTGAGGGTTCCTTGGACTGCAAGGAGATCCAACCAGTCCATCCTAAAGGAGATCAGTCCTGGGTGTTCATTGGAAGGACTGATGTTGAAGCTGAAACGCCAATACTTTGGCCACCTGATGCAAAGAGTTGACTGATTTGAAAAGACCTTGATGCTGGGAAAGATTGAAGGCAGGAGGAGAAGGAGATGACAGAGGATAAGATGGTTGGATGGCATCACTGACTCAATGGACATGGGTTTGGGTGGACTCCGGGAGTTGGTGATGGACAGGGAAGCCTGGTGTGCTGCAGTTCATGGGGTTGCAAAGAGTCAGACACGACTGAGCAACTGAACTGAACTGAATGTTTAAATGTTACTTGAAAAACATATTTTCACACTTTGCATGCCAAACAATACTTGTATAGAAGGGATTTGGTTGCAGGGTGGCTAATTTTTGATGTTTAATCCCAACCTCCATTTTTAGAACTCTAGACCTGATTTTCTCTCTCTTTTTATATCTATCTCTCTCTATTATGGTTTTTCCTGTGGTCATGTATGGATGTGAGAGTTGGACTGTGAAGAAGGCTGAGCGCCGAAGAATTGATGCTTTTGAACTGTGATGTTGGAGAAGACTCTTAAGAGTCCCTTGGACTGCAAGGAGATCCAACCAGTCCATTCTGAAGGAGATCAGCCCTGGGTGTTCTTTGGAAGGAATGATGCTAAAGCTGAAACTCCTGTACTTTGGCCACCTCATGCGAAGAGTTGACTCATTGGAAAAGACTCTGATGCTGGGAGGGACTGGGGGCAGGAGGAGAAGGGGACGACAGAGGATGAGATGGCTGGATGGCATCACTGACTCGATGGACGTGAGTCTGAGTGGACTCCGGGAGTTAGTGATGGACAGGGAGGCCTGGCGTGCTGCAATTCATGGGGTCACAAAGAGTCGGACACGACTGAGCGACTGAACTGAACTGATCTTTCTCTCTATATATATAGATAAATATATACAGCTCTGTGTGTGTGTGTGTGTGTGTGTGTGTGTGTGTGTCTGTGTGTGTGTGTGTGTGGCTCAGTGGTAAAGAATCCACCTGCCAGTGCAGGAAATGTGGGTTCAGTCCCTGGGTCAGGAAGATACCCTCAAGAAAGAAGTGGCAATGCACTCTCTCCAGTATTCTTGCTTGGTAAATCCCATGGACAGAGGAGCCTGACGGGCTACAGTCTATGGGGTTGCAAAAGAGTTGGACACAACGACTAAACAACACCAATTTATATTTTTATATATGTGTTTTTTAAAAATCTCCATTGCCTCTTTATTGCCTCATGAAATTTTTCAAACCTGCTTTTCAAACTTCCTGGAGAGGGTGTTTTCTTAGCTTATTCCTGGGAGTATTAGAAGCACCAAACTAATTATGACTGAGCTTAATGTGGTATCCACTTTACTCATTTGTAAGTGGGTCAAAATATCTGTTTCATGTATTACAAAAGAGTATAATGCAAAATTCTCACTAGCTTTTACAGTTAGGTTTAAGACTTTAAAAATGTCTTTGCTTGAAGTAGAAACTGCTGCATATGTTGTCGGCAGACCTATGGGTGTATAAGTTCAGTCTTCTTTGTTGTTTTTATGGTGAAAAGTTCGAAAAACATTATCCTAGGATGAAACTTATGCTTTTTTCATGGTGAACAGGGCATTAATGATTTGGTCCTAAGTCATCTTTTCTGCCTCATCTGCATCTCACATCCTCACTTGCACCGTTTACCATCATTCTGAATTTTTTGTGACTTTCCATACATATCAGACCCTCTCACTCCATGCTTTTGTTCAAGCTTTATCCCCTGTCTAGAGTAATTATTTCTTCAAGTCTCAAACGTTAGCACTTTATGAAGGCTTCCCTATTCTAAGGTCTTTAACCACTTTTTACTTCTATTGTCTTCTAATTACTTGCTAAAATTGTCTTTTTTACTACACTGTGAATTTCTGTAGAGCAGAGATCTTTTTTAATCTCTGGTGCCTAGCAGAGTACATGTTAATGACTGAGCGAACGAATGATGAACCTAGCTGTTGCATATATTAATTTTTGTGTATGTGTGTGTGTGTCTCTAATTATGATCTTTTGACGAGATTTGTGTTAGGCCAGATTATAAACTCAGTCTAATAATGGTAATAGAAATTATAAATATTCAACCATATGCTTCTTGATTGTAATTACTAATAATATTTAATAATTATAATTTACATACCTTATATTAGTTTAGGAGAAGAGTCTTTTTCTATGGTTTATATTTTTGACTTTGACAGTGTTGTTTCATTCCTCTGGATTTTCTGTTCTCTCTTCTCTTCCCTGTTTCCTGCCCAAGGAAAGGGAACAACTTGCCTGGTAGCCACAGGGCTCTTGTGCCCAGAGGCTTCAGGTTGGGTCTGGTCATGGGGGAGGGAAAAGGATAAACTCAGGTATTGATTTCCTTAGCTCTCGCTTCAGTGGTCCAATAACTTCTCCCTCCCTTCTCCCTTGAGTCAGAGTGCCTCAGCTCCACAGTTACTAGGCCCACATTGCAGCATCATACTCTGTGGTTCCCTTATAATGTCATCTCTGTAAATAGCTCTATATTCAGGTAATCTGTTGGATTATCCTAATTTGAGTGTGACATCTGTTTCTTACTGGGAACATAACAGATAGAATTCTTTTCTACTTCCATGATTTCTTATGTTATAGGTAAAACACAAAGTGCGAATGACTTTTTCCATACCCCACTACATGGTACAGTCATAAATTTTGTTCATTCTTAAGTAAGTGTGTGTGTCTGTGTGCACAAGATTAACCTAAAAATGAACAGAAAACTGAGCATGGCATGTATTTGCAAAATCTTTCTTTATTACAGAGCAGTAGTTTAAAAGTATGCATATTGAAATTGAATAGCATCTACATTAAAAAAAAAATTCTCTGTTAAGTGGAAGTATGTATTTAAGACCAGAAATCAAGTTAAGATACATTAGAATATCTCTCAGGGTAAATAAGGTTAAGAAAAACTTTCATGAAGTTTTGTGCTTTAAACATAGAAAACCTAAGTTTAAAATTACTGTGGGTTAACAATTAAAATCAACAGTAAGGAAGATATTAAAAATTTTGAGTAATTTTCAAAAGTTTTATGTAAATTTTTAAAAAGTGAAGATTAAAGAGATTGATAATGATATAAAGTACTAATTTTTAGGAAACTAAAGATTTTCTTAGCATTCTCATCATAGATTCTTAGAGTACTATGTTTTTTCTTTTTTATTTGAGGTTAGTTGATTTTGGGGCTTCTCTGTGGCTTAGCTGTTAAAGAATCTGCTTGCAATGTGGGAGACCTGGGTTCGATCCCTGGGTTGGGAAGATCCCCTGGAGAAGGGAAAGGCTATGCACTTCAGTATTCTGGCCTGGAAAATTCTATAGACTGTATAGTCCATGGGGTTGCAAAGAGTCAGATACAATTGAGTGACTTTCACTTTCATAGTTGATTTTGTAGGATGGAATGGCAACCCACTCCAGTATTCCTGCTTGGAGATTTCCCATGAACAGAGAAAACTGGCAGGCTACAGTCCATGGAGTCACAAAGAGTCGGTCACAACCAAAGAGAATTAGTGTAGTTGACTTACAATGTTTCAGGTGTGTAGCAAAGTGTTATATTCTTTTTAAGATTTTTTTCCATTATAGGTTGTTATAAACTATTGAATATAGTTCTCTGAGCTGTACACACAATACATATAGTTTATTCCCTACCCACTCACCCCTTTGTGATCCATAAGGTTGAGGAGGCCATGGCAACCCTCTCCAGTATTCCTGCTAGGAAAATCCCTATGGACAGAGTAGCCTGGAGGGCTATAGTCCATGGGGTCACAAAGAGTCAGACATGACTGAGAGACTAAACACATCTACAAAGTTTCTTTTTATGCCTGTGAGTCTATTTCTCTTTTTCTTAGTGTATCATGTTTTACTTTTTTAATGTCGGCTCAAGGGAGAAGGCAATGGCACCCCACTCCAGTACTCTTGCCTGGAAAATCCCATGGACAGACGAGCCTGGTAGGCTGCAGTCCATGGGGTCGTGAAGAGTTGGACACGACTGAGCGACTTCACTTTCACTTTTCACTTTCATGCATTGGAGAAGGAAATGGCAACACACTCCAGTGTTCTTGCCTGGAGAATCCCAGGGACCGGAGGGCCTGGTGGGCTGCCGTCTATGGGGTCGCACAGAGTCGGATGTGACTGAAGCGACTTAGCAGCAGCAGCAGCAGCAGCAGCAGCAGCAGTTGGTAAAGACTGCAATACAGGAGACCCAGGTTTGATCCCTGGGTTGGAAAGATCCCTTGGAAAAGTAATGGCAACCCACTCCAGTATTCTTGCCTGGAAAATCCCATGGACAGAGATGACTGGCAGACTGTTCATGGGCTTGCAAAGAATTGGACATGCCTTAGTGACTAAACCAGCAATTTATTTTTAATTGGAAGATAATTGCTTTACAGTGTTATGTTGATTTCTCCTGTAAAATAGCTTGAATCAACTGTAAATATGCCTATAGCCCCTCCCTTTTGGGACTGCCTCCCACCACCTCCTCCTGATTCCACCCTTTTAGGTCATCACAGAACATGGAATTGAGCTCCCTGTGCTGTACAGGTGCTTCCCACTAGCTATCCGTTTTACACATGGCAATCTATATATGTCAAAGCTACTCTCTCAGTTTGCCCCACCCTCTCCTTTATGCGCTGTGTCCAAAAGTACATTTTTAACATCTGCATCTCTCTTCCTGCCCTGCCAATAGGTGCATCAGTACCATTTTTTTTTTAATATTCCATGTATATGCTTTGATAGACAATATTTTTTCTCTTTCTGACTTACTTCACTCTGTAAAACAGGATCTAGGTTCACCCACATCACTTCAACTGACTACAATAGCCAGGACGTTAAAGTAACCTAGATGTCCATGGATAGATGAATGAATAAAGAAATTGTGGTATGCAAAGCAATTATCTTCCAATTAAAAATAAATAAATTTAAAAAAGAAGCCATGGTACATATATACAATGGAGTATTACTCAGCCATAAAAAATGGAGTACTGTTTTAATTCCTAAACAAATTATTCTAGTTTTTATTCCAAAGGATTAAAATAGAAATATATACTGGAACTTTGCTAAAACACTACACTATACTTAAGGTTCCTGTTTTGAGATTGCCTTTAGTGAAATAATTTTAAGATCCTCTGAGTATCTTATTGAATACTTGTTCTCCAGATGATACCCAAATTGACTTGCTTCTATAATGAAGAGTTCCCAAGTGAAGAGCTACACAGTAAAGTTTCCATAGATAGCTCTTTTAGGTTCAGTCCTTTACATTTAAATTAACTTTAACATATTTTAACAAAGAAAATTTTCTGGAGTGAAAATAATCCATTTCACCTTTTTATTTTATATGAGTATTTGTTTCTACATTTCTTTAACCTTATTTCTTTCATTTTTCACATCAAATTGTCTTGACAAGTATTACTACTCTCTGCCCACATCTCTCTTTTTACCCTTTCCAAATGATTGACCACATTCCAATCTCAAGGTTGGTGACTCTGGCTTGTCATTTTTCTGTTAAGCATGACTTATGGGTGAAACTGAATTTTTTGTGTAGTCAGGTGTGTTGTATGTATGTATTTGTTACTTTCATATACTTCAGAAGTTTTGACAGTACTGGTGCTCATGTGTTTTGGGCAACACTCAGGCTTTCCAAGAGTTTCCTCAGTGGCTTGATGATAAAGAATCCACCTGCAATGCAGAAGTTGCAGGAGATGTGGGTTTGATCCTTGGGCCAGGAAGATACTCTGAAGGAGCACCTGGCAACCTACTCCAGTATTCCTTCCTGGAGAATCTCATGGACAGAGGAGCCTGACAGGCTACAGTCCATAGGGTCGAAAAAAGTTGCCCATGGTAGAAGTGACTTAGCATGCATATATGCAGGCTTTGCAAGATTAACATAAGTATCTGAAAACACTAACTCATGGGCTGACATTCTGATGCTTGTAATCTTGAAGTCAATCTATAAGAACAAACACAGGTGACTGTAAATCATTTGGTACGGTTTGGGTACAGATATGAACAGATAGGAAAGCTGAAGACCACCAACATATTGAATTAATTATACCTAGAGAAACCTCAGTGGCTTCTGGACTCAGATCCTGCCAGTCTCCTAGTGTGTGCATGCATGCTAAGTCATTTCAGTCGTGTCTGACTCTTTGTGACTTTATGGAACGTAGTCCCCCAGGCTCCTCTGCCCTTGGGATTCTTCAGGCAAGAATACTGGAGTGGGTTGCCTTGCCCTTCTCCAGGGGATCTTCCCTACCCAGGGACGGAACCTGCATCTCTTACCTCTCCTCATTGGCATGTGGGTTCTTTACCCCTAGCACCACTCATAGACCTGATGCTAATCCTTATTTTTTTTTTAAACCATGCTGACTTTGACAGTATCCACCTCAGTTTTCTTTAAAAAATTATTGAAATATTGTTGATTTACAATGTTGTGTTCATTTCAAGTATAAAGTAAAGTGATTCAGTTGTACATCAGTTCAGTTCAGTCACTCAGTCGTGTCTGACTCTTTGCAACCACATGACTGCAGCAGGCCAGGCCTCCCTGTCCATCACCAGCTCCTGGAGTTTACACAAACTCATGTCCATTTAGTTGGTGATGCCATCCAACCATCTAGTCTTCTGTCATCCCCTTCTCCTCCTGCCTTCCATCTTCCAGCATCAGGGTCTTTTTCAGTGAGTCAGTTCTTTGCATCAGGTGGCCAAAGCATTGAAGTTTTAGCTTAAACATCAGTCCTTCCAATGAATATTCAGGACTGATTTCTTTAGGATGAACTGGTTGGATCTCCTTGCAGTCCAAGGGACTCTCAAGAGTCTTCTCCAACACCACAGTTCAAAAGCATCAATTCTTCGGTGGACAACTTTCTTTATAGTCCAACTCTCATATATATACATGACTACTGGAGAAACCATAGCCTTGACTAGATGGACCTTTGTTGGCAAAGTAATGTCTCTGCTTTTTAGTTTGCTCTCTAGATTGGTCATAACCTTTTTTCTAAGGAGTAAGTGTCTTTTAATTTCATGACTGCAGTCACCATCTGCAGTGATTTTAGAGCCCTAAAAAATAAAGTCTGTCACTGTTTCCAGTATTTCCCTGTCTATCTGCCATGAAGTGATGGGACAGGATGCCATGATCTTCATTTTCTGAATGTTGAGCTTTAAGCCAACTTTTTCACTCTCCTCTTTCACTTTCATCAAGCAGCTCTTTAGTTCTTCTTAACTTTTTACTATAAGGGTGGTGTCATCTGGTGGTCTTATCTGAGGTTATTGATATTTCTCCCGGCAATCTTGATTCCAGCTTGTGCTTCCTCCAGTCTAGTGTTTCTCATGATGTACTCTGCATAGAAGTTAAATACAGCCTTGACATAGTCCTTTCCCTATTTGGAACCAGTCTGTTGTTCCATGTCCAGTTCTAACTGTTTCTTCCTATCCTGCATACACATTTCTCAGGAGGCAGGTCAGGTGGTCTGGTATTCCCATCTCTTTAAGAATTTTCCATAGTTTGTCGTGATCCACACAGTCAAAGGCTTTGGCATTGTCAATAAAGCAGAAATAGATGTTTTTCTGGAACTCCCTTCCTTTTTCAATGATCCAGTGGATTTTTGCTATTTGATCTCTGGTTCCTCTGCCTTTTCTAAAACCAGCTTGAACATCTGGAAGTTCATGGTTCACATACTGTTGAAGTCTGTCTTGGAGAATTTTGAGCATTACTTTATTAGACTGTGAGATGAGTGAAATTGTGCAGTAGTTTGAGCATTCTTTGGCATTGCCTTTCTTTGGGATTGGAATGAAAACTGACCTTTTCCAGTCCTGTGGCCCCTGCTGAGTTTTCCAGATTTGCTGGCATATTGAGTGCAGCACTTTCACAGCATCATACACAAATCTGTTCTTTTTAGATTCTTTGCCATTATGGGTCATCACAAGTTATTGAGTATAGTTCCCTGTGCTATATAGTAGGTCCTTGTTGGTTATCTATTTTATAAATAATAGTCTGCATATTTTAACCCCCCAAACTCCTAATTAATTCCTCCACCTTGTTTCTCCTGACTCTACTGTTCTAAGCTTCACTGATGGAACTGTGTCCACTTGTACACATAAAGTACACCTTTCTTTCTCTCTAGTTCCAAAACCAACTGAACATAAAAGAACTACTGAACAGCTGAAGATACCAGTGTCAAAGGCATTTAGCTTTCATCATTCTTCTGGCCAAAGTCTCTGATGCATAGACTTCAGAGTCACATTTACCTTTATCCCTAGGGGTCCAATTCCCAGAACATGGCTAATTAGTAATGTAGTTCCTTTCAGCCTGTCTCCTTTCTACCCCCTTTTAGAAGTACAAAAGTATTGCTTCTAAACACCCACCTACTAAATGGGGCTTTATTTTTCCACCTACAGACCTGTTTCTGAATAGTGACTTTTTTTTTGCTTCCTAAATTTCCTGGACCATCAACCAGATTATAGCTGTGCTCTGCCTTCCTGCTGGGATCTAACACCTGCTCTCAAAAACTCCCTTTTGACTTTTGTCTGAATCCAAATTGAGTTTATCACATTCTTTGTACATGGCTCACAACCTCCTACACTCCTTCTCCTTTCAACTGCACTTTCTAGTTAGGCTCAAAGTAAATCTTAACTGTTAAATCTTAAGGATAATCTCCACACTTATTCTACACCAGTAGGGTCAGATTAAGGTCCAAATGGCTTCATCCTTTCCACTCTTGTGTTTGCCTGATCAGAGCTCCATGTCTCATACCCCAGTCCAATGCATGACATGTCCCAACACCCTATGTCTCCTTTCTTCCTCAGTCAATTCCATAGCACACTATGCATTATTCTAAGCTCTCTGCACTCTCTTCTTCTGCAGCCAGCTTGCTTATCATTGCAAAAAAATTTTTAGAAAAGTCACAAGACTGCCAATATAATCAACTGCAGATTTCTTGTTACCCCTCAGGTAGGCTTCAGTGATAATGTTTGTATTCATTATAGGCTGTTTCATACTTTTTTCATTTCCTTCCAGCTTCTAAGAACAATTCTTCCCCATCTCTACCTCTTCCACTCCTCTATGCCTCCCTTACCACCTCTTGCCCTTACTCTCTTGGAAAATAAGGAAAAAAAACTCTTGCTAATAAAACCATGAGCCTTCAAGAGGAACTTCAGGAACTGCCTTTACTTGCTCCTACTTTTTCTCATAGTAAACTTTTTTTTTTTTCTTTTGTCAACAGAAGAAAGTGCTTGCCACCATTCTGAAGCACAACTTTTATATTCTCCAATTTTCTTAACTATATTTATTGATGTGATCCTCTTTTATTTTCAGTCTGTGTCTTATTGGTCAGCAGAAAAGAAGAAATACTTTATTTCTCCTCCCCCCAAATCTCCTTGAACTCCTATAGAAACTCCTTTCTTCTCTTCCCATTAGAGGTAGCGTAGTTTTCACACATTCTTTTTCTTTGGCTCTCAGTTGCTGAAAAGTTTTTTGTTTTTTGGGGAGGCTATAATGTAGCCTGTGTACAAATGAGCATATATTATTACTTAGAGTAGTCACTTAGAATGACCACACATGTACCCATCCATTTTAAGAGATAGATCATGACCAGTATAAGTTGAATGGACTCCTAGTAATGGCTTCATTTTACTCCATCCTTGAAATAATTGCTATCCTTAATTTTATGACAATTATTTTCTTGTTCCCTTTTTTTTATGTTTCTAATATGTTGTTTGTAGTAATGCAATACTTGTCACAACTCTTTTCCATCCTACCAGTCACCCCTCTAGTGTGGTTTGAGAGTCGCTGTGTTTACAACTGTCATAGCATTTATTATATTTTCTTTCTGTCAGTTCCTGAGACTATGAACTCTTTTTATTTATATTTTATTTGTTTACTCTCAGAACTTAATGCCCAAAACCTGTAGAAATTCAATAAATATTAGTTAAAACATTTGATGAAAGGAATTAGAGACACATATCTTTGTAGGTTCAAAGTTCCCATACTTAACATATTAAAACATTTAAGCAGATGAACACATTCTTAAGTGGAAAACTTTTCAATCACAAGGATTGAAACAAAAGCATGTTCTAGTTAAATTTCTCTTATAATCCCAGTACTGTCACTAATTGACTGCCACCTTGGGCCATTTGTTTAACCTCTTGGTCTTCTGTTACCTAATCTATAAAATGAAGTTGGACTAAATGATCTCCAAGGTCCTTTCCAGCTGTGAAATTCTATGATTGTCATCAATGATTGTATAAATAAAAAATTCAATTAACAAGAACATCTTAATCCCCAAGCATTATCACTAAATTGAGATTTTACTTTTTCAAAGAGCAATTATTTTTATACACAGTAGGAAATGAAAGTGTTCTCATATCTTCCTTTGCAGTCACAATCCAACTTCATCAACAGTCATTTTTACATAATGTGAAGTGTTCTTCATAGTCATATATGTAGACTTCTCTTCCTTTGAAGTGACATCATTGAGAGATCTCTTCTTTATTTAACTGGTGAATTCATTACCTAGCAGAGAATTGATGTCATTTGTCTTACCTGAGTCCAGTGAAATATACGAGGCTCTCCCCCACAAATCTAACTAGACTCTCTAGACTGTACCTGTTAGGTGACCAGCCTGGGCAAATTTTTTAGATCTTCAGCCATTAACCTTGGCCTTGGTGTGCTCCCGGACATTTCTAAACCCATTTCCTCCTACTAGCCTATGTTCATCTTTCTTTATCCTCTGTCCTGACCTCCCTCCTGCTTCTCTGTTTTCCCTCCTATGCCCTAGAGAAACATCTGCATAACATTTCCAGACTGGCCCATATAGGACTTCCTTCTATAAACCTTTCCCCTGAGAGAAACTCTTCAACCACTAAGTTATTGCTACAAGATCAGAATCTGAACACGAAATAATGTACTCACAATCATAAAATAATTTAAATATGAAAAATAGCCATGGTCTCTGTAAATTCTTATCAGCTTTATTGTGGTATAAATGACATACACTAAAGTTTATATATGTGACATATACATTTTGGAAAGTTTCATTCTATAATCTCATAACCTTTTGTAATTTCAGTTTTACACCCTCTCCACACTCTTCTTGCTGTTTCCCTCCTGTTTTCATGTGCCACTCATCTGATTCCTTTGTAGATTATATTGCATTTTCTAGAGTTTTATGTGAGGCTTCTCTGGTGGCTCAGTGTTAAAGAGTCCTCTTGCAAAGCAGGAGACTCAGGTTCAATCCCTGGGTGGGGAAGATCCCATGGAGGAGGAAAAGGCAACCCACTCCATTATTCTTGCCTGGGAAAACCATGAACAGAGGGGCCTGTCGGGCCACAGTCCCATGTTGTTGCAAAGAGTAAAACACGACTTAGGGACTAAACAGCAACAACAAGAGAGTTACATAAATAGCTGCTGCTGCTGCTGCTAAGTCGCTCAGTCGTGTCCGACTCTGTGCGACCCCATGGACTGTAGCCCACCAGGCTCCTCCATCCATAGGATTTTCTAGGCACGAGTACTGGAGTGGGGTGCCATTGCCTTCTCTGTACATAAATAGATTCATAGAATATACATGAACGACTTGTTTTTGCCTGGTTTCTTTCACTTCATATTATTTTGAGATTCATCCATATTGTTGTATGTATCAATAAGTTGTTCATTCCTGGTTTCTGATGAGTAGTATTCATTTGTATGGAATCACCACAATTTATTTCTATATTGGGCTATTGATGGATATTTAAGTTGCTTCCAGTTTGGAGCTATTAAAAATAAGGTTTCTGGAAACATTTATATTGAGATCTTTGTATATACTTTTGTGTATTTTGAGGAGATGCCAGGAGTAGTATGTATGGATCATATAGTAAATATTTTAAGAAACTATCAAACTGCTTTTCAGAGTGGATGTACCACCTTACCAGCAGAAATGTATGAGAATTCCAGTTCTTTCACATCCTGCCAATACCTGGTATAGTCAGTTTCTTTTAATTATAACTTTTAATACATGTGGAATAGTACTTCACTATATACCTGTTATTTGGAGTATATATAAAACACTCTAACTTCAGTAATAAAGAGGCAAATAATCCAAAAGTGCAAAAAATGATGTTCAGCATTATTAGGTCTTCGTGGTAATGGTGGTGGTTTAGTCACTAAATCATGTCTGAATCTTGCGACCCTATGGACTATAGCGTGCCAGGTTCCTCTGTCCATGGGATTTTAGGAAATACAAATTATTTTAGATATTTTTATTCACATCAAGAGTCCTATCCTGGAGCATCTTTGTCACTCCACTTTATCTCTATAATTACCACAAGAAAGAAAATTACAGATGAATATCAGTTAAACACAGATGTAAAACCCCTCAACAAAATATTAGCAATTGAGTAAAAAAAAAATACATTCAAAGGATCATATTCCAATGTCAAGTGAGATTTACTCCATGTATATGAGGATGGTTCAGTATCTGAAAATCAGTGTGATATACCACATTAACAAATTGAAGAATAAAAATCCAATGGTCATCTCAGTAGATGCAGAAAAAGCTGATAGTAAAATTCAACAATCATTTATAAGTTGTCCGTAAAGTGAGTATAGAGGGAATATACCTCAAAATAATGGACATATGTGACAAATCTACAGCTAACATCATACTCAACAGTTAAAAGGTTAAAACATTTCCTGTAAGACCAGAAATAAGATGGTAATGACCATTCCCACAACTTTTATTCAACATAGTATGGAAGTCCTAACCACAGCAAACAACAAGAAAGGGAAACCAAACTAGAAAAAAGGAAGAAATAAAACTGTCACTACTTGCAGATATTATATATAGACAATCTTAAGTGAAGTGAAGTCGCTCAGTCATGTCCGACTCTTAGTGACCCCATGGACTGCAGCCCACCGGACTCCTCCATCCATGGGATTTTCCAGGCAAGCGTACTGGAGTGGGTTGCCAGACGATCTTAAAGACACCACCAAAAAGTGATTAGAACTAATAAATCAATTCAATAAAGTGGTAGGATGTAAAATTAAAATTCAGAAATCTTTTGCATTTCTATATATTAGCAACAAACTATTAAAGAATTTAAGAAAATAATCCCATTTATAATTGCATCAAAAATAATAAAATACATAGCAGTAAATCGAAGGCGGTAAAAGATCTGTAAAAGGGAAACTATAAGGCACTCATGAAAAAAGTTGAAGAGGACACAAACAAATAAGAAGATACACTGTGCTCATGAGCTAAAAGAATTAGTAGAATCTGCCTGCCAAGCAGGATATGTGGATTCAATCTCTGGGTCAGGAATATTCCCTGGAGAAAAAAATGGCAACCCAGTGCAGTATTCTTGCCTGGGGTATCCTGTGGACAGAGGAGCCTGATGGGCTACAGCCCATGGAGGCAAGAGAGTCAGACACAACTTAGCAACTAAACAACAATGACCATACTACTCAAGGCAATCTACAAATTCAGTGCAATCCCTCTCAAAGTATCCATGGCATTTTTCACAGAACTATAACAAATCTAAAGTTTATATGGAAACACAAAAGACCCTGAGTAAATTAAGCAATCTTGAGAAAGAAAACAAAGCTGAAGGTATCACTCTGATTTGAAACTATACTAATCAAAACAGTGTGATACTGACACAAAAGGAGACATAGATCAATGCAGCAGAATAGAGAGACCAGAAATAAACCCACACTTACATGGGCAATTAATCTATGATAAAGGAAGCAAGACTATATTACTGGGGAGAAAGACAGCCTCTTCAATTAATGCTGTTGGGAAAAGTGGACAGCTGTATATAAAAAAATCAGTATAAACTGCTTTCTTCAACTGTATATAAAAGTAAAATGGATTAAAGATTTGAATGTAAGACCTGAAACCACAAAACTTCTAAAAGAAAAACATAGGCCATATGCTCTTTAAAATTAGCCTGAGCAATATTTTCTTCTAATGTCTCCTCAGGCAAGGGAAAAATGCAAAAAGGAACAATTGAGACTATAACAATCTAAAAACCTTCTCACAGCAAGGGGGTTCAGGATTGGGAACACATGTACACCCAAGGCGGATTCATGTTGATGTATGGCAAAACCAATACAATATTGTAAAGTAATAAATAAATAAATAATAAAGAAAAAAGAAAAATATTTTAAAAAAGGAAATTATCAATAAAACATAAAAGCAATCTGCCAAATGGGAGAATATATTTGCAAATGGTATGTTCGATAATGGACTAATATCCAAAATATGCAAAGAACTGATATAACTCAGTATCAAAGAATTAAACTAATGGAAAATGTGACAGAGGACCTGAATAGATACTTTTTTAAAGAAGACATACAGATGGCCAACAGACATATGAAAAGATGCTCAGGAGGATGCAAATTGAAAGAAGCCAGAATGAGATACTACGTTACTCCTCTTAGAATGGCTGTTATCAGATAGACAGCAAATAACAAGTGTTGCTGGGATATGAAGAAAAGGGAACCTTTGTGCACTGTTGGTGGGAATGTAAATTGGTACTACTCCTGTGGAAAACAGTAGGGAGAGTTCTCAAAATATTAAAGATAGAATTTCCATAGGATGCAGAAATTTTACTCTTGAGGATTTTTCTGAGATCAGCAAAAACACTAATTCAAATAGGTATATGAAACCCTGTATTCATTGCAGCATTATTTACAGTTGCCTTACTATAGGAACAATTTAAGTGTCCTTCGGTAGATTAAAAGATATACTGTGGCATGCACACACACACACACACTCACAATGGGTTATTATATTGCTGAGCTGTTAAAAAAAAAAAGCATGGATGTTTGCAACAACATGTATGAACCTAGATGGTATTATCCTAAGTGAAGTACACACACACACACACACACACACACACACACAAATGAAGAAACATAATACAGAAACAGAATCATCAACACAGAGAACAAACAAGTGGTTGCTTGAGGAAAGGGGTACAGTCATTGAATGAAACAGGTGATAGAGATCAAGAGGTACAAACTTAAAATTAACAAATAGATGTGTCGATAAAATGTACACACTGGGAGATACAGTCAATAATGTAATAGCTTTGTATTGATGACATACGGATTTGAGACATGATATTGATCATTTTGTGATGTATAGAAACACTGAATCACTGTGTTGTGTACCACGAACTTACATGGTTTTGCAGATCAATCATGCTTTAAGAAAACCCTGGCTTATTTTTTTTCCTCTGATCTTTTGTTGTTAGTGTATAGGAATGCAAGATATTTCTGTGTATCAATTTTGTATCCTGTGACTTTACTAAATTCATTGATGAGCTCTAGTCGTGTTCTGGTGGCATCTTTAGGATTCTCTGTGTGTAGTGTCATGTCATCTGCAAATAGTGACGGTTTTATTTCTTCTTTGACATTTTAGATTCATTTTAGTTCTTTTTCTTCTCTGATTACTGTGGCTAGGATTTCTAAAACTATGTTGAATAAGAGTGGCAAGAGTGGGCACCTTTGTCTTATTCATGATTTTGGAGAAAATGCTTTCAGTTTTTACCATTGAGAATAATGTTTGCTATGGGTTTGTCATATATGGCCTTTATTATGTTGAGAGAGATTCCCTCTATGCTCACTTTCTGGAGAGTTTTTTTTATCATAAATATGTGTTGAATTTTATCAAAAGCTTTTTCTGCATTTATTGAGATGATCATATGGTTTTTATTCTTCAGTTTGTTAATATAGTATATCACGTTGATTGATTTACATGCACTGAAGAATCCTTGCATCCCTGGGATAAATTCCACTTCATCATGGTGTATGATCCTTTTAATGTGCTGTCAGATTCACTTTGCTAGTATTTTGCTGAGGTTTTTTGTATCTATGTTAATTAATGATACTGGCCTGTAATGTTGCTTTTTTGTGATATCTTTGTCTGGTTTCAGTCTCAGGGTGATGGTGGCCTCACAGAATGAGTTTGGGAGTATTCCTTCTTCTGCAAAATTTTTTAAGAGTTTGAGAAGGCTAGGTGATAGCTCTTCTCTAAATGTCTGATAGAATTTGCCTGTGATGGACTTTTTCTTTGTTGGGAGATTTTTAATCACAGTTCCAATTTCATTACTTGTGATTGGTCTGTTCATATTTTCCTTTTCTTCCTGGTTCAGTTTTGGAAGGTTGGACCAGAGACTGTCATATGGAGTGAAATAAGTCAGAAAGAGGAAAACAAATATTATATATTAACACATATATGTGGAATGTGAAAAAATTGGTATAGACAATCTTATTTAAAAGCAGAAATAGAGACATAGACATAGAGAAGAAGCATATGGATATGGGGGGGTGGGGAAGAAGTGGGTATGAAATATTGGGAGGTGAAGATTCACATATAGATATATACGTACACTATTGATACTATGTGTAAAATAGATAACTAATGAGAACCTACTGTATAGCACAGAAAACTCTTTTCGTTGCTCTGTGGTGACCTAAATGGGGAGGATATTTTAAAAAGAGGGGACATATGTATAAATGTAGGTGATTCACTTGATTCACTTTGCTGTACAGTAGGAACTAACACATTATAAAACAACTATACTGTAATAGAAATTGAAAAAAAAACAGGCAAACAGACACACTCACATAAAAAGAAATCAAATTTGTGATTACTAGAAGTAAGGTTGAGGGGAGGGGCAATTGGATGAAATGGATCGAAAGGTACACATTTTCAGTTATAAAATAAATAGGTACTAGAGATATGTACAACAGGATTAATATAATTTATGCTGCTGTATATTATATATAATAGCTAATAAGAGAGGAAATCCTCAGTTTTCATCACAAGGAAATTCTTTTTCTCTTTAATTTTGTATCTATATGAGATAATGTTCACTAAAGTTATTGTGGTAATCATTTCATGATATATGGAAGTCAGATCATTATGCTGTAATCCTTAAAACTTGTACAGTGCTGTATGTCAATTATATCTCAATAAAATAGGAAAAAGCCAATTAACATGATTGGATATAGTTTATATCATATTCCATATGCAGGTTGATCCTATTTTTACTCTAATATAATGTGGAAGAATTTAGAATAAGTATTGTGTTTCAGAATATATCTTTATTGTGGATTATCAAGGATGAAATTTCTGGCATTTGATTATTTTTTCAAACATTGTACCATGTATATAACTTCACAACCACATAAAATGTTAACTTTTAAAAAATTTGCAAATCAATTTATTGAAAAATTGATGTTTATTTTAAGTAAGATATCTTTCATTTTTTTAATATATATTTTATTTTTACTTTATTTTACTTTACAATACTGTATTGGTTTTGCCATACATTGACATGAATCCACCACGGGTGTATACAAGCTCCCAATCCTGAATCCCCCTCCCACCTCCCACCCCATACCATCCCTCTGGATCATCCCCATGCACCAGCTCCAAGCATCCTGTATCGTGTATTGAATGTAGACTGGCACTTCGTTTCTTACATGATAGTATACATGTTTCAATGCCATTCTCCCAATCATCCCACCCTCTCCCTCTCCCTCAGAGTCCAAAAGTCTGTTCTATACATTTGTGTCTCTTTTGCTGTCTTGCATAAAGGGTCATCATTACCATCTTTCTAAATTCCATATATATGTGTCAGTATACTGTATTGGTGTTTTTCTTTCTGGCTTACTTCACTCTGTATAATCAGCTCCAGTTTCATCCATCTCATTAGAACTGATTCAAATGTATTCTTTTTAATGGCTGAGTAATACTCCATTGTGTATATGTACCACAGCTTTCTTATCCATTCATCTGCTGATGGACATCTAGGTTGTTTCCATGTCCTGGCTATTATAAACAGTGCTGCAATGAACACTTTCATTATTTTTGACATTCAGCCTTTTTAAAGTATATTTATTACATAAAATTTGTTTTTCATGAATTCTCTCATATTCCTTATTCATTTATTTATTGTCTCAAATTTTTCCTCAATTGGTTGACTGAACTCTATTAAATTCACTAACTCTTTCTCTATTGCAAATATTTTTTCCATTTATCTTTTAATAAAATTTATGATACTTTAAACATTCAGTTTTATATGTTTATTTTGTCCATATATTAACTGTATCCTTTATAATTTCTTCAATGACTTTAAAAGTAGAAAGTTTTAATCATATTTTCTATTTCTTATGGCTTGATATTTTATATTTAAAATTATTAATCTATACTGTATTTTGGTATGTATTATAAAGAAAAACTCTTAGTTGATATTTTTAAATTAGCTTGCCATTTGTTCAAAATAATTGGTCAGTTAATCTATTCTTTCTTCATCATTTCCATATTTTCTTTATCATATATTCCTTCTGTAAACTAATGCCTTTATGTAAGTTCCTCCCATAATTGTTTGATTTCTGCTTGTATGTTCATGAACAGTATAATTTATTTTTAATTAGGATAAGATCTCTTTAGAGTTTTTATTAAAATTGTAAGTTTACTATAGTTTGGAAACAATTATACATCTATACACTTTGTATTTTGGTTTAAAAATAGTGTGTAACTTTTAATATATACAAATATATGGCTCTCAGAAAGTTTGTAGTAGATTTCACGTGGATCTCATTTGTTCATTTTCCTTCTGAGTGCCTTATATTTGAGTACTAGCATACATGTTTTTAAATTATATTTCTAATTATTTAACACCAGTGTACAAGAAAACTCTCATTTTTAAAATTTTGTTTCTAGCCTCCTTCCTATATTTTCTTATCAATTTAGTAGTGTTTCTCATTCTTTTGCTATTACCAGCTGTATAATCATATTATCCTCAAATTGATAATTTTGTTTTTTTCCCCATAATTTGTCTTCTGTTACTTCTATTTTTGACTAGTTGTATTGGTTAGAACTTTCAAAGCCATGAAAATTGTAACATTTTTACTGGAAAATTCTTGCATCTGATTCTATTAGTGCTTTATATTTAGTATGAAGTTAGCTATGCTTTAGCTATCATTTTATTTTTCATTTTAAAGTCACTAACAAGATTTACTCAAAACTGCCTAAAATATCAGAATTACTACTTGATCAGATAGTGATTCTCTAAATATATGTGAGGATAATAAGAATTACAGCATTTCAAAATGTCAAATATGTTCCCCAGATTACCATTGCCTTCAGAAACTGAGTCATTATTTCTAATCAAATCTATAAGATGGTCAGATAAATCAATTGATGGATGATTTCCATTAGCAAAAATCTATCGATTTCCTCTCTATAAGGCAGAGTTATGAGGACCTACTCTGCCCCCAGCTATAATTTTGTAACATTTTCTTGAGAATAAGAAACATGTCTCAACCTTTGAGAATACACCTTTGGCAAGTCATTTCACCTCTCTGCATCAGTATGTCATTGAGTATCACGTATCTCTTTATGTAAGGAATGTGTGGTATTCTTGGCTGGCAGTCAGTACCTTTGTGAATTTGAGCAAATTATTTTTTCCAGTTTTCTTACCTCTTTGTTTATAAAGATTTTAAGATAGGCTATCTGTACTATTTTTTCACTCAAGTATCCTGTCATTTTGTAGCAAACTTTGTTTAGAAATCAGATATACATATGTGGAAATATATAATAATAAACTCAAGAGAAAATGCAGTATGGTGGAAATACCAGAAATTTGGCCTCAGATAATTCTATATTAAAATTTTGGTGTTGCCTTACTGTGAGACATTAGGTAAATTATTTGAACTATACATGCCCAAGTTACATCAGTGTCAATAGGAAATACTAAAATTCATCATCTGTCATAGCTGTGATGAGAACTAGGTAATTTATATCATGTGAATTTATATCTTGTACCATGTGAATTTATATCTTTTAGACTACCAGCAGGAAACAGATGGCACATGTGAAATAGATTAATTCTAGAATGATTTATTTATAGCGATACTAATTATAAAGGTGTAGGTATATGGTAATCACAAAGATTGTTGCAGTTATCTTAGATATATTAGCAGACAAACTATTACCATGCTTAGGTCCAGGAAGAACAGGGGAAAAAGTTTGGGGAGTGTGAGGGATACTGTCATATATCATCTTGTCTGAGAGAGAATCAGTGACCATTTGTGGAGGGACACAGCCTAAGACAGAAATCACCTCATTTAAAAAGTATAATGTTGTTTAACTGACTAATCTGATCTGGTCTCCAGAGTGAAGTGTGTGAAAGTTGCTCAATCGTGTCCAACTCTTTGTGACCTCAGGAATTCTCCAGGCCAGAATACTGGAGTGGGTAACCTTTCCCTTCTCCAGGAGATCTTCCCAACCCAGTGATTGAACCCAGGTATCCTGAATTGCAGGCAGATTCTTTACCAACTGAGCTATCAGGGAAGCCCTAATAGCTCTTCTAGGCTGAATATTGTCACCCTACATCATGAGAAACGCTGGACTGGATGAAGCACAAGCTGGAATCAAGATTGCTGGGAGAAATATCAATAACCTCAGATATGCAGAAAACACCACCCTTATGGCAGAAACTGAAGAGGAACTAAAAAGCCTCTTGATGAAAGTGAAAAAGGAGAGTGAAAAAGTTGGCTTAAAGCTCAACATTCAGAAAACGAAGATCTGGTCCCATCACTTCATGGGAAATAGATGGGGAAACAGTGGAAACAGTGTCAGACTT
This sequence comes from Oryx dammah, assembly GCF_014754425.2. NCBI lineage: Eukaryota > Metazoa > Chordata > Mammalia > Artiodactyla > Bovidae > Oryx > Oryx dammah. Next base: position 44,107,987 of record NW_024070188.1, on the reverse strand, counting down.
TAGTTTTGGGGGATCCAAAATCACTGCAGATGGTGACTGCAGTCATGAAATTAAAAAATGCTTACTCCTTGGAAGGAAAGTTATGACCAACCTAGATAGCATATTGAAAAGCAGAGACATTACTTTGCCAACAAATGTCCATCTAGTCAAGGCTATGATTTTTCCAGTAGTCATGTATGGATGTGAGAGTTGGACTGTGAAGAAAGCTGAGCGCCGAAGAATTGATGCTTTTGAACTGTGGTGTTGGAGAAGACTCTTGAGAGTCCCTTGGACTGCAAGGAGATCCAACCGGTCCATTTTAAAGGAGATTAGTCCTAGGTGTTCTTTGGAAGGACTGATGCTAAAGCTGAAACTCCAGTGCTTTGGCCACCTCATGCAAAGAGTTGACTCTGGAAAGACTCTGATGCTGGGAGGGATTGGGGGAAGGAGGAGAAGGGGATGGACAGAGGATGAGATGGCTGGATGGCATCACCGACTCGATGGACATGAGTTTGAGTGAACTCCGGGAGTTGGTGATAGACAGGGAGGCCTGGCGTGCTGCGATTCATGGGGTCGCAAAGAGTCGGACACAACTGAGCTACTGAACTCAACTGAATAAGTCTCCAGAGATTTAACTGTTAAAGGAGCTGCATTGGATTTTCATATAAACATATACAGAGAAGTCTTTTCATATTGAAACTTAATGCTGTTAGCAACTTTTCTGGAGTAACTGAGCCCATAAGCCAAAGAAAGGTTTTGTACAATTTACAGTGTAGTCTGCTAAGATCTATTATAGGCATTACAGAAGTTCTGATATTTCCAAACTTCCTTACAGAAGACTTGTAATATTCTTTCAACCATGTGACATGGTCCAATCTGGGTTCTGATCTTTCTGTCCCAAGTTTCTCTTGCCCAAATCTGCCTGACCTAGCTTCTGGCTTCTTAATATAACAGTCATTTGTCTTTCTGTTTTTCTTCTTCAGTGTATAATCTTTAAGTACTGTATTTTTATCAGTTAACTTCTTTAGAAAGCTGTGCTTCCCCTTAATATGTTTTGAAAACTGCTGTCTAGGAGTAGTTTCCAGCTGTTCTCTGCCCTTCTATTCTGATACCTCTCTGTCTCTGCCCTTCTATTCTGAGAACTCTGTGTCTACTGGCATCTGCTTTCTCTTTGTAGAATTAGTGTTTTTGGTGATGTAAGAAGGGTTTTTAAGCCCCTTGTTTTTAAGAGTTACTTCGTGCTTGGAAGCAGAACTGATTCTCCTGTTGCAGGGAAATGTGGATTTTGTGATGCTTCCTTGGGTAGCAATAGCTGAAAACACTTTTCTTTAATTACTTCCTGTCGTATGCTGTCAATAAATTAACAGGGGTGGATGGTATGATGAAAAGTGTGCTGGGATAGAAATTTCAACCCTGGGCTCTTATTGGTTAGTCCACATTCTAGCCATGCAATTTAGAAAAATTATTTAAATTTTTTGATCCTCATCTTTCTTTACTCTCATTTATAAAAATGAAATAATACACCATTATACTTATCTCTAATTATTTTTATCAGGCTCGAATGTAATAATGTATGTGGTGTGATTTACAAGCTATAAAGTGGAAGGGATTATTACTATTTGGAAAAATGCTTATTCTTGAGCCTTTGGAAAACAACACAACATGTTATGTAAATTAGTATCTGTTGTGTATTCATATTTTCCCACCTGGCTAGCCAGATGAAAAAGACATTTATTTCTCATGGAAATCTCAAGAGATATTAACTAATCTTCCTTCAGTATATTCAATATAATTCTAAGAATTAATAACATTTGGAGTAATTACAGTTACAAATCTGCAGAAATCAAATCATAATCATGTTCATTTTACACAGATAAAGCTTCAAGGAGTAAAGTGTGTACCCTTGCTATTCATGACTGCTTAAATAGTTTTCAAGCTTTCATATAATTTTTCCTTGAGTTATAAAGCTTCAGAATTACTATGTTGACTTGAAAAAGGAAATTGTATGACCTTCATTAAAGGCAATGACTATTATTAATTTATTAATGCTGGAATTACTTTATACTGCTCATATGAATCAGCCTACTGTATAGTTGTTTCGATCTTTAAATGTTTATGTGATTTAAAATTTTATTAAGGCAGGTTATTTTGGTTATATTTCTTCTGTTATAACCCAAATCATAATAATTATATTATTATTGCTTAATATTATATCTTTATTATTACTAATTAGATTCTGTACTATTTTTCAATGTGTGGCAAAGAGGATTTTAGAAAGGAAAATAAGGATATTAAATCAATACTTCAAAATGCTAACATTTCTTCCACTGTTTTAGAATTTTGAAGTAATTGTCTCATTTTATTTTCTCTATTTCAGTCAGAGCACTTAAATATATTTGTGACTATTTGCACATTTTCCCTTAATCATCACACTTTTTGTTGTTTTATTGCTGCCATCTGCTTTTTTGAATATTTGATGGCATTCATTGAGTGCTTACTATATGTCTGATCGTTGACTTCATGAAGTTAGTGTAAGAAGTCCAGAAACGTGATTTCTCTTAAGGAGATCACCTTGCAATAGAGAGAGCAGATAAAACACATACTCAAATACCAAATAATTAAATAAGACACATTCATATGATAAGTGCTTATAACAATAAAACTGAAATTTGGGATCAGGATTCTCTGGGGTAGAAACAGAAAGGAGAGCTGCTTTAAATGAAATGGACAAGAAAGATCTTATACAAGAGGTAATATTTGAGCTGGGATCTTAATTATTAGAAAGGACTAAGTTTTGAAGTTGAGAAAGGAAATTTTATGTAGAATATGTAAAGGTCCTGATGAGAGAATGAGCTTAGCAAGGAAGGTCTATTTAGTTGGAGGATGGCGAATGGTTAGATAGGCACAGAGAAGTCAAATGAAGGTAGTAAATTGTGGGCTTAAGACATAGACTTTAGATTTTATTGTAATTGTGACAGGAAGCCATTGGAGAGATCTAAGCATAGGATTGGCATGATTTCATTTACATTTTTGAAAATTTGCCTAACCATCATGTAGAAAATGAGCCATGTGAAAAACCATGTTGGAAATAGGGAAATTGGTTTGGAAGCTATTACAGTAATCCTGGTGAGAGAAGATGGTAATGATCAAAGTTGTCAGGGTTGTCATGGGAATGGTCAGATTTGCCATATATAAGAGAAGTATAGCCACTGGATCTTTCTGGTGGATTGTATGTGAGAAGTGATGAAAGAGACAAATTAATTTTACCTTTTATAACTTCATATTGCCTAGGAATCATTAACCATGACTCAGGAAATCTAAAAGAAATGGTTTTGGGGTAGGGTAAGTTTGAGGCTGAGCTTGAGTCAAGATTCCTGTTTTGAACTCATTAATTTTGAGATGCCTATAGGGCACCCAGGTAGAGTTACTGAGTAGCCATACATTATTCAAGAATATAGATTATCCATCCTAATGATAGAGATCAAGTTTGTTCAGTAATCATTAGAAATAGAATTAATATTCAGAATAGTCAAATTTATTCTTCCATGGGAAGATAACATTTTTTAACTTGAAAATTTATTTTATTGAAATATAGGTAATTTACAATGCTGTGTTAATTTCTGCTGTGCAGCAAAGTGATACATACATGTATTTGAACTAGAGAAAGGACATTTTATGTAGAATATGTGAAGGTCATGATGAGACCTTCAGTTATATATATATGCATTCTTTTTCATATTTTCCCATTATGGTTTATTACAGGATATTGAATATAGTCCCCTGTACTATAAAGAGTAAGATCTTATTGTTTATACATTCTATATGTAATAGTTTATATCTGTTAACCCCAAACTTCCAATCCATTTCATCTCCAACCTTCTCCCTTGGCAATCACAAGTCTGTCCTCTATATCTGTTAGTCTGTTTCTGTTTCATAGATAAGTTCATTTATGTCATATTTTAGATTCCACATTTGTGATATCATATGCTATTTGTCTTTGCTTTCTGACTTACTTCACTTAGTATGATACTCTCTAGGTCCATCCATGTTGGTGCAAATGTCATTATTTTATTCTTTTTTATGGCTGATTAGTATTCCATTGTGTGTGTGTGTGTGTGTGTGTGTGTATACACACACATCTTCTTGGCTGCTGTAAAAAGTGCTGTTATGAACATAGGGGACAATGAGTCTTTTTGAGTTATAGTTTCATCTGAATATATACCCAGGAGGGGATTGCTGGATCATATGACAAATATATTTTTGATTAGTTTTTTTCTTTTTCTTTTTTTTTTTTTTTGAGGAACCTCCAACGTGTTTTCAAAGTGTTTGCACCAATTTACATTCCTACCAACAGTGTAGGAGGGTTCCTTTTTTCCACACCCTCTCCAGCATTTGTTATTTGTAGACTTTTTAATGATAGCCATTCTGACCAGTGTAAAAAGAAACCTCGTTGTAGTTTCGATTCACATTTCTCTAAAAATTAGTGATAATGAAAATGTTTTCTTGTGCCTTTTGGGCATCCATCTGTATGTTTTCTTGGGAGAAATGTCTGTTTAACCCAATCTTTTCTGTTTCGACTGGATTATTGTTTTTGTTGTTGTTGTTATTGAGTTGTATGAGATGTTCATATGTTTTGGGAATTAAGTCCTTGTCAGTCACATCGTTTGCAAATACTTTTTTCCCAGCCTATAGGTTGTCTTTTCATTTTATTTATGATTTCCTTTGTTATACAAAGTCTTATAAATTTGGTTTATAAGACCTAAGAAAATATTGGTATGATTTATGTCAGAGAACATTTTCCCTATATTCTCTTCTAGAAGTTTTATGATATTATGTCTTATATGTAAGTCTTTCAGTCATTTTGAGTTTATTTTTGTGCATGGTGTGAGGGTGTATTCTAACTTCATTTATTTACAGGTAGCTGTCAACATTCCCAGCACCAGTTGCTGAAAAGACTCTTTTCCCCATTGTATATTCTTGTCTGCGCACTAAGCGCAGGCGGCTGTGAGAGCTGGTGCACTAAGGGCGGCCAAGAGGAGCTACCCCACGTCCAAGGTCAGGGGCAGTGGCCTAAAGTGCCAGGCTGCGACAGCACAGGAACGGCAGAGAGGAACTACCCTGTGTCCGAGGTCAGGGGTGGCAGCCAGAAGAGACCCGTGGCAGCTAGGAGGAGACACCCCACGTCCGAGGTCAGGGGCGGCCGGGGGGAGACACCCCGCATCCGAGGTCAGGGGCGGTGACACTGAGGAGCCACCCCGAGCCCGAGGCCAGGGGTGGCAGCTGGGAGGAGCCACCCACACCCGAGGCCAGGGCCGGTGGCCAGGAGGAGCAACCAGAGGAGCTGTGGTTGCACAGGCGCAGGAGAGTCTAGAGGAGTTATCCCACATTGAAGGTCAGGAATGGCAGGGGTAAGGAGATACCCCATGTTCAAGGTAAGGAGCAGTGGCTGTGCTTTGCTGGAGCAGCCATGAAGCGATACCCCACGCCCAAGATAAGAGAAACCCAAGTAAGATGGTAGGTGTTGCAAGAGGGCATTAGAGGGCAGACACACTGAAACCATACTCACAGAAAACTAATCTATCTAATCACACTGGGACCACAGCCTTATCTAACTCAATGAAACCAAGCCATGCCTGCAGGGCAACCCAAGATGGGCGGGTCATGGTGGAGAGGTCTGACAGAATGTGGTCCATTGGAGAAGGGAATGGCAAGACACTTCAGTATTCTTGCCTTGAGAACCCCATGAACAGTATGAAAAGGCAAAATGATAGGATACCAAAATAGGAACTCCTCAGGTCATTAGGTGCCCAATATGCTACTGGAGATCAGTGGAGAAATAACTCCAGAAAGAATGAAGGGATGGAGCCAAAGCAAAAACAATACCCAGTTGTGGATGTGACTGGTGACAGAAGCAAGATCCGATGCTGTAAAGAGCAATATTGCATAGGAACCTAGAATGTCAGGTCCATGAATCAAGGCAAATTGGAAGTGGTCAAACAAGAGATGGCAAGGGTGAACGTCGACATTCTAGGAATGAGTGAACTACAATGGACTGGAATGGGTGAATTTAACTCAGATGACCATTATATCTACTACTGTGGGCAGGAATCCCTCAGAAGAAATGGAGTAGTCATCATGGTCGACAAAAGAGTCCGAAATGCAGTACTTGGATGCAATCTCAAAAATGACAGAATGATCTCTGTTCATCTCCAAGTCAAACCATTCAATATCACAGTTATCCAAGTCTATGCCCCAACCAGTAACGCTGAAGAAGCTGAAGTTGAATGGTTCTATGAAGACCTACAAGACCTTTTAGAACTAACACCCCAAAGAGATGTCCTTTTCATTATGGGGGACTGGAATGCAAAAGTAGGAAGTCAAGAAACACCTGGAGTAACAGGCAAATTTGGCCTTGGAGTACAGAATGAAGCAGGGCAAAGACTAATATTTGCCAAGAAAATGCACTGGTCATAGCAAACACCCTCTTCCAACAACAAAAGAGAAGACTCTACACAAGGACATCACCAGATGGTCAACACCGAAATCAGATTGATTATATTCTTTGCAGCCAAAGATGGAGAAGCTCTATACAGTCAACAAAAACAAGAGCAGGAGCTGACTGTGGCTCAGATCATGAACTCCTTATTACCAAATTCAGACTTAAATTGAAGAAAGTAGGGAAAACCACTAGACCATTCAGGTAAGACCTAAATCAAATCCCTTATGATTATACAATGGAAGTGAGAAATAGATTTAAGGGCCTAGATTTGATAGAGTGCCTGATGAACTATGGAATGAGGTTCGTGACATTGTACAGGAGACAGGGATCAAGACCATCCCCATGGAAAAGAAATGCAAAAAAGCAAAATGGCTGTCTGGGGAGGCCTTACAAATAGCTGTGAAAAGAAGAGAGGAGAAAAGCAAATGAAAAAGGAAAGAATAAGCATCTGAATGCAGAGTTCCAGAGAATAACAAGAAAAGATAAGAAAGCCTTCTTCAGCGATCAATGCAAAGAAATAGAGGAAAAGAACAGAATGAGAAAGACTAGAGATCTCTTCAAGAAAGTTAGAGATGCCAAGGGAACATTTCATGCAAAGATGGGCTCGATAAAGGACAGAAATGGTCTGGACCTAACAGAAGCAGAAGATATTAAGAAGAGGTGGCAAGAATACACAGAAGAACTGTACAAAAAAGATCTTCATGACCCAGATAATCATGATGATGTGATCACTGATCTAGAGCCAGACATCTTGGAATGTGAAGTCAAATGGCCCTTAGAAAGCATCACTACGAACAAAGCTAGTGGAAGTGATGGAATTCCAGTTGAGCTGTTTCAAAATCCTGAAAGATGATGCTGTGAAAGTGCTGCACTCAATATGCCAGCAAATTTGGAAAACTCAGCAGTGGCCACAGGAATGGAAAAGGTTAGTTTTCATTCCAAGGCCAAAGAAAGGCAATGTCAAAGAATGCTCAAACTACCAACAATTGCACTCATCTCACATGCTAGTAAAGTAATGCTCAAAATTCTCCAAGCCAGGCTTCAGCAATAAGTGAAACGAGAAATCCCTGATGTTCAAGCTGGTTTTAGAAAAGGCAGAGGAACCAGAGATCAAATTGCCAACATCTGCTGGATCATGGAAAAAGCAAGAGAGTTCCAGGAAAACATCTATTTCTGCTTTCTTGACTATGCCAAAGCCTTTGACTGTGTGGATCACAATAAACTGTGGAAAATTCTGAAAGAGATGGGAATACCACACCACCTGACCTGCCTCTTGAGAAATCTGTATGCAGGTCAGGAAGCAACAGTTGGAACTGGACATGGAAAAACAGACTGGTTCAAAATAGGAAAAGGAGTACGTCAAGGCTGTATATTGTCACCCTGCTTATTTAACTTCTATGCAGAGTACATCATGAGAAACGCTGGACTGAAAGAAGCACAAGCTGGAGTCAAGATTGTCGGAAGAAATATCCATAACCTCAGATATGCAGATGACACCACCCTTATGGCGGAAAGTGAAGAGGAGCTAAAAAGCCTCTTGATGAAGGTGAAAGAGGAGAGCAAAAAAGTTGGCTTAAAGCTCAACATTCAGAATACGAAGATCATGGCATCCAGTCCCATCACTTCATGGGGAATAGATGGGGAAACAGTGGAAACAGTGTCAGATTTTATTTTTGGGGGCTCCAAACTCACTGTAGATGGTGACTGCAGCCATGAAATTAAAAGACGCTTACTCCTTGGAAGAAAAGTTATGAGCAACCTAGATAGTATATTCAAAAGCAGAGACATTACTTTGCCGACTAATGTCCGTCTAGTCAAGGCTATGGTTTTTCCTGTGGTCATGTATGAATGTGAGTTCGACTGTGAAGAAGGCTGAGCACTGAAGAATTGATGGTTTTGAACTGTGGTGTTGGAGAAGACTCTTGAGAGTCCCTTGGACTGCAAGGAGATCCAACCAGTCCATTCTGAAGATCAACCCTGGGATTTCTTTGGAAGGAATGATGCTAAAGCTGAAGCTCCAGTACTTTGGCCACCTCATGCAAAGAGTTAACTCATTGAAAAAGACTTTGATGCCTGGGGGGATTGTGGGCAGGAAAAGAAGGGGACGACCGAGGATGAGATGGCTGGATGGCATCACGGACTAGATGGACGCGAGTCTGAGTGAACTCCGGGAATTGGTGATGGACAGGGAGGCCTGGCGTGCTGCAGTTCATGGGGTCGCAGAGACGGACACGGCTGAGCGACTGAACTGAACTGAACTGATATTCTTGTCTCTTTTGTGGAAGATTATTTGAGTGTCGGTGTGTGAATTTTTCTAATGAGTCAACTCTTTGCATGAGGTGGCCAAAGTACTGGAGTTTCAGCTTTAGAATCATTCCTTCCAAAGAAATCCCAGGGCTGATATCCTTCAGAATGGATCAGTTGGATCTCCTCGCAGTCCAAGGGACTCTCAAAAGTATTCTCCAACACCACAGTTCAAAAGCATCAATTCTTTGGTGCTCAGCCTTCTTCACAGTCCAACTCTCACATCCATACATGACCACAGGAAAAACCATAGCCTTGACTAGATGGACCTTAGTGGCAAAATAATGTCTCTGCTTTTGAATATGCTATCTAGGTTGGTCATAACTTCCCTTCCAAGGAGTAAGCGTCTTTTAATTTCATGGCTGCAATCACCATCTACAGTGATTTTAGAGTCCCCCAAAATAAAGTCTGACACTGTTTCCACTGTTTCCCCATCTATTCCCCATGAAGTGATGGGACCGGATGCCATGATCTTCATTTTCTGAATGTTGAGCTTTATGCCAACTTTTTCACTCCTCTCTTTCACTTTCATCAAGAGACTTTTTAGTTCTTCACTTTCTGCCATAAGTTGGTGGCATCTGCATATCTGAGGTTATTGATATTTCTCTCAGAAATCTTGATTCCAGCTTGTGTTTCTTCCAGCCCAGTGTTTCTTATGATGTACTCTGCATATAAGTTAAATAAGCAGGGTGACTAAATACAGCCTTGACGTACTCCTTTTCCTATTTGGAACCAGTCTGTTGTTCCATGTCCAGTTCTAACTGTTGCTTCCTGACCTTCATACAGATGACACGATGGACGTGAGTCTGTGATCTCCGGGTGCTGGTGATTGACAGGGAGGCCTGTTGTGCTGTGATTCATGGAGTCGCAAAGAGTCGGACACAACTGAGTGAGTGAACTGAACTTGTAGATTTTTTAACTTTTTCTTTGTATTGGGGTATAGCCAATTAACAACTGGCTATAGTTGTGATAGTTTCAAAGGTATAGCAAAGAGACTTAGTCATACATGTACATGTATCCATTCTCCCTGCCAAACTCCTCTCCCGTACAGCCTGCCACATATCATTGAGCAGAGTGCCTTGTACTATACTGTAGGTCCTTGTTTGTTATGAATTTTATATATAGCAATGTGTATACATCCATGCCAAACTTCCTAACTATCCTTACTCCCTGGCAACCTAATTTTGGTCTCTAAGTTTATTTGTCTCTTTCTGTTCTGTTAGTAAGTTCATTTGTATCATTACTTTTTAGATTACACATATGAGGGATGTCTTACTATATTTCTCCCTGACTTACTTCAGGAACAGAATATAGCGTGTTCCTTTGATCTATATTTCTATTTTAGTGCTAGTACCATACTGTTTTAATGGTAGTAGCTTTGTAGTATAGTCTGAAGTCTGTACTATATATAGTCTGGTTCCTCTAACTCTGTTTTTCTTTCTCAAAATTACTTTGTCTATTTTGGGTCTTTTGTGTCTCCACACAAATTTTGAGACATTTTGTTCTAGTTCTGTGAAAAGTGCCATTGGTAACTTGATAGTGATTGGAATGAATCAGTAGATTGCCTTGGGTAGTATAGTCATTTTGACAATGTTGATTCTTCTAATCCAAGAACATGGTATATATTTCCATATGTTTGTATCTTCTTCAGTTTCTTTCATCAGCATCTTGTAGTTTTCAGTGTAAGGTCTTTTTCCCACTTTCAGTTCAATTCAGTTCAGTTCAGTTGCTCCGTCATGTCCAACTCTTTGCAACCCCATGAATTGCAGCACGCCAGGCCTCCCTGTCCATCACCAACTCCCAGAGTTCACTCAGACTCATGTCCATTGAGTCAGTGATGCCATCCAGCCATCTCATCCTCTGTCATCCCCTTCTCCTCCTGCCCCCAATCCCTCCAAGCATCACAGTCTTTTCCAATGAGTCAACTCTTCACATGAGGTGGCCAAAGTACTGGAGTTTTGGCTTTAGCATCATTCCTTCCAAAGAAATCCCAGGGCTGATCTCCTTCAGAATGGACTGGTTGGATCTCCTTGCAGTCCAAGGGACTTTCAAGAGTCTTCTCCAACACCACAGTTCAAAAGCATCAATTCTTTGGCGCTCAGCCTTCTTCACAGTTCAACTCTCACATCCATACATGACCACAGGAAAAACCATAGCCTTGACTAGACGGACCTTAGTCGGCAAAGTAATGTCTCTGCTTTTGAATATGCTATCTAGGTTGGTCATAACTTTTCTTCCAAGGAAAAGTTTGTCTGCTTAGGTAGGTTTATTCTTAGGTATTTTATTCTTTTTGATGTGATGGTAAATGGAATTGTTTCTTGAGTTTCTCTTTCTGATCTTTTGTTGTTAATGTATAAAAATGCAACATCTTTCTGTGTATTAATTTTGTAACCTGCAACTTTACCAAATTCATTGATGAGTTTTAGTAGTGTTCTTGTAATGTCTTTAGTATTTTTAAAGATGTATATATAGTATCATGTTATCTGCAAATAGTGACAGTTTAACTTCTTTTCCAATTTAGATTCCCTATACTTCTTTTTCTTTTCTGATTGCTTTAGTTAGGGTTTCTAAAACTCTATTGAATAAAAGTGGTGAGAGTAGATGTCTTTGTCTTGTTCCTGATCTTAGAGGAAGTTCTTTCAACTTCTCTCCATTGAGTAAGATGCTAGCTGTAGGTTTCTTATATATGACCTTTATTATTTTGAGGTATGTTCCCTCTATGCCTGATTCCTGGAATTTTTGTTATAAACTGGTGCTGAATTTTGTCAGAAGATTTTTCTGCATGCATTGAGATGATCGCATGATTTATATTCTTCAATTTATTGATGTGGTATATCACACTGATTTGCAGATATTGAAAATTATTCGTATCCCTGAAATGAATCCTGCATGATCATGATGTATGATCTTTTTAATGTATTTCTGAATTCAGATTGGTAGAATTTTGTTGAGGATTTTTGCATCTATGTTCATTAGTGATATTGGCTTGTAATTTTCTGTTTTTTTTTTTTTTTTTTTTTTTTTTTTTGTGGCATCTTTGTCTGGTTTTGGTATCAGGGTGGCCTAAGAATGAGTTTGGAAGTTTTCCTTCCTCTACAGTTTTTTGGAAGTTTCAGAAGGATAAGTGTTTACTCTTTTCCAATGTTTGATAGAATTTAACTGAGAATATATCATGTCCTGGATGCACATTTGTCAGTTTTTAAATTACAGATTCAATTTCAGTGCTTGTGATTGATCTGTTCATATTTTCTGTTTCTTCTTAGTTTAGTCTTGGAGGATTGTATCATTCCAAAATTTCATCCATTTCTTCCAGGCTGTGCATTTTATTACCTATAGTTGCTCATAGTGGTCTCTTATGGTCTTCTGTATTTCTATGGGATTAGTTTTAACTTCTCATTTTTCATTTCTAATTTTATTGATTTGAGACTTCTCCCCCAACCCCTGCTTTTTTTTTTTTCTTAATGAGTCTGGCTGAACATTTATCAATTTTATTTTTCTTTTCAAAGAATCAACTTTAGTTTCATTGATCTTGTGATTATTTTCCTTGTTTCGATTTCTTTATTTCTGTGCTGATCTTTATGATTTCTTTCCTTCTACTGACTTTAAGTTTCATTTATTCTTCTTTGTCTAGTTGTTTTAGGTATAAGGTTAGGTTGTTTATTTGAGATTTTTCTTGTTTCTTGAGGTAAGATTGTATTGCTCTAAACTTCCCTCTTAGAACTGCTTTTGCTATATCCCATAGGTTATGGACCATTGTGCTTTTGTTTTCATTTGTCTCTAGGTATTTTTGTTTTATATCCTCTTTGATTTCTTCAGTGATCCATTGGTTGTTTAGTAGAATATAGTTTAGCCACCACATCTTGGTTTTTTTAATAGTTCTTTTCTGGTAGTTTATTTCTAGTTTAAAAGTTTTGTGATCAAAAAATATACTTGATGTGATTTCAGATTTCTTAAATTTACCAAGATTCGCCTTGTGGCCCAGCATATGGTCAGTCTGGGAGAATGTTCCACGTGCACTGGAGAAGAATGTGTCGTCTGCTGTTTTGGGATGGGATGCTCTATAAATATCAATTAAGTCTAACTGGTCTAAAGTTTCATTTAAGGCCTGTTTTTCCTTATTAATGTTCTGTTTGGAAGATCTGTTCATTGATGAAATTTGGGTGATCAAGTTCTCCACTATTACTGTGTTACTGTTGATTTCTCCTTTTATGTTTGCTAGTATTTACCTTAGATATTGAGGTATTGCTATGTTGGGTACATGTGTATTTATAATTGTTATATCTTCTTTTTGGATTAAACCTTTGCTCATTATGTAGTGTCCTTCTTTATATTTCATAACTTTCTTTGTTACAAAGTCTGTTCTTTCTGATATGAGTGTTGCTACTCCGATTTCTTTTTTATTTCCATTTATGTGGAATAACTTCTCCCAACTCCCTACTTTCAGTCTGTAAGTGTCCCTACATCAGAGGTGGGTCTGTTTCTTGTAGACAGCATATATATGGGTATTGCTTTTGAATCCATTCAGCCAGACTTTTGATTGGTGCATTTAATCCATTCAAATTTAATATAATTACTGATATATATGAAACTTTGGCTGCCTGAAGTGAAGAGCTGACTCATTGAAAAAGACCCTGATGCTGGGAAAGATTGAAGGCAAAAGGAGAAGCAGGTGGCAGAGGATGAGACAGTTAGATAGCATCACCAACTCAATGGACATAAATTTGAGCAAACTCCTGGAGATAGTAAAGGACAAGGAAGTCTGGCATGCTGCAGTCCATGGGGTCACTGAGTCAGACATGACTTAGGAACTGAACACACACAGTACTGTTTTCTTAATTGTTTTGGATTTATTTTTTGTAGGTCTTTTCCCTCTCTTGTTTTTCCTTCTTAGGGAAGTTCTTTTAACATTTGTTTTAAAGCTAATTTGGTAGTGTTTTAACTTTTGCTTATCTGTAAAGCTTTTCATTTCTCCATCAAAGCTGAATGAGTTTCGTGCTGGGTAGACTATTCTTGACTGTAGGTTCTCCCCTTTTTTTCACTTTAAATATATCATGCAGTTAGCTTCTGACTTGTAGAGTTTCTATTGGGAAATCGGCTAATAACTTTATAGGGGTTCCCTTTTATGTTATTTGTCATTTTTCCCTTGTTGTTTTTAATATTGTGTGTCTTTAATTTTTGTCAGTGTTTGTGTCTCAATGTGTTCCTCCTTGGTTTTATCCTGTCTGGGACTGCACTTCTTAGATTTGGTTGACTATTTCCTTTCCCGTATTAAGGAAGTTTTCAGCTTTATCTTTTCAAATATATTCTTGTGTGCTTTCTCCATCTCTTCTCCTTCAGGGACCCCTATAATGTGCATGTTGGTGCATTTAATCCATTTGTTTGTTCTTTAGCTCTTCTAGGTCTTCAGGAAACATTTCTTGCATCTTGTCTATTTTCCAAGATCCTGGATCATCTTCACTATCATCATTCTTAATTTTTTTCTGGAAGTTGGCCTAACTTCATTCGTTACTTTTCTGAGATTGTATCTTCTTCCTTCATCTGAGATAATATCCTCTGTCTTTTAATTTTGATTAACTTTCTGTGACTATGGTTTTCCTTCTGGAAGCTGTGGGATTTTAGTTTTGCTTCCTTCTTCTGTCTGCCCTCTGTTGCATAAGACTAAGGGGCTTGTGCAAGCTTCCTGATGGGAGGGAATGGTGGCGGGTGGGTGGGTGGAAATGTGTTCTTGTTCAGGTGAGCAAGACCATTCTAAGTAAAATTTTATTATGAATTTATTGCTGGGCTCTCTATTCTGTTTCATTGATCCATATATCTGCTTTTTCAATACCATGCTGTTTGGATCACTTTGCTGCTGCTGCTGCTGCTAAGCCACTTCAGTCGTGTCCGACTCTGTGCGACCCCATAGACAGCAGCCCACTAGGCTCCTCTGTCTCTGGGATTCTCCAGGCAAGAATATTGGAGTGGGTTTCCATTTCCTTCTCCATTGGATCACTTTAGCTTTGTAGTATTCTCTGCAGTTTGGGAGAGTTTAGTCTCCTTCTTTGATCTTTTTTATTGGGATTACTTTGGCAACTCTGGGTCTTTTATGGTTCTATATAAATTTTAGTACTAATTTTTTCTAGTTCTCTACAAAAGGTCATGGGTAATTTGATAGGGATAGCATTAAATCTTTATTACTTTGGATAGTTTGGCCATTATAACAATGTTGTTCTTCAAATGCAAGAGAATGAGGTATCTTCCCATTTCTTTCAATAATTTTCAGTTTCTTTTGTTAATGTTTTATAGTTCTCAGTATATAACTCCTAACCTCCTTGGTCAGGTTTACTCCCAAGTATTTACTTTTTGTGGCAATTTTAAAAGGGCTTCTTTTCTTGCATTTCCTCTGATATTTCATTGGTTGTGTAAAGAAATGCAACTGATTTATTTAATATTATATCCTGCTACCTTGCTGAATTCATTTCACAGTTCTAGTAGTTTTTGTTTTCAATATATATAGTATTATGTTATTTGTGAGGAATATTGATATTACCTCTTCTCTATGAATTTTGATTCACTTTATTGCTATTTTCTTCCCTGACTGCTGTTGCTATTATATTGAATAGAAGTGAAAGAATGCATCCTTGTCATGTTCCAGATTTTAATGAGAAGGCTTTCAACTTTTCACTGTTGAGTATTACATTGGCTGTGGTTTTGTGATTTGTCATTTTTAGTCAATAAATCATGTCTGACTCTGTGACCCCATGAACTGTACAACACCAGGCTTTGTCCTCCATTATCTCCTGGACTTCTTTCAAATTCATGTCCATTGAGTAGGTGATGCTGTTTAAACATCTCATCCTCTGCTTCTCCTTTCTCCTTTTGCTTTCAATCTTTCCCAGCATCAGTGGCTTTTCCAGTGAGTCAGTTCTTTGTATCAGGTGGCCAAAGAGCTTTAGCATCAGTCCAAGGGACTCTCAAGAGACTTCTCCAACATCACAGTTCAAAAGCATCAATTCTTCGGCACTCAGCTTTCTTCACAGTCCAACTCTCACATCCATACATGACCACAGGAAAAACCATAGCCTTGACTAGACAGACCTTAGTTGGCAAAGTAATGTCTCTGCTTTGAATATGCTTTCTAGGTTGGTCATAACTTTTCTTCCAAGGAGTAAGCGTCTTTTAATTTCAGGGCTGCAGTCACCATCTGCAGTGATTTTGGAGCCCCCCAAAATAAAGTCTGACCCTGTTTCCACTGTTTCCCCATCTATTTCCCATGAAGTGATGGGGCCGGATGCCACGATCTTCGTTTTCTGAATGTTGAGCTTTAAGCCAACTTTTTCACTCTCCTCTTTCACTTTCATCAAGAGGCTTTTTAGCTCCTCTTCACTTTCTGCCATAACGGTGGTGTCATCTGCATGTCTGAGGTTATGGATATTTCTCCCGACAATCTTGAATCCAGCTTGTGCTTCTTCCAGCCCAGCGTTTCTCATGATGTACTCTGCATAATTTAAATTACCTCAGGGTATATGCCTAGGAGTGGGATTACTGGCTCATATGGTGGTTTTATTCCTAGTTTTTTAAAGAATCTCATACTGTCTTGCATAGTGACTGTATCAATTTACATTCCTACCAACAATGGAAGAGGTTTCCCTTTTATCCACACCCTCTCCAGCATTTATTGTTTGTAGACTTTTTTGGTCTTGGCCATTCTGACCAGTGTGAGGTGATATCTCATTGTGGTTTTGATTGGCATTTCTCTAATAATGAGTGATGTTGAGCATCTTTTAATGTGTTTATTAGCCATCTGTATGTATTTTTTGGAGAAATGTATGTTTAGGTCTTTTCTCCACTTTTTGATTGGGTTTTCTGGTATTGAGTTGTATGAGCTGCTTTTAAATTTTTGAAATTAATCCTTTGTCAGTTGTTTCATTTGCTATTATTTCCTCCTAATCTGAGGGTTGTCTTTTCACCTTGTTTATAGTTACCTTTGCTATGCAAAAGCTTTTAAGTTTAACTGGGTCCCACTTGTTTTTGTTTTTATTTCCATTACTCTAGGAGCTGGGTCATAGAGGATCTTGCTTTGATTTATGTCATCTAGTGTTCTGCCTATGTTTTCCTCTAAGTTTTATAGTTCTTGGTCTTACATTTAGGTCTTTAATCAATTTTGAGTTTATCTTTGTATATGGTGTTAGGAAATGTTCTAATTTCATTCTTTTACATGTAGCTGTCCAGCTTTCCCAGCACCATTTGTTGAAGAGGCTGCCTTTGCCCCAATGTATATTCTTGCCTCCTTTCTCAAAAATAAGGTACTCATAGGTGCATGGGTTTATTTCTGTGCTTTTCTATCTTGTTCCATTGGTTAATATTTCTGTTTTTGTGCCAGTACCATACTGTCTTGATGACTGTAGCTTTGTGGTATAATCTGAAGTCAAGAAGGTTGATTCTTCCAGCTCCATTCTTCTTTCTCAATACTGCTTTGGCTATTTGGGGTCTTTTATGTTTCCATATGAATTGTGAATTTTTTTTTGTTCTAGTTCTATGGAAAACGCCATTGGTAATTTGATAGGGATTGCATTGAATCTGTAGATTGCATTTGGTAGTATAGTCATTTTCACAGTGTTGATTCTTCCTACCCAGGAACTTGGAATATCTCTTCATCTGTTTATGTCATCTTTGACTTTTTCCATTACTGTCTTATAATTTTCTGTGTACAGTTTTTCTGTCTCCTTAGGTAGGTTTATTCCTAGATATTTTATTCTTTTGTTTGCACAGTGAATGGGTTGATTCCTTAATTTATTTTTCTGATTTTTCATTGTTAGTATATAGGAATACAAGTGGTTTCTGTGTATTGATTTTGTATCCTGTGACTTTGCTAAATTCACTGATTAGTAATTTTCTGATACTATCTTTAGGGTTTTCTGTGTACTGTATCATGTCATCTGCAAACAGTGAGAGCTTTACTTCTTTTCTGGTCTGGGTACATTTTTTTTTTTCTCTGATTGCTGTAGCTAGGATGTCCAAAACTATGTTGAATAATAGTGGTGACAGTGGACACCCTTGTCTTGTTCCTGATCTTAGGGGGAATGCTTTCAGTTTTTTACTTTTAAGAATGTTTGCTGTGGGCTTATCCTATATGACCTTTACTATGTTGAGGTAGGTGCCTCTTGTGCCCATTTTTTGAAGAGTTTTCATCATAAATGGGAAATAGATGAGGAAACAGTGGAAACAGTGGCTGACTATTTTTCTGGGCCCCAAAATCACTGTAGATGGTGATTGCAGCCATGAAATTAAAAGATGCTTACTCCTTGGAAGAAAAGTTATGACCAACCTAGATAGTATATTAAAAAGCAGAGACATTACTTTGCCAACTAAAGTTCGTCTACTCAAGGCTATGGTTTTTCCTGTGGTCATGTATGGATGTGAGAGTTGGACTGTGAAGAAAGCTGAGTGCCGAAGAATTGATGCTTTTGAACTGTGGTGTTGGAGAAGACTCTTGAGAGTCCCTTGGACTGCAAGGAGATCCAACCAGTCCATTCTAAAGGAGATCAGTCCTGGGTGTTCTTTGAAAGGACTGATGCTAACGCTGAAACTCCAATACTTTGGCCACCTCATGTGAAGAGTTGATTCATTGGAAAAGATTCTGATGCTGGGAGGGGTTGGGGGCAGGAGGAGAAGGGGATGACAGAGGATGAGATGGCTGGATGGGATCACCGACTCAATGGATGTGAGTTTGAGTAAACTCTGGGAGTTGGTGATGGACAGGGAGGCTTGGCGTGCTGCAATTCATGGGGTCGCAAAGAGTCGGACACGACTGAGTGACTAAACTGAATCGAATCATAAATGGGTGCCTTTGTCAAAGGCTTTTTCTGCATCTATTGAGATTATCATGTTTTTTATTTTTCAATTTGTTAATATGGTGTATTGCACTGATTGATTTGTCTATATTGAAGAATACTTGCATAACTGGAATAAACCCAACTTGATCACAGTGTATGAACTTTTTAATGTATTAGCTTTTTAATGTGTTCTTGAATTCTGTTTGGTAGAATTTTGCTGAGAATTTTTGAATCTATGTTCATCAGTGATATTGGCCTGTAGTTTTGTTTTTTTGTGTGTGTTTTCTTTGGTTTTGCTATCAGGATGATGGTGACCTCATAGACTAAGTTTGGAAGTGTTCCTTTGTAACTTTTTGAGAGAGCTTTAGAAGGATATGCATTACCTCTTCTCTAAACGTTTAATAGAATTCACCAGTGAAGCCATCTGGTCCTGGGCATTTGTGTTTTGGGAGATTTTGGATCACAGTTTCAATGTCAGTGCTTGTAATTGTGTTGTTCATAATTTCTTCCCGTTTGGTATTGAACTTTTCTAAGAATCTGTCCATTTCTTCCAGGTCCATCTGTCCATTTTTTCCATTTCTTCCAGGCATAAAGGCACTCAGCCTTCTTTATGGTCCAACTCTCACATACATACATGACTATTGGAAAAATCATAGCTTTGACTACACAGACACTTGTTGGCAAAGTAACATCTCTGCTTTTTAACATGTTGTCTAGGTTTGTCATAGCTTTTCTTCCAAGGAGCAAGCACCTTTTAATTTAATGGCTGCAGTTACCATCCAAAGTGATTTTGGAGCCCAAGAAAATAAAGTCTGCACTGTTTCTATTTTTTTCCCATCTTTTTGCCTTGAAGTGATGGAACTGGATGCCATGGTCTTAGTTTTTTGAATGTTGAGTTTTAAGCCAGCTTTTTCACTCTCTTCTTTCACCTTCATCAAGAGGTTCTCACAGCATAAGATAAATCTCTTTGGGACTTCTCCTTTTTTATCTTTGAGAGGAGACTATAGGAGACATTAAAACATTGTATGGTATTTTACTGTTTTTGTGCTTTTTTTCATTGACACTTGAAAATAACATAGATTAATTGTTGTTATCCTCTTCTTGAGATATAGATACTAATTTGTTAGCATTAGTCACTGTTCTTTGTCATTTGTTCAAGGTAACAACACCAATAAGAGAAATGAAGACAGGTTTAGAATCCAAATCTTTCCAACCTTGAGAACCTTTTTCCAGACTACCATGACTAACATCTCAAATTGGATGACTTAAAACAACATAAACACATTCAGTTCCAAATCTGGAGGCCAACAATGTAAAATTAATGTGCCACACTCCTTCAAAAGGCTCTATGTGAGAATCAAGCCTTCTTTGCCTCTTCCAGCTTTTAGTAGCTTCACATACTCTTTGGTTAATGGCTACATAACTTTCAGCTCTAATTCTATCTCCACATGGCCACTTTCTCTTCTCTTTGTGTCTTTTAGTTGTGTTTCTTATAAGAATACTTACAATGAGATTTAGGGCCCACTTGGACAATCCAGATGATCTTGTCTTGAGCCTTAATTAACATCTACAAAGACCACTTTTCAAGTCAGGTCACATGCAAAGGTTTCCAGTATTAGGAAGCAGATGGATCTTTTAGGGGACCCACTAGTATCATTTACACAACACATTCATTGAGTATTTAAAGAATAATGTGCAAACAGTGGGCCATTAAGTAGAAAGCTGACAGAATCAATATACAATTTTATAATTTTCTTTATTAATTCAGCAATTACTTATTGAGATCCTCTAATATGCCAAGAGTTCTTGTAGTACAAGGGTTCTGTTTGAACTGAGGTAAGAAAAAACAAAACAGTGTCCTGGTGTTCATACGTGAATATTTTCAAATTTTCTTACATGATCTCCAGCTTTGTATTTCAATGCAATTGTATAACATGATAACTTGTATGGCTTCTATTCATACAAAATAGAGCTAGCTTATGAACATTTGTTTGAATTATAGAATATAATGTTGAACGTGACCTTAGTAGGTATTTTTTCCCTTCAACTGTTTAATAATTTGTTCTATAGTATTATTCAACCATGAGAAATTATGACACCCTGCCATTTGTGACAACATGGGTGGACCTTGAGCATATGATGCTAAGTGAGATAAGTTAAAAATAGAAGGAAAAGTATTATGCAGTATCATTTATATTTGGAATCTGAAAAAGCCAGACTCATAAAAACAGAAAGTATCATGGTGATTTCCAGGAATCAGGGGTAGGGGAATAGCACAGATGTTTGAGTATAAACTTTCAACAAGTAATAAATAAGCCTAGAGATATAGATCACAGTACTGTATTATAATAATCAAATTGCTAAAAGATTAGAACATAATGATTTCAAGCACTTAAAACAGAGATCATTATATAATGTGACAGAGGTGCTAATTATTCCCACTTGGTAATCACATTACCGTATATGAACTTACCAAATTAGACTGTACATCATATATTTGCACATTATTATATGTCAGACATCTTCCAATTTAAAAAATAATTTATTCTGTGGTATTTATGAGAAGTAAAAAGGAACTGACAGTTGGGCAAAAATGAGGACTTTGGATTACATATTTGTAAGATTTATTTTTAATCCTTGAGTTTATTTGCTTAATCATTAAACAGCAAAATTTATTGTAATGACTTCTTCACAGCCCAAATCACAATTTTAATTTATCAGTGATACATTTAATATCTGTTTTTGTTACTAATCTCGAGGAAGGAAGAGAGGTGGGAAAGAGGAAGAAGGGAGGGAAGAGAAGATATCTGAAGAAAACACAGCAAACTGAAAACTGCTAAATCTCGGTGCTGAGTTCTTGGACTTATTTTTTAATAGTCTTTAAAATAGTTTTTCATACATATCATTAAAATAGTCTATGATAAATTTAATACAGTAACATTAGAATATATTACCTTTTGGTTTAAATCATTTTTTACTAAAATACTGTATATTATGTCATTACATTGAAGGCCAAAACAGTATTAGATATTGTCCTTAAAATGACTCTAATTCCATAAATAAATTTGTTACTTTTAGTATTTTTAGAGTATATCTACCTTCTTTCAATTCTTAGTAAATGTGATTACTCTTGTGTTTTGCCTGCTACCTAACAGGGAAGGTCTTTGGAGTCTAAGCATTTTATTTATTACTGTATTTTAAAGAAGGATAGGTTCAGAAAGGGAGAGGACAGATCTGCTGGTTTATACTTTTCATTATTCTGGAAATAATACTGTTCTTTCACCTACTTGGGGGTGTTATGCCCAAGGTCCCAATCCCCAGAACTGAGAGAACAAGACATCCACAGCAATGCAAACACAAAAAGGGAATTTATTGCTAGCTCGAGCCAGGACCCAAGTTTCATCCAATGCAGTGGAGTGGAACAAGGGCCCCGAGCCCTGAATCACAGCAGTATTTATAGGGTTAAG